>NC_083353.1:26843813-27150621 GCF_030254825.1 Meriones unguiculatus | reverse complement strand
CAGAAACTAAACAGAGAATTAATAACACTAACAAATGTCATGAAACAAATGGATGTAACAGACATCTACAGAACTTTTCTCGCAAACACAAAAGAATATCACTTCTTCTCAGCACTGCATAAAACCTTCTCCAAAATAGATCACACAGTTGGTCACAAAGCAAGCTTCAACACATACAAAAAGACCAACATAATCAACATATACAAAAAGACTGAAATAATCCCTTGTACCTTTCAGACCACCATAGACTAAGCTGACTCTCAACAACAACAGAAATAGAAAAAGTCGACATAAGCATAGAAACTGAACAACTCTCCACTCAATGACAGCTGGGTCAGGGAAGAAAGAAGAAAGAAATTAAAGACTTTCTACAAATCAATGAAAATGAAGGAACAGCATATCCACACTTATGGAAAACAATGAAATCAGTGATAAAAAGAAAGTTCATAGCATGAAGTACATTCATAAAGAAATTAGAGACATCTCATACAAGCAACTTGATGTCACACCAGAAAAAAATGGAAGCAGGTGAACCCAAGAAGAGCAGACAGCTGGAAATAATCAAATTCAGGACTGAAATCAATAAATTAGAACAAAGAAAACAATTCAAAGAATCAATGAAACCAAGAGCTGAATCTTTGGAAATTCAACAAGATAGAGAAATCCTTAGCAAAACTAATGAAAAGGCAGAGAAACACTATCCAAATCAACAAAATAAGAAAAGAAAAGGAGGACATAATGACAGACACTGAGGAAATTCAAAGAAACATTAGGTCTTAATTCAAAAGGATGTATACCACATAATTTAGAAATCTAAATGAGATGGGCAATTTTCTTGATAGATTCCACTTACAAAATTAGAATTAAGATCAGATAAACAAGTTTAATAGTCTTGTGTCCCCTAAAGAAATAGAAACAGTCTTCAAAACTCTCCTATTCAAAAAATGTCCAGCACCAGATAGTTTCAGTGCAAAATTCTACCAGACACTCAAGGAAGAGCTAATACCAACACTGTTCAAACCATTCTACAAAATAGAATAATTTTCCTAATGAACACTGATGCAAAAAATGCTGAATACTTACAAACCAAATACAATAAAACACATCAAAGGTATACATCATGACCAAGTGTGCTTCATACCAGGCATGCACTGTGGTTCAATATATGTAAATCTGTCTGTGTAATAGAGCATATAAACAAATGGAAGGACAAAAAACACATAATCATCACCTTAGATGCTGAAAAAACATTAGACAAAATCCAATACCCATTCATGTTTAAAATTTTGGAGAAATCAGGGCTACAAGGCACATACCTAAACATAGAAAAAGCAATATACAACAAGGTATAGCCAACATCAAGCTAAACGGAGAGAAACTTAAATCAATTCCACTGAAATAAAACAGGCAAGACTGTTCACTCTTGCCCTATCTCTTGAAAATATTACTTGAAGTCCTAGCTAGAGCAATTAGAAATATAAAGGAAATCAAGGGGATAGAAATCCGAAAAGAAGTCAAAGTATCACTATTCAGAGATGATATGATAGTATACATAAGTAACCCCAAAAATTCTACAAGAGAATCCCTACAGCTGATAAACACCTTCAGCAAAGTGGCTGGATAAAAAATTAACTCAGAAAACTCCGAAGCCCTCCTGTATACAAAAGATAAAAGGGGAAAGAAGGAAATTAGGCAAACAGAACCTTCACAACAGAAAAAACAAAAACAAAACAAAACAAAAAACCATAATGTATTTTGGTATAATTCTAACAAAGCAAGTGAAAGACTTGTATGAAAAAAAAAATTCAAGTCTCTCAAGAAAGAAATCGAATAAGATATCAGAAGATAGAAAGATCTCCCATGCCCATGGATCAATAGGATTAACATAGTGAAAATGGCCATTCTAGCCAAAAGAATATAGATTCAATGCAATTCCCATGAAAATACCAACAGACTTCTTTAAAGATTTTGAAAAAAAAAAAAAAAAACAATTCTCAATTTCATGTGGAAAAAAATAGCTAAAACAATCCTGTACAATCAAAGATCCTCTAGAAGTATCTCCATCCCTGATCTCAAGTGGTACTACAGAACAACAGTAATAAAAATGGCATGGTACTCTCATAGAAACAGAATAGAGGATTAGTGTAATTAATGGGAAATCCAGAAATAAACCCAGACACCTACAGATATTTAATTTTTGACAAAGAAGCCAAAACCAAACAGTGTAAAAAAAGACAGTATCTTCATCAAATGGTAGTGGCCCAGTTTGATGTCTCCATATAGAAAAATGCAAAAAGACCCATATGTATCACTCTGAGAAAAACTGTAGTTCAAGTGGGTCAAAGACCTCAACATAAAACCAGACACAATGAACCTGTTAGAAGAGAAAGGAATGAAGAGCCTTGAACTCATTGGCCCAAGAGACAAGATCCTGAATAGAACACCAAAAACACAGGCTCTAATATCAACAATCAATAAATGGTATCTCATGAACTGAAAAGCTTCTGTAAAGCAAAGGACACTGTCATCAGAACAAAATGACAGCCTACAGACTGAAAACAGATCTTCACCAACCCTACATTTGACAGAAGGCTAATATGCAAAATTTATATAGACTCAAGAAATTAAACACCAAACTGGGATACAGAGCTAAACAGAGTATTCTCAACAGAGGAATACTAAATGTCAGGGAATGACTTAAAAAGGGCTCACTGTCCTTAGTCCTCTGGGAAATGCAAATGCAAATGACTCTGAGATTCTATTAGAATGGCTAATAACAATAACTCAAGTGACAACACATCCTAGCAAGGATGCCGGGAAAGTGAAACCCTCCTCCGTTGCTGGTGGAAATGTAAACATGTACAACCACTTTGGAAATCAAGATGGCGCTGTCTCAGATAATTCGGAATAACTACCTCAAGATCCAGCTATATTACTTCTGGGCATGTACCCAAAAGATGCTCCACCATACATAAAGGACATTTGCTCAACTATATTCACAGCAGCTTTATTCATAATATTCAGAATCTGGAATCAACCTATATTTTTCTCAAGCAAAGAATGGATACAGGAATTCTTATACAATTACACAACAGAATACTATGCAGCTAATAAAAACAAGGAAGTCATGAAACTTGCAGGCAAATGGATGGGACTAGAAAAGATCATCCTGAGTGAGGTAGCCAGAACTAGAAAGATATGCATGGCACATACTCACTTATAAGCAAATATTAGCCAGTTAATATAGGATAATCATACTAAAATCCAAAGACTTAAAGAAAGTAAAGAACAAGGAGGACCCTAGGGAGGATTATGAATTCCCATTAAGAAGGGCAAACAGGATAGACACCGGAAGTATGAAGGAGAGAACAGGACAAGAGTCTAGCACAGATGTTCTCTGAAAGTCTCCACCCAGCAGAAGATGGAAGCAGAAGCTGAGAATTACAGCCAAACTCTGGGCAGAGCACAGGGAGTCTTAAGGGAGAATGGGGAAATGGAAAGGGGTCAGAAGCTCTACAAGGAGACCAAAAAAGTTAAAAATCTTGATCCAAGGAGCCCTGCCAAGACAGATGGGCCAACCAAGTCCCATACATGGAGAAGAATTAGATCTCCTACCAGGAAGCAGCCCATAGGCACTCAGTCTCCATGAGGGTTCCCAATAAGTGGAGCAGGTGTTATCTTTGATATAAACTTTGTTGCCTGCTCTTTGATCACTCCCTTCTGGCAATGTGGCCTTACCAGGACACAGAAGAAGAGGATCCAGGCAGTTCTGATGAGACTTGATAGACTAGGGTCAGATGGTAGTGGAGGAGGACTTCCATTTTCAGTGGATTAAGGAAGGATGTAAGGTGGAAAAGAAGGTGAAGATGGGAATGGGAATTGATGTGGGAGGGGGCTACAATTGGGATGTAACGTGAATAAATTATTAAAAATACAAATAAATAAATAAACAAATAAACAGGTAGCTAGCTAGCTAGCTAGATAAATAAATAAATAAATAAATAAATAAATAAATAAATAAATAAATAAGAATACGATCTATAACAGCCAGGTCGATATATTCCACTGGCTATCCTACTACAGCAAGCCCTGAATAGTCCAACAAAGCAGAAGTACATAACATATAAAATCTGTCAATGTATTCTACCATATAAACAAACTGAAAGGAGAAAAAAAAATAACATTATGAGATCATTAGATGCTGAAAATGGCTTTAACAAAATCCAACACCCTGTAATGAGAAAGCATTTGTGGAGAGTAGGAATATACAAGACATACATAAATATAATAAGGGAAATTCACAGCAAGCCTACAGCCAACAACAAATTAAATGGTGAAAAACTCAAGGCAATTCCACTAAAATCAGGAAGAAGACAAGCTTCTTTCCTCTGCCCATATCTATCCAACAGAATACTTTAAATTCTTTCTAGTGAGGGCAATGAAAAAGATCATGGAAATACAAACTAGAAAAGAAGTAATTAAAGTATCGTTAATTGCAGATGATACCATAGTATCCATGAGAGATCCCAAGAATTCTACCAGGGAACTCCTACACCTGATAAATATCTTTCACAAAACAGCTGGATACAAAGTTGCTTGAAACAAACAAAACCAAATAGAGAAAAAGAAATCAAACAAACAGACAAAAAAACAGTAACTCTCCTATATACAAATGACAAACAAGCTGAGGAAGATATGAAAAACCACACAGTTCACAATAGCCACAATTAATATAAAATATCTTGGGGTAATTCTAACCAAGAAAGTGAAATTCTTGTACAGCAAGAATGTTAAAGAAGTTTTTTTTAGGGTCTTTCTAGACTGTTTAGAGAATTAAAGTGAAGAAGATACCAGAAGATAGAAAGATTTCACTCATGGATAGAATTAATATAGTAAAATGGCCATCCTACCAAAAGCAACCTACGGATTTAACACAATTCTCAAATTTCCACACAATTATAATCAAATCAAAGACCCATATATAAATCCACACACCTATGCCCATTTGATTTTTGATAAAGAAGGTAAAAAGACACAACAGAAAAAAGAATGCTTCTTTAAGAAATGCTATGGATTCCATGCACTCTGCCCAACAGTTGGCCATGAGTCTCAGTGTCTGCTTTGATAGTCTGCAGGGCAGAGCTTTTCAGAGGCCCTCTGCAGCAGGTTTCTAGGTTGTTTCCTGTTTTCTTCTTCCGATGTCCATCCTTTTTGCCTTTCGGGATGTGGATTGACCATTTTAGTCAGGATCCTCTCTCTTGATTAGTTTCTTTAGATGTATAGATTTTAGTAGATTTATCCTATGTTATAAGTCTATATGAGTGAATATATACCTTGTATGTCTTTCTGCTTCTTGGACGGCTCACTCAGGATGATCCTTTCCAGGTCCCAACAATTGCCTGCAAATTTCATGATTTCCTTATTTTTCATTGCAGAGTAATACTCCATTGTGTAGATATACCACAATTTCTGCATCCATTCTTAAGTTGAGGGTCATTTCGGCTGTTTCCAGCTTAGGGCTATTACAAATAAAGCTTCTACAAACATGGTTGAGCAAATGTCCTTATTGTGTACTTGAGCCTCTTTTCAATATATGCCTAGAAGTGGTATGGCTGCATCTTGACGATATGCTATTTCTAGTTGTCTATTAAAGGGCCAGATTGATTTCCAGAGTGGTTGTGCTAGGCTGAAAAGAAATTTAGGTATATAGTTAACAGAATATGACAGTAACAATAGTGTTCCACAGATCTTTGCCAATTCATGAAGAAAAAAAAAATGATCCAACTGGAAAAAATTATGATTCTCTTATCCCAAGAAAAGGTCTTTGAACATAACTATTACTATTATCTTTCTGATATTATACTGCAAATGAAACTCATTCACCAATTCTCTGAAGGCAATTCCTCAAATAAATCTTTTTTTTAAATTTTTCATCAATTACACTTTATTCATTCTGCATCCGCCCATAAGCCCCTCCCTCCTCCACTCCCAATCCCACCCTCCCTCCTCCCTCTGCATGCATGCCACTCCCCAAGTCCAATGATATGGGAGGTTCTCCTCTCCTTTCTGAACTTAGTCTATCAGTGCACATCAAAAGTGGCTGCATTGTCCTCTACTGTGGCCTGGTAAGGCTGCTCCCCCCCTCAGGGGGAGGTGATCAAAGAGCAGGCCAATCAGATTATGTCAGAGGCAGTCCCTCTTCACATTACTATGTAACCCAATTGGACTCTGAACTGCCCTGGGCTACATCTGTGCAGGGGTTCTGGGTTATCTCCATGAATAGTCCTTGGTTGGAGTATGAGTCTCTGGGAAATTCCCTGTGTTCAAATTTTCTTGTTCTGTTGCTGTCCTTGTGGAGACCCTGTCCTCTCCAGCTCTTACTATTTCCCAGTTCTTACATAAAATTCCATTCAATCTGCCCAACAGTTGCCCATCAGGCTCAGCATCTGCTTTGATAGTCTTTACGGCACAGGCTTTCAGAGGCCCTCTGTGGTAGGTTCCTAGGTTGTTTCCTGTTTTCTTCTTCTTCTGATGTCCATCCTCTATGCCTTTCCGGATGGGGATTGGACACTTTAGTTAGGGTCCTCTCTCTTGCTTAGTTTCTTTAGAGGCACAGGTTTTAGTGGGTTTGTCCTATGTTGTATGTCTATATGAGTGAGTATATACCATGTGTGTCTTTTTGCTTCTGGGACAACTCACTCAGGATGATCCTTTCCAGATCCCACCATTTACCTGCAAATTTCATGATTTCCTTATTTTTCATTGCTCAGTAATATTCCATTGTGTAGATGTACCACAATTTCTGCATCCATTCTTCAGTTGAGGGGCATCTGGGTTGTTTCCAGCTTCTGGCTATTACAAAGAAAGCTGCTACAAACATGGTTGAGCAAATGTCCTTTTTGTGTATTTGAGCCTCATTTGGATATATACCCAGGAGTGGTATGGCTGGATCTTGGTGAAGCGCTATTCCTAGTTGTCTGAGAAGGTGCCAGATTGATAACCCCAGAAAATAAATCTTTTTTATAGGCCATATAAACAGAAATGAACTGGTTTGTAACGTTTCCATTTGTTTTCCTACAGAATAAACTCATTACAATCATCCTATGAAAAAATAATATTAAAGATTTAATTGCCTGTGCATATTAAATATGTTTAAATTTAGGAAAATAAACATTTTGAAGTTGAAGAAAAAAAAAAGAAATGCTATGGATATATGAATGCAGAAGAATGCAAACACACCAATATTTACAATCCTGCTCCAAACTTATGTTCAAGTGGGTCAAAGATCTCAACATAGAACTCTGAACCTTACAGAAGAGAAAAACAGGGAACACTCTTGAACACACTGACATAGGAGACAACTTCCTAAGCAGAATATGATTCATGCAGGCACTAATAACAACAGTTAATAAATGGGACCTCAGCATAGTGAAATATAACGAACATCATCAAAAGACAAAATATCAGCCTACAACAAAGAAAAAGATTTTCATGAAATCCCCATCCTATAGAGTGTTAACATTCAAAATTAAAAAAAGCCAAACAAACAAACAAAAAAAAAACTTAACAAATTAATCATCCACAAACTAAACAATCCAACATTTAAAAAATGAGGCACAGAAATACATAATTCTCAGTATGTGAATCTCAAATGGCCAGGAAACACTTAAAGAAATGTGGAATATCCTTAGCCAACAGGGAAATGCACATCAAAACTAGTTTGAAATTCTGTCTCGCAAATGTCAGAATAAAAAAGATCAACAAAATAAGTGACAGGAAATTTGCTCTTGTTGGGAGCATAAATTTTACAGCCACAATGTAAATCAATTTGCTGGTTCCTCAGAAAGTTGGGAATGGAGAACTCAACTGCCAGCTATACCACTATTGGGCATATGCCCAAAAGACACTCCATCTTATCACAAGGACACTTGCTCAACCATATTCATAACATCTTTGTTCATAATGGCCAGAATCTGGAAACAACCAGGATGTCACTCAGTGGAAGAACAGATAAATAAAATGTATATTTTAAGATGGAGTATTACTCAGGTGTTAGAAAAAAATTCTGAAATTCTCAGGCAAATGTATGTAACTGAAAAAATCTTCCTGATTGTTGTAACCCAGACCCAGAAAAGCAAACATTGTATGTACTCTCTTGCAAGAAGACATTAGCTGTTAAGTGTAGGATAATCACACTACAATCCACAAAACCAGAGAAGGTAAGTAAAAAGAAGGGTTTTAGGTGGGATAGCAAGATCTCCCTGGAAATTGAAAATAAAATAAATTTGGGGGGAGTAGACAGGTGGCAGGGTACAGAGAATGGAAAGGAATAGGGTGAACCAAATAGAGGAGGGAGAGGCAGAGAGAGAGAATATGACCAGAAACAACTTGAGTTGCTGAGCATTTAGAGGATGATATGGAATCCTGGTGCAGGGGAAATTTCTGGGAACCTATCAGGGTGACTCTAACAAAGTCTCCTAGCAACAGAGGATATGGAACCTGAACAGACTATCTTCTGTAAACAGGCTATGCTCCCAGTGGTGGTACTGGGACACCAACTCAGCCACAAAGCCTTCTACCTTCAACCTGTCCTCTGTAAGATGTGCTGCAGCAGTGGTGACTCATAGCTTGTGGGTATGAAAAACCCACAAGCTGGCCTAAATCCACAAAAATTGGCCTAGCTTGAGGCCCAAACCATGAGAGAGAGAGCCCATGCCTCACACTTCCTGTATCACCAGGAACCTAAAGGTGGATACCTCAAAGACCTAGGGTTGAACCACATAAGACTAACATTAATAAAAAAGTCAATGAAATAGTATCTTATGATATCCTGCTGTATTCATAGATGCTGCCTAGCCCAATAGTTATCAGAGGGGGATGCCCCAGAAGTGAAAGGAGCAGACACAGTCATCCACCCAAACATTAGACTAACTCAGGAACCCGGGGAAAAGAGGAGAAGGGAGGATTGTTGAAGCCAGAAAGTTCAAGGACACCATAAAAACGTGGACCACTGAGTCAGCTAAGGAGGGCTCATAAGGGCTCACACAGACTGAAGCAACAATCACGGAACCTGCATGGGTCTGAGCTTGGCCCTGTGTGTACATGCTGTGGTTGTTTGATTTGAGTGTTTTTGTGGAACTCCTAAGAGTTGGGGTGGTAGTATCTCTGACTCTTGGCTGCTCATGGAACTCTTTTCCTCCAACTTTGGTGCTTTGTCCAGCCTTGATATGATGGTTTATGCATACTCTTATAGCATCTTGTTATGCTTTGTTCAGCTGATATCACTGGAGGTGTGCTCTTTTCTGAAGGGAAATAGAGGAGCAATGGACATGATTGAGAAGATTGGGGGTTTAAAAAAAGAGGAGGAAGGGGACCATTCAGTCAGGATATGTAAGAAAAGAATAAAGAAAAAAATTATAGACAAACTCCACAACTACCACAAAATTAACTCAAAGTGACTCCTAAATTGTTGGGTTTGACCCAACACCTACTGATATTTCCTATAGTGAGAGAGAGTGACCATGCTCTAGAGCTCTCTCTCAAATGGATAAGATCAAAAGCTCTGCCATAGATTGGTAGCCCCACATGTCCCCTTGTGGATTCATGCAAACCCAGACCCACTGAAACTCACAGACAAAATGACATTAAATATTTTAATGTCTATTTTTTGCCACAAAATCTATGTCACAAGATGTGGAATTTGCCTTAGCCACCCAACCCCATGAACACCTGGGAAACCTCTGCAGCTCAGAAACTCCTTTTGTCCTTGGAAATGAATTTCTCTGAATCACAGAAACATAAAAGGATTTTTATTTTATATTTTATTTTATTTTATTTTATTTTATTTTATTTTATTTTATTTTATTTTATCTGTGATTTGGTTGTTGAGACAAGGTTTCTGCATGCAACTTGAGCTATCCTAGAACTGACTGTGTAGACCAGAGTGGTCTTGAACTCCGAGCTCCAGCTGCCTCTGCCTCTTGAGTGTTGAAATGAAATGCATATGTCAGCAACACCTAGCTTTTCAAATATTTTAAATTCTTGTGTATATGAAGAATTGTGTATGTGTGCATTTGTGTGTGTGTGTGTGTGTGTATATATATACCCAGTGAAGTAAGAGTAGATCATAAGGTCCCCTGGAGGTGTGGTTGCAGGTAGTTGTGAGCCACATGCTATATATCCTGGGATATTAACTCTGGTCTTATCCATAAGTGCTCTTAACCACTTAGCCATCTCTCTAGCCATAGTATTCTAACCAAGCATTGCTGTATTGTTGAAGGGTAACCCCTGTCACCTATTTACTACCAGTTTCTAAACCCTTCACAGAACTTGTAACACAAACCTAAAAGCAGAATGAAAAATTCAGAACTTCTATAAAAAAGACCTTCAATTTTATAATGTCTTCTTCCTATAATACACCAAAAGCAATGATTGTTTATGCACTATGTAGTGATGTATGTACAAGCACCACAGGGTCCCACAGCCATGGATGCAGAGAGCCTCCTTCTTCCAAAGAATCCACAATCAGCGAAGCTCAGAGGCCAAGGGCCACTGCTCAGGTCACCACATGAACAAACCCACAGTCTGTTTCACAGTCCATCCCAGTACCAGCTGCTCTGACAGTTCAACGGGCCTGCTCCTCCTGACCTAAGAAAAGAGTGACCACAATCACCATGGTGTGGCTTGTGGTCTCCTGCACAGATCCCTAGAGCAGAACCAGGGACGAATCGAGGAAGGAACCTGCAAGCTAACGTCCATTAGAGCTTCTGTTGGCTAGGCCTTTCCAGAGTCTTTCCTAAGCAAGGACCACCAAGGTGGGGTTTGGGGAACAGTGTTTCCCTTACTGGGTGAATAGAAAGCAAATGACTCAGACAGCACAGGCCTTCCTAGCTCTGCCCTTGTACCCTTGGAGCAGACAAGATTTTAGTCTGGAAAAATCTATTTTAATAGAAATTCTTCCAATGTCCCAAAGCAGTTCCTGTTCCAGGACATGGGTCCTTGTGTGACATTTCATTTCATATTCAATGTCCAAGGGAGCCATTTCTTGGCTTACTATCTGGGAAATCCTTGAGCAAAACTTAAGTAAAATTCAACCAGTAACCATAATTTAACCAAAAGGCCATGAAATTGAAGGCAAGGAGCAGTATATGTGAGGGAGAAAAATGAATTTGGAAATAACGTAATTAAAATTACAAAAATTATATTCTAGATGTACAGATTTTAGAAGGATTATCCTATATTATATGTCTATATGAGTGAGAATATACCGTGTGTGTCTTCCTGCTGCTGGGACAGCTCACTCAGGATGATCCTTTCCAGGTCCCACCATTTACTTGGAAATTTCATGATTTCCTTATTTTTCTTTGCTGAGTAATATTCCATTGTGTAGATGTACCACAATTTCTGTATCCATTCCTCCACTGAGGGACATCTGGGATGTTTCCAGCTTCTGGCTATTACAAATAAAGCTGCTACAAACATGGCTGAACAAATGTCTTTATTGTGTACTTGAACCTCTTTGTGAAATATGCCTAGGAGCGGTATGGATGGATCTTGAGAAAGCACTATTCCTAGTTGTCTGAGAAAGCACCAGATTGCTTTCCACAGTGGTTGTACAAGTTTACATTACCACAAGCAGTGGAGGAGGGTTCTCCTTTCTCCACAACCTCTCCATCATGTGTTGTCACTTGAGTTTTTGATCTTGGCCATTCTATGGTTGTAAGGTGAAATCTCAGGGTGGTTTTGATTTGCATTTCCCTAATGGCTAGTGACTTTGAGCCTTTCTTTAAGTTTTTCTCTGCCACTCGATATTCCTCTACAGAGAATTCTCTGTTTAGCTCTGTTCCCCATTTTTTAATTGGATTACTTGGTTTGTTGCTTTTCAGTTTCTTTAGTTCTTTATAAATACTGGGTATTAGCCCTCTGTCAGATAAATGGTTGGTGAAGATTTTTTCCCAATCTGTACGCATTCATTTTGTTTTGATGACAGTGTCCTTTGCTTTACAGAAGCTTTTTAGTTTCATGAGGTCCCATTTATTGATTGTTGCTCTTAGAGCCTGTGTTGTTTGTATTCTGCTTAGGGAGTTTTCTCCTGTACCAGGGAGTTCTAGGGTCTTTCCTACTTTTTCTTATAACTGACTTAATGTTTCTGATTTTATGTTGATGTCCTAACTAATCAAGAGGGAGTCAACCCTGACTAAAATGCTCAATCCCCATCCTGAAAGGCAAAGAGTATGGACATCAGAAGAAGAAGAAAACAGTAAAGGGTCTCTGAAAGGCTCTGCCCTGCAGGCTATGAAAGCAGATGCTGAGACTTATGGCCAACTCTTGGGCAGAGTGCATGGAATCTTATCAAAGAAGTGGCAAATAGTAAGATCTGGAGAGGACAAGAACTCCACAAGGAGAGAAACAGAACCAGAAAATTTGAACACAGGGGTCTTTCCAGAGATGCATACTCCAACCAATTACCAGGTATGGAGATAACCTAGAACCCCTGCACTGATGTAGTCCATGGCAGTTTAGTGTTCAAGTGGGTTACATACTAATGGGAAGTGGGACTACCTCTGACATAATCTGATTGGCCTGCTCTTTGATCACCTCCCCCTGAGAGGGAAGCAGCCTTACCAGGCCACAGAAAATTACAGTGCAGCCACTCCTGATGAGATATGATAGACTAAAATCAAAAGGAAGTAGAGGAAGACCTCCCCTATCAGTGGACTCAGGGAGGGGCATGCGTGAAGAAGGGGGAAGGAAGGTGGGATTGGGAGGGATGGGTGAGGGGCTTATGGGGAGATTCAAAGTGAGTAAGGTTTAATTAATAAAAGTATAAAAATTTATATTTTAAAGTTGAAACCAAGCTGTGGCAGTGGTGACACCTGTAATCTCAGCACTCCAGGGGACAGAGGCACATGGATTTCTGTGAGATCAATGCCAGCCTTCTCTACAGAATGAGTCCAGGACAGCCAAGGTAACACAGAGAAACTCTGTCTCAAAAAACAAAACAAAACAAAAAACAAAACAAAACAAACAAACAAAAAAAAAAACAAAGCAAAGCAAAACAAAAGCTGAAACCTGCTTTATGGCCCTATATGCCCCAGGAACAAGCAGTCTATAGAGAAGCACACCACAGAATACTCACAGCTTTTCTCTCAGGATGTACATTTTTAGCCAGAAAAAAATAACAATCCTGTCATACAGTGCCACATCAGTTTGTCCAAATCTCCTGTTTTAGTTGAAGTAGTGTAACTACAATAATTTGTTTTCTAGAAATACATTCAGTTTTTTAAACAGATTCTTGACTGCCTGGTTCATGGACCCAAGACATGAAGAGTCACCATCATAGAGTAGACTATTTCATTGTGCCTATAGCACAGGGGGCATCCCTAGGAGTTATGCTATTTGACCATCACACAGAGGTTATAAAACATTGGTCAACACATTATGTTTATTCCTAGTGACCTCCATATAGAAGCCATCACATAGTGATGATAAACAGAGACCATTACATACTTTCCACTCCAAGGTGGCCATCGCACAGTGACCATCACAATATGTCCATCACAAAATGATGATCACTCAGTGAATTACTCACAGCTGTTCATCACAATGACTACCACAAACTGGTCATCACATTGTGGCCATCACATGCTGGTCACAACATGGTGGATTTTACAGTACCCATCACCCAGATATGACCACACAGATACCATCACACAGTGACCATTATGCTTTAACCATAAAACAACAGCTATCAATCTGCTTTCATATTGCAATGATAATGAAAATGTGGACAGTATAAAATGATAACCATATATTGACCAACACAGTGATCATCACATCATGGCCTTCACACAGTGTCTCTCACACTGTGACCATCACAGAGTATGCCATCACCATGAACATTGACATTGGCCATCACTATGTATCCATCACATGCCATTTTTAACACTCTTGGCATCGCCATGTTTATGACATAATGACTATCACACAGTGGCCATCATATAATGAATATTACACAGTGACAATAAAACAGTATCAACCAAAATGGTCATCACAGATTAGTGATTATACAGTAACCATTATGCAATTAAATCACACAGCTAACCATCAATTATTAGCTAGCACAGAATGGCCATCACAAAACAACTATCAGTCACAGGCCATGATAGTGAAAATCATGTATTGGCGATGAAGCACTGATCATTGCCCAGTGAACAAAACTCAATGTCAATCACACATTGTCCAGCACAAAGTCAAATTTACACAGTGACCATCACACCATATAAAACACATAGTGGTATATCAAACAGTGACCATCAGGTAATGGCCATCACAGGATGACCATCACAGTGGCTATCAAACTTTGACCATCACATAGTGGGATCCCACAGAATTTATAATTCAGTGACCAACACACACAGGCCATCATTAAGTGGCCAGCATACAGTGACCATCAACAGTGTCAAAAACAAATTACTGTCAATAAGAGGCCCTCAAAAAGTGGCCATAACACAGTAACCATCACAGAGTAATCATCACACAGTGAACACAACACAGTAGCCATTAATTATTACCATTTCACAGGGGCCATTACATTGTAGCCATCACACAATAATTAAACAGAGCCCTCACCCAAACATCACATGGATGCAATTAGAGTGAACACCACAAACTTGAACATCATGACACAGCCATCTCATAGTATCAATCAATTCATGGTCATTCATGGTCTCTGTTACATAGGGAAGACTACATTAAATATCAAACAGTGATAAAAATTACAATGGCCATCATACCGAGGGATATATATATATATATATGCTAATTTATACATATATATATATCACAGCATGCGTCACACAGGTGCAAGTTACCTGATATATATACATATACATATAAATGTACGAATGTATATCACACACACACACACACACACACACACACACACACACACATATATATATATATATATATATATATATATATATATATATGTTTGATAAGCCTGAACCTGGGCACGCAGAAGAGGATTCCTAGCCTGGGAAACTAAACCAGAGCCAGATTGAGAGCAACACACATGCAAATGAAGGAGTTACAAGAGCTGAGGCTGCAAACCCTGAGAGCCTGCAAACAGAGCACACAAGTGTAGAAGCTGCAAGGATGTAGACAAAACAAGATGGTCACTTTCCAAATACAGGCAAAAAGACCCATCCAGAAGGAGGAGAGTGAACCTCAGGCGAGAGGTGGGGACTCTTCTGACAAGCACTTCCTCCATGAAGCCTCTACACACAGCACATGCCAGATGGATCCCTGTCTGCCCTATAGGGAAGGCCACAAAAGCATGAAGCAGGGTAAGAAGAGACCAGGTTCTCTCATGACTCCAAAGTTGGAGACCCACAGATGTGGGCAGGTTAACCCAAGAGTACCAAAAAGATCATACAGAAAAACACATTTGACCAGAGAACGTTTGGAGGCAAGGAAGGGCTGTGAACCCCATGGAGTCAGCTAGAGTTGGCTCTGAGATCTGAAACAGGCTTCCTGAGCTATGGAGGAGGCATGGCTTTCCAGCAATTTCACCTGAGATTCCACTTCCTGTTCACGGGCGACCTTTCTAGAGAAACTCTCTGGAAGCCTCTCTGCCTGATCTCAACACCATTGGATGTGTTCCCCCCACCCGTGAGAGCCTAGGCTGCAGACATCTTTCCAGAGCAAGTACTCCATCTTGCATTGTCCAACCAGACAGGCGATACCCAAGGAATCTAGCAAAGGCTCAAGGTCTAGGCTTCAGGGAGAAAGACCAGCAATAGGACCTCAAACTTTGGCTATAGCCATGGAGACCATTGCAGCCCATGAAGCTGATACAGCCGAACAAACTGCTCTCCAAGGAATCTCCCAAGCCAAGGACGCCTTCCAAGCCAACACAGCCCAAGCAGCCCAAGAGGAGGAACCTCGTCACGCAGGGGACCAGACTGAGACCCACAGTCAGACTGAGACCAAGACAGAGCAGTAGATGGAGGAGGCAGACCAAGAGGTGAAGCTGCAAGCCCTCACAGCCCGCATCCGGAGGACACAGGCCAAGAAGCTGCAAGGCCTCGAACGTACTCAGACGGTCATGTTCTTCCCCCAGGCCAGGACCCCAGGCCAGCATTAGGAGCCCGGACCCCCGGCGCGGGGGCCCACCTCTGAAAGGCACCTCCTCCAGGAGGCCTCTGGACACAGCCTATCCCAGCGGGCTCTCTGCATCAAGATCCAGGCTAAGAAGAGACCTGCCCCCCTCATGGCCAAGGCTCTCTGGGAATATTGCAACCGGTTCTCTCGCAGGTTAACCCCAGAAGGACACTCTCTGATCAGGCATATCTTTGGATGGCACGGGACTGGACACACCCACTCTTCCCTCACGGAAAACCCAGGCCTTCCAGAGCTTGCACCTGGGATCCTACTTGGAGCTCTGGAGACACTCTCTGGAGGCCTCTCTGTCTGATCTCCACACCCTTTGGGCGGGTTCCACCCACTCATGAGAGCCTAGGCTGCAGCCATCTTCCCAGAGCAAGCACTCTCTCCTGCATCGGCCCACCAGACACCCACTACCCAACGACTCTGGCGAAGGCTCAAGGTCTAGGCTTCAGGAAGAAAGACCAGCACACACACCTCAACTCACACCTAGGCCTTCACCTCCCCATCGGACTCACTGCCAGACATGCCCACTCCTGCCACTTCCTGATGCACACCTGCATGAATTGGAAGGGAAGGATGGATTTCCTGGAATTCTCACCTGCTCTTCTGGGTGGCTGTGCCTCAAAAATCATTGACCTCACTTCCCATTGCTAGTTCTCCAGTGCTTGCACAAATCTTCTATCCAGAGTTAGTTTTCCACACTTTAGGGCTCCGCCCATGCCAAGGTACACAACTGCCTGGGGGAGAACTGTTTAGGATAACTGTCAGGTGTGTTAACTTCAGCACTAATGAATATTGTGTTCATTTCTGTCCTTTGTATACATAGATGTTCATGAATAAACATTTGTGTGTATATAGATATGTTTGGAAAGAGAGTCATTCATAGGCATGGACATAGAGAGTTGATAGCCTCTGTGTAAGTGTGCCTATGTGTGCAAGTGTGTGTGTGTATGTATGTAAGAGAGAGAGAGAGAGAGGAGAGAGAGAGAGAAAGAGAGAGAGAGAGAGAAAGAGAGAGCACACTGAGAAATAAACCAGAGCGAAAAAGGGATCAATTTGCAACCAAGAAAACCAAGACCCAGTTGCCAAGGATCAGAATGGAAATGAACAGTTCTGGGTGACCTTTTGAGATCTGCACCAGTGGAGTTGGAAAGGTCATTGGTGTTTAAGGACACCCTAGGATTGCATTCTTTTGGTTTAGAAGAGGTATTGATCTATTTCACGGAGGTTGGGAATCGTCCTTCTTAATGTCATTAGAAGTTATGTCTCATCCGTCTTTAACTGCCTTTGAAAACCAAATAAACTTGAAGCACAGACGCTAAAGATGACAGAAAGAGATGATGAGGTTCAACAAACTAAAATTTAGGACTGTGGACCATCACGGAGAAATAGAATAAAATAGAATTGGATATATACCTCAAGTAGTTTTCTCATCCCTGGGAGTGGCACTTGTTCCCAGCTTCTATTCACTTAGTCACACTTCCTTTTTGAATTGAGCACAGATGAAACAATACAGCTCCCATGTCAGGCAGCTTTTCATTTGTACAACAACAGATCTGTAGAACTACGCTTATAATAAGGAAACATTTATTTTACTAAATAACTGTGTGTGCTTACCTTCTGCTTTCATGTAATTTTGCATTTAACAACTTTTCTTAGTTCCCTCCATGCCCAAAGAAATCTTTGAACTCCATGGAATTAGACTTACATAATACTCAAAGCAACCGTGATGTGCTGAGAACTCAACTGAATGCTTTCGAGTACAAACTAGTGCACTTATCAGTGAGCCATAAATCTAACACCAAAATATTTATTTTATTTCATGTAAAGCACAATTAAAACTTTTATTCATTTTATATGTTGCCTGCATGGAAGTTGCACACTGCTTGCATTGTGGTGTCCTTGGAAACAAGAAGATGGCAATGGATCTCATAAAACTGAAATTACTCATGCTTGTGAAATTACAGATGCTGAGTCTTCTGAGATAACTGCCAATGAATATAACTTCTGACACACCACTTCACATAATAGTTTACCTTAACCTTGTTTCACCAAGGAATTTACTTTAAATTGTTTTACTGATTGTTTCAAATTTAGTATTGATAAGCTTATTTTTTCATTAAAAGCCTCAGAGTAAAATTTCAGGTGGTGCGAGAAAATTCCTAAGAAGAAAATATATTTTCACTTGTTAAGAAGAAAGCCAATTGAGACACAGGCAGAGAAAGATAGGACACCTGCATTCCCTCTAATACCAGAGCTGCCTACCAGTTGCCTCACAGTGGGGCTTACTTCTTAAAGCATAATTCCCAAGTAAAATCCTTAAAGATTTTATGATTAGCATATATGTCTCCTGAGGATAGCAGCCACTAAGAAGTTGGACATGATAGATTTGCAAACAGAAAGGGTACAAAGTTCAGTAGGAATAGGACTGAATTTTAAAACTGAATAAAATTTAAAAATATAATGCCATAATGTGCAGATGCAGTCTGATAAGACCCTTTTTGTGTTTTTTGTCAAAATGAGAGACAAAAACCTTTTAAGAAAGTATGGGGGGTGCCTTCTTGCAAAAAAAAGGTGCAGAAGAGCTGGCCCTGGTGGCATGATTTGCAGGAGAGTTGGCAAGCTGACTAAGCCAAGACCCAGATCCAAGACTTTGAGCTGGCCCATCCCAACATCTCCATCTATGAACTTTTGGAACATGTGAAGAGGCTGGTCCTGAACGCCCAAAGCTGCTGGAAATCCATGGCTAGGTACAACAGGAGGATATCCAGAATATCTGAGAGAGTCTCTGAGAGGATCTATTATTGATGGTGTAGCACAAAACCATTAGGCTCTGCACCAGAGTATTGACTCATTTTAGTGAACATCTGCAAACGGAGCTGTTTGAGCAAAAGGATATTAGTGTGACACACAGTGGCACAACACAGCTTACATGGAATAATTTAGTGATTTATACACACACACACGATAATAAAAATTATATATATATATATATATATATATAATATTTTTTTGTTTTCTTTTATGGGATTTAAAGGGTGGTAAGCAGTAATGGAAGGATTGGGAAATTTGTGGGTTTGGGGTACATGATGGAAAATTCACAAAGAATCAATAAAATCATATGTTAAAAAAGAAGGAAAAGAAATAAAAAGAAAGGAAGGGGTATATTTAACTAGCACCTTTCAGGAATCAGGGGCACAAAACGGAAGTCATGATACATTGCAGTAGTTAAACACAAGTTATGACACTCGCATCCAGGACTCTTCTTGGCTCTATTCAGCTACCAAGCAACTGGCAACCTAAAATCCAAGTCTTAATAAAAATTCACGTTCAGTACAAAAAGAACAATGAAATATAATTTTCACTCTTAAGTGCTATTAATGATTTTCTTTTCTAAACAGTTCTATTCATATATATTCCTTTATGCAGTCAGAGAAGAAAACAAAGAAGGATCACTATTCTGAACTATTTGTGTATGAAACAAGAAAATTACAGCCGCCATTGTTACTGCCATCTCATTGGCGGCTGTTGGAGATACCACTGCTGCATTAGCCATGAGTCATACTATGCAGACTGCTCAGACCCTAAATAATATTTTAGCCAATGTAGCTCATGCTTTAGATGTACAAAAAGAAATTAATGCTCAACAAAAAGGATACTTGATGGTGTTCAATCAGAGGATTGACCTCGTGCAGGAGCAAATTGATACCCTATGGCAAATCGCTCAACTTGGCTGTCAATGGAAGTATGCTGGACTTTGTGTCACTAGCATACAATATAAGATTTTTTTCCGTGCTTTAAATCTGTCTAAACAATTGTCTAGCTATATTTTAGGTAATTGGACTAAAAAATTCGATACTATGGTGGAGCAGCTGAGAGTGGCCATTGTTACGGCAAATTCTACCAGAGTGGACGCAGGACTAGCCAGAGGATTATCATCATGGATTGCTGCAGCCATGAATCATCTGAAGGAATGGGTGGGCATGGGAGTGTTAGCAGGACTTCTGGGGTTGGTCTCCTTGGTTTGCCTGTGGTGTATATGCAAGATTAGAGTCTCACAACAGCGTAATGCAGCCATGATCATTCAGGCCTTTACAGCCATTGAAGCAGGACAGTCTCTCCAAACATGGTTGGCTACCATAAAAAGCTAAAATGTTACGCTCAGGATGCAAAGCTAAGCACTGCACTCAGGGTCAGCTGCTTTCGACCCAGAGAAGAGCATATCTGATTGCATGTGGGTTGATGCCCCAGGTCCCGCCTCTGAGAAAAAGGTATCAGACGGGTCTGATGCTCTTTGGGTGGATGACACCTAAAGGAACATTGGTACAAAGTCCCAATTTATTCCTAATATCAGAGATAAGACCTCTACTCTTGCCTGATGTGTCTAAAACAAAAAGGGGGAACTGTAGAGAGCTGTGTAATGCCACGACTTAAAGATGGAGCTGGTTTCTGCCTTCCACCTTCCCGATGGTGAGTGCTCTCTGTCACAAACAACTCCATATTTGGCTAAGGCTGAGGATCAGGCTTGCTTCCGTGTATGTGGACCTATCTGCATTGCCCACGAGGCACTCTGGGGTTGGCTACAAAGAGGTTATTTTAAGCTGTGGGCTGGCTTTAACCAGGGTCAGAAGATTATTCAAGGTTCCTGAATAAACTGCATTGAGAACAACAACAACAACAAAAAAAAAAAATCAGAAAGAAGGACCTCCCCTATCAGTGGACTTGGGGAGAGGCATGCATGTAGAAAGGGGGGGAGGGTGGGACCAGGATGGGAGGAGGGAGGTGCCTATGGTGGGACATAAAAGGAATAAAGTGTAATTAATAAAAGTTAAATAAAAAATTAAAAAAAGAGAGAATACAAAAAAAAAAGAATATCATCTAAGTGTGATATTCCTGAAAATTATTTCTTTGCTACCTTGTTTAAGACTGGTAAATTATTTTTGGTTGTGAGCCTAGACTTTACCTGCTGAGCTGGCAGGAGGTTCTCACCTGTCACAGGACTTAGGGAAGGGGCAAAGAAGGAGAAGAGGGAGGGTGTGTGGTTCTAAGAGGAGACCAGGGCGTGGACTGCAGTAGGGAAATTTGAATAAATTGTAATAAATGAATAATTTTTAAAAGCCTGGTCAAATATAAAATGAGGTGTATCATGGGAAGAAACATAAAAGTTAAACAAAAACAGTCATTGTTGTGAGGCTACTGAAACTTTTCCTTATTTTACTGACTATACATTAAATATGTGCCCATACTATTCTTACTCTTTTCGTGGGTTGATACCTGCATGTAGTAACTCCTAATTTTTTTGTCATTTCAAGACTCTGGTATCAAATTTGTAAACAATGTGAAATGACAGAATCTAGTTTCTGTACTGTTGATTTACAGGTTTCTCTTATAAAAATTCTCACTGAATATTTTCCAAAGATCTTTGAAGAGGATACTACTACATTGTATAAAGACATGCAAAGGAGTGTGGAGGACATCAAGAACTCCTCTGGTTTATAAACTGCTGTTGAGAAGTCTTGTGATAAGGCTGATGCCCATAACCAAAGTGACAATAACTTTCCAAATGATAATACTGAAGAATTAAATCTTACATCTGTTCCTTCTCAGGAGGACTTTCTGACAGGTAACAGGAAGATTTAAAGTAGTAATCAGATGAATGGAAGGATGACATCCTCTCCTGATTTCACAAAACTGTAATTAACATCACAGCAGTATTGGCACACATCTTGATATTTTAGCATGGAAAAAGTCTTTTTTAATTAAATATAATTAAACAGCATAATTAAAAAATATAAATATAATCATACTTACATATTGACCTTGAACACATATACACATGCATGTTTATACTCACATATATGCATGCATGTATGTATGACAGATGTCCTCCTAATTCAGCCCCTGAAAGGATTCTAGAATATTACCTGCTGTGTTTCTCACCTTTCCTTCTCCTGGTCCCTGAGTCAATGTAGGATATCTTGGTTACCAAAGTATTACTTTTGAAAAGATCACTTAGAGACAACGTTTGGATTCAAAAACCCCTCAAATATTCTGGAAGATTAAGCCCTGTGCCACTGTCAACAAACTGTGCAATCCTCCTGCAAAAACAGTAATGTTGGTTGGATTTCTTATGAGAGATAAATCTTATCAATGCTTAGCATTATGTAACTACTGGATTCACAGGATCAACTACAACAAATACATGAAGAATGATAAATAGGAAAAACATATCTGAATCAATAATAGGACCTCTCAAAATCAGATATGTTGTAAACACATGAAATTTTCTGTGTAGAGTTATAAAAATAGACTGAAAGACTCATTTTGTCTGAGTTGAGTGGAATCTGTCTTCTGAGAATGTTTTTTATCATGATTTTTTTTGTTTTATTGACAGTGAATATTGGAACAATTTTCTTCTCCAGTACAATTGATCATCCTGTGGAGGATGATAACTGAAGAAGCTTTTGGATTGTCCAAGCAACCTTACTTCCCTTCAGTTTCTTATTAAACTGAATCATGGAATCCCACAATTCCATTTGCCTACATCCTTCCTTCCTTTTATAGCTCATTATAATACATCCCTAATGTTCTCTATTTTACTTTATTATTATTTACAATGTTTCACTTCTATTACATTTATGTTGTATATTAAATACTTTTATTGTTGTAATCAATGTCATCTTTGGAAAATGCCATTTGGCAGTCTTCTCCTCCCTCTCAGTTACTTAGGAAGCTGCCTTCATGTGATAGAGCCACAAGAATCAATTTATTAAATATTACAAACTCCCATCAGAAAGACATGTTAAGTTCTGCTTAAAAAATGAAAACGGGACATTTCTCTGACCAAATTCTTTCAGACTCTAGCCGCCAAAAAGTCCCAAAGGCAAAGAATCAACTAAGGGGGTATACCACAAAACCTGACTCAACCTGGGCATTATAAGAACATTTTTATTTGAAGTTATTTCCCTCTTGGTGTGAAAAAGAGCTTTAGGATATTATTTACATTAGAAATACATTTGGCTCAGTGTTTGTAGGCTTATGGTAGCGCTATAGGGCAGGACTGATGTCAGGAGGTCACAGCAAGTGAAGTGGCTGACTTAGTTAAGAAACAGAGGACGCAGAAGATGACAATGCAGCCACTCCTGATGAGATCTGATAGACTAATTTCAGAAGGAAGGAGAGGGAGACCTCCCCTATCAGTGGACTTGTGGATGGGCATACATGAAGAAGTGGGAGGGAAGGTGGGATTAGAAGGGAAGGAGGGAAGTGTTTATGGGAGGATACAAAGTGAATAAAGTGAAATAAAGAAAAAATAAATAATAACAAAGAAGCAGAGGACAATGACGGCTCATACTCACTGAGCTTTCTCCTGTTTATGCATTCTGGAAATCATGTTTGTAATTTCACAGCCCAATAATAGTTGATATAGTTTTCTCACCGTGATTACCTAATCCAATTAATTGCTCAGAAGCATGGACAGAAGGTAACATAATTGAAATAATCCTGCAGAGTTGTGCTTAGGGAACTGTATCATAGATGGTTCCAGACAAAATACCATTAACAATCAAAATTAAGCATCACACATGACAAAGTTGGAAGTAGATTCCAATTGTAAGAATGTGCACAATGGCCTGAAAAGGTGGCTCAATATCTAAAGCAACTAAGATACAAACTTTGTAGCTGACGTGAGTACTGATCTTCAAAACTATAATTAATATAAAAACTAAAAATTGGTGGCTACACCTGGGATACAATTGAATAAACTGTAATCAATTTAATAAAAAAATTATTAAAAATTTGTTTTAGAAATAAAGCTTCAGAGAAAGGAGTGTCTATGACATAGTGTATCTTAGTTATTATATTATATATTATATTATTATATAATATATTATATAAAAATATTATTATATAATATATAATATATAATATATTATATATTATATTATATTATTCCTTGTGAATACCAGGAACAAAAATTGGAAATAGGGGTGTCCTACACATATCTATAAGATTTTTTTTTTTATTTTCTGTGCTCTCACAGAACTGGAGATCATGACTCCAACCACAAACCACTCAGATAGAATTTGAAATAAGAGGTATCCTACACATACTATAGAAGATTTTTCATTCTCTCTGTTCTCAGGCTTGCTTCTTGAAGTACTGGAGATCATGAACCCAATCACTAAGGATAGACATTTACAAGAGGTTATTCCAAGGGGACACTGTGTCCATGTACACCAATTAGAAATAGAAGGCATGATCATGGGTATAGTGATTCAGTGAAAACAGAACAGAAATTAGAATTCTGAGTGATTCATTTACGTAATTTCTTCCTTCAGTTGGTTCATTGCAAATGTCAATGAGAAAAGATAACACACATGGTTTGAGATTAATCTACTTTACATAAACCAAAGTGAATGTTTGGTTTATAGCATGAGAGAAGTCAATAATGTCTACCAAGGTCACAAATGAGGACGGAAGACTTTTAGAACAGAGTCAAGAAGTAAGAAGTTAATTACAGTTTTACTCAGAAATCATAAAATGGCAATCAGTTTCCCTTCAGGAAAACAAGACAAAGGGCATGAGCACCATGGTTATGTTATACCATAATCATGAAGGAGACCCTGCGTAGCACAGTCATGTAGTGTTTAGCCCACGAAGAGATACCAGCAGTTGCTAGTTAGGAGTTAAAATCACATTCTCTCCAAGGACATACTTCTGCGAGCCTTTATTCAGCAAGAGGCTGTCTGGATGTGACAGTGGTTTCATAGAACCCTTCCTTCAAAAAACCTGGAGCTTCTTCCAGTGGATAACTTTGATTGTGTATTCCTCAGTATTTTGGTAAAAACAAACAAAAGAAAAGGAGCATATTGCAAAGTACATAAGAATCAATTTGGGAGTAAAAAATATTTTCCAAAACAAAACAGCCTGAAAATTATAATATAAAAATAACACAAATATAATTAAATTACCTGAAATATTTGACATATCTAAAAGTAATTCAGAATGAAAAAGTTATAAATTACTAAATAAGCATAAATAATTTACAACAATTTAAAATTCAATGGAATTTCATACAGGAATTTAATATGTTCATTCATTAGAAACAAACTAAATTTTAAGTAGATCCTTTATTACTTAATTAGTTAAAACAAAAAGACAATAAAATTTTTAATTAAGTTTTTGTTTTTTATATTAATTACAGTTTATTTACATTGTATCCCAGCTGTAGCCCCCTCCCACATTCCCTCCCAATCCTACTGTTCCTTCCTCATTTCCTCCCTGCCCTTCTCTAAGTCCACTGATAGAGAGTTCCTCCTCCCCTTCCTCTGACCCTAGCTTATCAGGTCTCCTCAGGACTAGCTGCAATGGCCTCCTCTGTGGCCTATCAAGGCTGCTCCTCCCTTGGGGTTGGGGGGAGGTTAAAGGTCCAGCCACTGAGTTCATATCAGTTTCAATCCCTGTTTAACTTACTGGGGTATCCAACTTGGATACTGAGCTGCCTTGGGCTATGTCTGAGCAGGGGTTTTAGGTTACATCCATGCATGATCCCTTGTTAGAGAATCATTTTTAGAAAAGACTCCTGTGCCCAGATATGTTTGATCCTTGTGGAGCTCCTTTCCTCTCCAGGTCTTACTAACTCACCCTTCTTTCATATGATTTCCTGTACTCTGCCCAAGGTTTGGTTATGAATGTCAGCATCTCCTTTGTACTTGTAATAGCTGGAACCTGGAAACAACCTTGTATGGCCCTCTATGGAGGAATGGTTACAGAAATTGTGGTACATTTACATAATGGAATACTACTCAGCAATTAAAAACAAGGAAATCATGAAATTTGCAGGCAAATGGTGTGGTCTAGAAAAGATCATCATAAATAGGGTATCCCAGAAGCAGAAAGAAACACATGGTATATATTCACATATAAGTGGATACTAGACCTAAAAGATAGGATCTACATACTAAAACCTATATACTTAAAGAAGCTAAGCAAGAAGCAGGACCCAGGGTAAGATAATCAGTCCTCATCTAGAAAGACAAATGGGATAGACATTGGAAGTAGGAGAAAAAAAGAAACACGACAGGAGCCTACCATAAAGGGTCTCTGAAAGACTCTATTTTTTCTAGCAGAGAAAATAAATTTCTGATAGGAGGATTGTTATATAAATATTTCTAATTTATGTAAAACACATTTGCACATTTAAAATTATATTAAATAAAAATATTTTCAGGAAAAAGGTTAAATCTAGTGAGAGAGAATACAAATTAGACTACACATATAATTGTCATTGTATAAAAAGAAATATAATAAATACAAATGAATAAGTACCATCAAATACCATTGATGAAAATCAATACATGTTATTCTAAAGGTGAAGAAAAATCTAGTCTAAGAATAAAAAGAAAACAGAGAAATCAATTTGTCACTTGGATTGTTTATGAACATTATTTTGAAATTACATAAAGACAATGATATTTAGAGAAGGTTCTGATAAGAGAATTTAAACAGATATAAATTACACTGGTAGATTATGTTTTGTCCTCTTCTAACTCGCTTTGAAGAGTGAAAACATGGTAACATGTAAGAAAAGCTTAAACAGGTATTTTAGGATGAACTCTTAGGAGAAACTTAAGAGTTCTTAGGAGAAACTCATTATCTCTTGAGAATGAGCTACTGCTTTCATGAGATTGCACTGCTTACCCTGTGAATTGGTTTAAATTGTCTGCCCACTTGATATGATCTAGAATCTCCAAAAGATAAACCTCACCAGATGCCTATGGGATGAGCCTCAATTAGATCAACTGAGATGGAAAAACTTCTGAAATAGTCTAAGTGTAGCACTTTAGCAATGGTTGGCTTCATTACATGGGTTGAGGTTCTAGATATACTAAAGCTCGAAAACAGGCTGAGCATGCTTTTCCCCCAACCTCCTCTTGGCCATGATGCATTAGCTCCCTTCAAACTGTGAACCAGAATTTACTGTCCTCACATTAAGTTGCTCTTATTAGTTATTTTGTCACATCAGTGAAACAAGGAACTAATAGAATATCCAAGGGCTTTGTAATAAAGCAAGTCATGTAAACAAATTTTCAGTTTCTATTTGTCCATTTTTCCTTCTCCTCCTCAGCCATCTTGTTCCTCTTGGCAAGCTCTATGATAAGCTCCAAGATAGGGAGGGACTCTATTCCTGTACCAACAGTAGATTTCCATCAGTGAATATGTATAAGAATATAAAAGCATGAAGACAGAAACTATGTAATATTAATCATACTAAAATGTATTCAGAAAGTTAGACAATGATTCTAATCCATAACACTGGATAAATGAATCTTGTGCTTTAAAAGCTTAACTATTTATTAAATGGTTTGGTAACCATGACAAAGAACCTCACATACACAGATTTCCTATCTATGCATTCATTCTTAGGACTTATTAGCCCATTATCATAAAAGTATCTTCATTAATTAGTTACAAGAGTAGGAGGAAAACATGTGCAGAGCAGTAGAAAATTAGCTTAAATATTTTAATAAACAAAGTAAAATTAATATTGGCAAAGATTTTAATGAGAATTATTAAAATAGTCATAATGAGCATCCAAGATAACAGCACCAGGAGGACACTGTTTCTGACCAGCAGCACAGCAGGGACAGAGAGTGACCAACACACAGAACTCTTGGCCTTAACACACCAAAATTGTGCTTGCCAGCTGAGAGGAAAGCCCATGTTGTGGGAATCAATTTGGTTCAGTTCACCCAGCTAAACTCCTGGAAGAGTACCCAGTCCCAGCTGGCACTTGGTCACCAGCCCAGAGGCGCATGCCTGCATGCCTGAACTGTGGGCCCCACAACACCTGAGACTGGGATTTCCAGTCTGGAGAAAACCCCACGGTGAAGGAAGCGATCAGGAACCAACCCCAGGACACTCAGACAACCCTTGCAAAAGGTACTGGGGTCCAGCTGATAATCAGCTGCCAGCCTAGAGAACTGCTGTGCACCTGACTCATTGTCCCAGACAGAATTCTGTCCCAGACAGAAATGTGGGCCCCAGGGCAACAGAGACTGTCATTTTCTGTCAGAAGGAAAACCGACAGTGTGGGAAAGAGCAGGCCCAAACTCAGGGCACCACAACTCCCATCCACCCACCCCCAACCCAGCCAGGTTCCTCTGGGAGCCCAGTCCATAACAAGGCAGAGTCACTCTGCCTGCACTCTACTTGCCATCCCAGATGAAACTGTGGATGCCAAAACACTGCACACTAGGTCTTTTTGTTGGGAGGAACACACAGTGGTAGATACAACTGGACCGACCTCAGGAAAACCACTTCCAGAAGAGTTTCTGGGTTCCCGCTGGGTTCCCCCTGGGTTCTTTCTGGGTTCTTGCTGAGGTCCTGCTGGGTTCTTGCTGGGTTCCCACAGGCTCCAAGCTCTGGCCTCTGGCTGCCCACATGAGCACTGTACTCAACTGCCATGTTTTACCACTAAGGTACTGGGGCACACAGCTCCAACCTCAGACCTACAGAAGCCTGAGACCATTGGATCAGGCCCCAGATACTGCTCCAAAGTGCAACCAGTTATCTCTAGCTAAACTGAAGAAACCACTGCACTTCCTGGTTCTTCAAGTGGACTATGCTCAGAAAACAAAATAAAGGAGCAAAGGTAGCAGCTCAATATGTTCTAAGCAAGAAACACAGAGAGGCAGCTGTCTCCAGGACTTCTCTTGGAAAGAGGAGAGCCTTCCTGACTACCAAGAACCATAGTTACCACACAGGTCCTTCAACTGGGTTGAATTGTGCCAATTTTGGAAAAGCACCACCAATCCATTGATCACACTCAAAGAGCTGAGGACGCTCCCTTCAGAACCCTACCAAGGGGATTCCCTCCACCCCAGGATTCCAGCAGGTACCAGAAATTAATAGCCCATACCTGAGACACCAAGATGGGTAGAGGCTACTGTTAAAGCACAACCAACAAAAGGCAAAGCAATATGCTATTCCCAGAACCCAATTATCCAGGGACAACCAGCCCTGGACATCCTAACATAAGTAGAATTTAAGAAGATGACTTTACATCAATGCTTAAGAGGAAAATAATGGAGGAAACAAATAAAATGTTTGAAGATTTAGAGGGAGATAAAGTCAAACAGATTACGACCATTAGTAAAGAAATGCAGGAAACTGTAGTAAAACAGCTTGTTGCTTTCAGAAAGAAAATGATTAAATCACTGAAAGAAATAAAAGAAACAGAGGAATGTTCAAACAAACAGGTGAAGGAATTGAAGGAAGATACAGTCAGACAGGTAAAGGAAATAAAAAAATGGTTCAGGATCTGAAAATAGAATTGGAAAAATTAAAGAAAACACAAACAGAGGAAACCATGGTGAGAAAGAACAAAGAAAAGAACACAGGAACTACAGAGGTAACCATAACCAACAGACTACAATAGATGGAAGAAAGAATCTCAGATATGGAAGATACAATGAAATAAATGCATGTAGCCGTTAAAGAAAATACTAAATCCCAAAAATTCCTGACACAAACCATCCATGAAATCCAAGAAAACATGAAAAGACAAAACCTAAGAGTAGACTTAAGGGTGGAGGGGCCAAGATGGCAGCACTGGGAGAATACTGTGTCTGAGAAGTGGGAAAACACTCTCCGTGCAGCGACCAGGAGACTGAACTCTGGGCCCTAAAACTAAAGCGTGTTTCCCAGGTGAGGGGAGGCTCCCACAGCATGGGAATCAGTCAGGTCCACTCTGAGGCGGCCAGCCAGAACCCGGAAGAGATCCCTGGTAACATGGGCTTTGGGTCTCTGTGCTGGAGCTGCACACCTGCACGTACCGATCACTTTCCCAGGCTGATTGGTGGGCACAAAGGGAGTCCCATTCGCAAGAAAACCCCACGCGGAAGCAAAGTTGCGAGGCTGATTATGGGTCACCCAGTCTTTCCCTGGAAGTTCTCGCTGACTGCGGGTACCCGCCTCCATCACAACTGAGCTCCAGCCATGCTCAGAGAGCAGCTGCGAGCCCAGCTCAAAATCCCTACTCCCTCTTCAGAGGAGGCAGGTGGTGTCTAGCAGAATCTGCCACAGACCACATTGTCTGTACCCCAACCTGAGATCGGAGCTGAGAAAACCCAATCCTTTCGGGCACTCCCCCAAACGCTGCCATAACCCTGCTGCAGTGGAGCAGAAGGACAAAGAGGCGCACAGGGGCTTCACCGTGCTGGCCGCTGCTCCTTGCAAATAAACTTCAGCTCAGGATCTGGGACTGTGATCATTCAACACGTCCTGAGACGCTCCCAGTTCCAGCACAATAAGGTCTATCACCATGTCCTATCACTGGCGACCCCCCCCCGACTCCTGGCAGAGAAAACCCGGCTCAGAATCTGGACTGAGAAGTCCCAACCCCTTCTGGCACTCCCCTGAGAACACTGCCATAAGCTTGCCCTAGCGGAGGGGAAGATCAGAGGGGAAGGACAGAGAGGCAGCCTGCCACAGGACACAGTACCCCCTCTCCAGCTCACCCAGTGGCCCCTGGCAGAGAAACCCAAGCTCTGGATCTGAGGACACTCAACCCTACCTGGTACTCTCTCAGGATCAGCAAACATAGGTTCTACCACCAGGCTGCTTCTGGCAGAGAGTTCTGGGCCCAGGATATTGAGAACACTCAACCTAACTCTTTCCCGAGTTACCCCAGGACAAATCAACATAACCCCTCCTGGCAGAGGGAAAGGACAGAGAGGCAGCACACAGGAGAGGTGGAAATCGTGTCCTGCGGCCACAGTGTCACAGAGTTGACTGTTAGCCTACTCGCACATTTCCCGCAGCAGGACCAAATCAGAGAGTAGAGAGCAAGGGAAACCCCAGTGCATTCCAAGTGGTCCTGCAAGAGAGTGAGTGAGCCTTCTAGGGAGAGTTTGCCCCAGACCCAGGGCCTCTCCACAGAAGCAACCAGATGAGATCCCTGCCACCCAGACCCCTAATGTGGGCATCATAGGGATTCTTGGGATAGCGACCCCAATGTTGAAGCCTCTGCCTTGTGGGTCCACCAGTTTAATCCAGGCAAACAGTCCCTGGATCTCAGACATAATACTTCATAATAGTGGCCTGCAGGCCACTGCAATAGTCACAGAATCCCCACATGTACACTACGCCTGCTAAAAGTGCATGCAAATAGTGCCAGCGTCACATTCCTTACTTAGGCAAAACTGAAACCACAAGGCACACTCCCAAACCAGTGAACCTCTCTCATCTTCCTGAAAAAAACGTCCAGAAAACAGGAAGAGATGATCATTGTCTGAACTACAAACTCGAGGAACAAACAGTGAGGGTTATAAATAACCAGATGGCTAGAGGCAGACTTAAGAACACACCCAACACAAATCAGGACATAATGACCTCACCAGCAACCCCACAAAAAAATGGACACTTCAATTCACTAGATATACAAGAAAACAACCTCAAAACTATGTTTCTCCAGCTATTAGAGCCCATATAGGTGAAATGAACAAAGCCCTCAGAGAAATAGCCAAAGAAATCGAGATGAATCAAGAGGAAACAAATTGAGATCTCAGAGAAATGACCATGAATATTGAGGCAAACAAAGAAGAAATGAACAAAGCTTTCAAAGAAACGTCCACACAAATGAAGGCAAATGAAGAAGAAATAAACAAACTCTCATAGAAATACAGGCAATTATACCCAAAGAAATAGAGGCACAATCAGTGATGCATAGAGAAGAAATGGAAAAAAAACAATAGAAGCTGTCATTGAAAAGCAGGACTCCACATTCAAACAGATGAAGGAAATGGTGCAAGTCATGAAAACAGAATTAAAATTAAAAAAAAAGAAAATACAAATGGAGAAAAACTAGGAGCTGTAGAACATAGAGAAAAGATCGGGAACTCCAAAGGTAAGCATCACCAACAGAATACAAGAGATGGAAGAAAGAATCTCAGGCGCCGAAGATACACTTCCAGGAATTGACACGTCTCTCAAAGAAAAAATAAAATCAGAAAAGTTCCAAACACAAAACATCCAAGAACTCAAGGACACCATGAAAAGACAAAACCTAAGAATAATAAGAGTAGAAGGAAAAGAAGACATCAGGCTCAAAGGTCCGGAAAATATTTTCAAGAAAATTATAGAAGAAAACTTTCCCAGCTTAAAGAAGGAGATGGCCATAAACATACAAGATGCCTACAGAACACCAAGTAGACTAGACCAGAAAAGAAATTCTTCACGTCACATCATAGTCAAAACACTGAACCTACAGAACAAAGAAAAAATTCTAAAAGCAGCATGGAAAAAAGGCCAAGTAACATATGAAGGTAGACCTATCAGAATCACACAAGATTTCTCAACAGAAACTATGAAACTATGAAGGCCAGAAGGGCCTGGACAGAAATCATACTGTCCTTAAGGGACCACAGATTCCAACCCAGACTACTATACCCAGCAAAACTTTCAATCAACATAGACAGAAATTCAGAATATTCCATGACAAAACCAAATTTAAACAATATCTACATAGTAACCCAGCTCTACAGAAGGTACTAGAAGGGAAACTCCAAACCAAAGAAAACAACTACATCTAAGGAAACAGAGGAAATAGATAACTACACACACACAACACACACACACACAAAAAGAATACAAGCAATGAAACTCAGTGACACCACCAACCCCATATCAAAAGTAAGCAACAATTGTTGGTCACTAGTATCTATCAACATCAACTGACTCAACTCCCCAATAAAAAGACACAGACTAACAGAATAGTTGTGGAAACAGGATCCAACCTTCTGTTGCATCCAAGAAACACACTAACCAAGCAAGTGAAAGACCTGTTTGAGAAAAACTTCAAGTCTCTGAAGAAAGAAATTGAATAAGACATCAGAAGATGGAAAGATCTCCCGTGATCATGGATTGGTAGGATTAACATTGTGAAAATGGCCACCCTGTCAAAAGTAATCAACAGATTCAATGCAATTCCCATCAAAATACCAACTCAATACTTTACAGACCTTGAAAAGAAGATTCTCAGCTTCATACAAAGAAACAAAAAAACAGGAATCTCCAGAACAATCCTGTGCAACAACAGATCATGTGGAGGTATCTCCATCCCTGATCTCAATTTGTACTACAGAGCAATAGTAATAAAAACTGCATGGTATTGTCATAAAAACAGAAAGGAGGATCAAAGGAACTGCACAGAAGACCCAGAAATAAACGCATACACCTATGAATACTTGATTTTTTACAAAGAAGCCAAAACCATTCAATGGAAAAAAGAAAGCATCTTCAACAAATGGTGCTGAACCAAATGGATGTCTACATGCAGAAAAATGACAATAGATCCATATTTATCACCCTGCACAAAACTAAAGCCCAAGTGGATCAAAGACCTCAACATAAAACCAGATACTCTAAATCTCTTAGAAGAAAAAGTGGGGAACAGCCTAGAACTCATTGGCACAGGAGACAACTTCATAAACACCAACAGCACAGGCTCTAAGAGCAACAATCAGTAAATGGGACCTCATGAAACAAAAAAGCTTCTGTAAAGCAAAGGACACCGTCATCAAAACAAAATGACTGCCTACAGATTGGGAAGGAATATTCACTATCCCATTATCTGACAGAGGACTAATATCCAGTATATACAAAGAACTAAAGAAGCTGAAAAGCAGCAAACCAATTAATCCAATTAAAAAATGGGGAACAGAGCGCAACAGAGAATTCTTGACAGAGGAATATCGAATGGCAGAGAAACACTTAAAGAAATGCTCAACCTCATTAGCCATCAGAGAAATGCAAATCAAAACGACCCTGAGATTTCACCTTACACCCATCAGAATGGCCAAGATGAAAAACTCAAGTGACAACACATGATGGAGAGGTTGTGGAGAAAGGGGAACCCTCCTCCACTGCTGGTGGGAATGTAAACTGGTACAACCACTCTGGAAAACTATCTGGCGCTTTCTCAGACAATTAGGAATAGCGCTTCCTCAAGACCCAGCTATACCACTGCTAGGTATATACCCAAACTTTGCTCAAGTACACAAAAGGGATATTGTTCAACCATGTCTATAGCAGCTTTATTTGTAATAGGCAGAACCTGGAAACAACCCAGATGTCCATCAATAGAGGATTGGGTACAGAAGTTGTGGTATTTTTACACAATGGAATACTACTCAGCAATCAAAAAGGAGGAAATCATGAAATTTGCAGGCAAATGGTGGGATCTAGAAAAGATCATTCTGAGTGAAATATCCCAGAAGGAGAAAGTCAAACATGGTATATATTCACTTATATAGACCTATAAGATATGATAAACAGAATGAATTCTATACACCTAAAAAAGATAATCAAGAGAGTGGATATGGGGTAAGATGATCAATCCTCACTTAGAAAGACAGATGGGATGTGCATTGAATGTCTGATAGGAGTCTACTGAGGGCATGTGAAAGACTCTAACAAGCAGTGTTTTCAAAGCAGATACAAAGACTCATGACCAAACTTTCGGCAGAGTAGAGGGAATCATATGAAAAAAGGGGAGTTAGTATGATGGGAAAGGATAGGAGCTCCACAAGGACAAAATATATCTGGGCACAGGGTCTTTTCTGAGACTGATATTTAATGAAGGACCATGTATAGATATAACCTAGAACCTCTACTCAGATGTACCCTGTGTTAGCTCAGTAACCAAGTAGTTTCCCATAGTGAGGGAAAAAAGGACTATTTCTAACAGGAACTCAATGACTGGCTCTTTGACCTCCCCACCCCCCAAGGGAGAAGCAGTCCTGTTAGGGCACAGAGGAGGGCTTTGCAGCCAGTCCTGAAGATACCTGTTAAAACATGATCAGATGAATGGGGATGAGGTCCCCCTATCAGTGGACTTGGAAAGGGGCATGGTGGAGATGAGGGAAGGAGGCTGGGATTGGGAGGGAATGAGGGAGCAGGATACGGCTGGGATACAGGGTTAATAAAATGTAACTGATAAGAAAAAAATAAAATTAAAAAAAAAAAACTGAGTAATAGGAATAGAGAAAAAAGAAGATTCCTGTCTACAATGCCCAGAAAATATTTTCAAAAAATAATAGAAGAAAATCTCCCAACTTAAAAAAGAGGCCTATAAATAAATATACAACAGACCTACAGAACACCTAATAAATTAAACCAGAAAAAAAATCCTCCTGCCACATAATATTCAAAACAGAACAAAGAAAAAATACTAAAAGCAGCAAAGGAAAAAGGCCAAGTATCAAGTAACACATAATGGCAAACTATCAGAATCACATCTGACTACTCAACAGAAGCTATGAAAGCCAGAAGGGCCTGGATGGCTATAGTACAAACCCTAAGAGAACATAGATATCAGCCCAGGCTACTTTACACAGCAAAACTCTCAATCATCATAGATGGAGGAAACAAGATATTCAACGACAAAAACAAATTTAAACAATACCTAGACACAAATACAGCATTACAGAAAACATTAGAAGGAAAAATACAGCCGAAGAAAAATAACAACATTAGGAAAACACAGGAAATAAATAACCTCAGTGCAGCAAAACTAAAAGTAGCTAAGCACACAAACCACAACCAGCAGCAAAATCAAAGGATCTAACAGCTACTAGTTATTAATCTCTCTTAACATCAATGAACTCACAAACTAAAAGAGAATGGATGTGCAAGCAAGACCCAAAAATTTGATGCATACAAGAAACACACTTAAGCCACAAAGATAGATATTAACTGAGAATAAAGGGTTAGAAGATGGTTTTCCAAGCAAATGGACCCAAGAAGCAAGCTGCAGTTGTCATTCCAGTATCTAATAAAATAGATATTCAACCAAAATTAAACATAAGAGACCGGGAAAGTTACTTAATACTCATCAAAAAAAAAAATCGACCAAGAAGACATCACAATTCTGAACATTTATGCTCCAAATAGGAGAGCACCCACAATAGTAAAAGAAAGATTAATAACACTGAAACCACACATAGATCCACACACATTAATAGTGGGAGACTTCAACACTCCACTCTCAACAAAGGACAGGTGAACAAACCGAAATTAAACAAAGAAACGATGACTCAAATAGATGCCATGAATCAAATGGACCTATCATCTACAGAGCTTTTCACCCTATCACAAAAAGAATTACCTCCTCAGCACCTCATGGAACCTTCTCCAAAATAGACCATATAATTGGGCACAAAGAAAACCTCAACAGATACAGGAAGATTGAAATAATCCCTTGTCTCCTATCAGACTACCATGAACTAAAGCTGGATCTCACCAACAACAGAAATAGCAAAAAGCCTACACACACATGGAAACTGAACAACTCGCTACTCAATGACAGCTGGGTCAGGGAAGAAACAAAGAAAAATAAAAGTCTTCCTGGAATGTAATGAAAATGAAGATATAACATACCCAAACTTATAGGATATGATGAAAACAGTACTAAGAGGAAAGGTCATAGCACTAAGTGCCTTCAAGAAGAAATTTGAAGCATCCCATAGAAGCAACTTAATGGCTCACCTGAAAGTTCTAGGAACAAAGAAACAGACACACCCAAGAGGAGTAGACAGCTGATAATAATCAAACTCAACCAAGGAAATCAATAAACTACAAACAAAGAGAACAATTCAAACAATCAAGGAAACCAAGAGCTATTTCCTTGAGAAAATCAACAAGATAGACAAACCTTTACATAAACTAACAAAAGGACAGAGAGACACTATCCAAATCAACAAAATCTGAAATGAAAAGGGGACATATCAACGGACATGGAAGAAATCCAAACAATCACTAGGTCTTTCTTCAAAAGCCTATATCCCACAAAGTGAAAAAATCTCAATTAAATGGACAATTTTCTTGAGTGATTCCACTTACAAAAGATGAATCAAGTTCACATAAATAAACTAAATAATCATACATCCCCTAAGGAAATAGAACTTTTCATCAAAAGTCTCCCATGCAAAACGAAAGCCCAAGGCCAGATGGTTTCAGCACAGAATTTTACCAGACCTTTGAAGAAGAGCTAACACCAATACTCTTCAAAGTAATCCACAAAAGAGAATCAGAAAAAATGTTACCATCTCATTCTTTGAAGCCATAGTCACCTTGAAATTTAAACCTTAAAAAAACTGGAGAGAGAAAGAGAATTTTAGGCCAGTTTCTCTTGTGAACACTGATACAAAAAATACTCAACAAAATCCTTGCAGACTGAATCTAAGAACACATCAAAGATATCATCAATTATGACCAAGTAAGCTTCATCTCAGGCATGCAGGGATGATTCAATAAATGGAAAACCATCAATGTAATCTACCATATAAAAAACGAAAGAAAAAAAAAAAAACACAAGATCATCTCCTTCAATACTGAAAAAGCATTTGATAAATCTAACACCCATTTCTGTTTAAAGTCTGGAGAGATCAGGGATACAAGACACTTACCTAAACACAGTAAAGACAATATACAGCAAGCTTATAACAAATATAAAACTAAATGGAGAGTAACTTAAATCATTCCAACTGAAATCAGGGACAACAGAGAGCTGCCCTCTCTCTTCATATTTCTTCAACATAGTTCGTGAAATCCTTGCTAGAGCAATAAGATAATTAAAAGAGATTAAGGGGATTCAATACAGAAAGGAAGAAGTCAAAGTATCATTCTTTGCAGATGATATGAAAGTATACATGAGTGTCCCCAGAGATTCTACCAGGGAACTCCTACAGCTGATAAACACATTCAGCAAAGTGTTTGGATACAAAATTAACTCGAAATAAAAATACAGCAACCCTCCTGCATACATACGACAAATGGACTGAGAAAGAAATTAGGGAAGCAACGCCTTTCACAATAGCCACAAATAACAAAAAGTACCTTTGTGTAACTCCAACCAATCGAGTCAAAGACTTGTATGAAAAACACTTCAAGTCTTTAGGAAAAAAACAGAAGAAGTTATTAGAAGATGGAAAGATCTCCCATGCTCATGGGTTGGCAGGATAAACAGTAAAAATGACCATCTTACCAAAAGCAATCTACACATTCAATGAAATTCCCTTCAAAATAACAACAGAATTCTTTACAAAACTTAAAAGGAAAATTCTCAACTTCATAAAGAATAGGAAAAAACAAAAACAAAAAACAAAAAAACAAACAAACAAACAAAACAAACAAAAAAACAGAATAGCTAGAATAATCCTCTGCTGTGCAACAAAAGATCTTCTGGAGATATCTTCATCCCTGATTTCAAGCTGTCCTATAGAACAACAGCAATAAAACCTGCATAGTGCAGGCTGTGAAACAGACTGGTGAATCAATGGAATTGAATAGAGGATTCACAAATAAATCCACACAACTCTGAACACCTGATTTTAGATACCAAAATCATACAATGGCAAAAAAAGATAGCATAATCAACAAATAGTGCTGGTCTAACAGGATATCTACATGTAAAAAAATGGAAATGCATCCATTAACAGTATTAGAATTTTTGTTATTGAAAGTATACCCAGATGATTATCTTCAATGATTTAGAAAAGTGTAAAGTTTGACTTATCTGAATATTCAGCAAAATTGAGTTAAAAAACAAATATAAGACATTAAAAGCTCAAAAATATTTACAAATCCTACAAGCTAATGTACTTATTTTATAGAATTTGAATAAGTTGGGATAATTTTAAATTTGAGAAAAAAAACAAATGGAAAGTAGAACATCAAAAATAAAGCTCATAGACTTCCGAAAAATTTTATGAAGAAAGTTAAATTTAGTACATAATTCATAGGATAAAATACCTTCAGCTGGCTTAGAAATGCATCTGACTTAACTTTTTATATCTGTAGTTGGTTGTAAAAATAATTTTCTGTGAAGATATGTTTAATTCATACTGTGATTATTAATTTTAATATCACAAATTTTAAAATGTTTTAAAATTGTTGCACAGTTTATTATAGAAGAATATGTATAACTTATACAAAAAAATTCCTGGTAAATCTCAAATAATTATAACAGTCTTTATTATCATTACTAGCTGCTACATAAAGATAATATAGTACAAATTTACCATTAAAATTGTCATGAGAAGCTGGCATACAAAAGGAAAGAATCATCTTTCAAATGTCGTAAGCAGACCATAATGGAAATTTTAGTAGCTTAGTGTTTACAACTGTGCAGATTAAAATCTCTGACAATATCAGGACAATTAGCCCCAATGTCTACACCTCCAACTCCCAAAATAATCATTTAGAAAGATCCTTTCTCTAAATAAACTGAATGCAGAACTTTCCATCCATTCATGGAAACAGAAAACAGTGATGTTTGGCATTGGCTAGTGATCACAGTAACATACAGTTCTGAGAACCCAAACCAGACTTTCTCTAGGTAACTCCATATACTCACATTTTATTCTAGAGTGTATAGGCTCGAGTATCTATTTTAACTAATATTTTTATATGAAATAAATCAAGAAGAAATGGGATTTAATTTTGTTCTGTATTTATTTTATCTTACTTGTATTTCCTAAAGTTTTCCCTATTTGTTCCAGTTTTTGCTCTAGTCCTTTACTGTTGGCATGCAGTGATACCATGATATATTGTTAAAAATGTTAGGCTGAAAGAACAACTGGAATCTTTTGGTTTGGGAATAGATAGCTTTTCCTCAACATTTGTATCTGATTTGTTTTTGACAGTGTATCCCTTAGGTAACCCAAACTGGTCTCATACTTAGTGTATACTCCCAGCTACCTTTGCTCTTAGAATTCGGGTTGCCTTGGCCTCCAGAATACCTGAGTTTATAAGCAGGTGCCACCACAATGAGCCAGGAATTTTTTGTGTGTAGCATTGTACTATGTAGTTTACATTTTCTCTGTCAATCAAATACAATTTTCTTTCTCTGTGCCACATTATAATGAGCTTAAATATTTAATGGAATAAAGGGGTATTTAGAATAATGCATATTTAAGATTATTTCCTAATTCAAGTCAATTTTTTAATTTTATCCTATAATACTTTCCCACCACTTTAAGATGATTATATTCTATTCAGTGAACAGGACATTTTACATCTCAAAATGAAGTCATGTTTGCTCATTGCCACTCTAAATGTTATCATGGTTCATCACAGTACAACAAATGGATTTTAAGGAGATTTTCAAAAGGGAGACACTACAGAGAATACAAAAAATTTGAAATGAGGACAATCAGAATGACACACTGTAAGAAACACTCTTCCTGTGTCTGGATTAGGAGATGTAAGAGGGCTACAAAACAAGACATATAAATGGTCACCATATACTGAAAAGGCAGGAAATCAGAATGTTTCTCTCCCCAGAAGGAACTGAAACTTGATGCCAGATTGATTTTAACTTATCAAAACTATTTGGATCTCGAGCACATAGAAAACAGTTTTTTAGCAATGACGATAATGTGTTATGACAACAATAAAGTCTAACACAAGCATGTTTTGTATGCTATGTAAGTGTATACATATGTAAACATATAAAGCAAGTAGGGTCAAAATTGGATATCATCTTCAAATGCTTCTCTAATTTATTTTTTGAGACAGGGTCTCAGTCACCCATGGTATGAGTCAGTGTTCTCTAGAGAAAAAAAAAAACTTATAGGATAAGTATATGTGTGTGTGTGTGTGTTTATTTGTGTGTGTTTGTATATATGTATGTGTATAAAAGAGAGAGGGGGAGAGAGAGAGAGAGAGTAGTGGGAAATTAACCAGAGTGAAAAAGAGATCCCTTTGCAACTCAGAAAGCCAAGTCCCAGTTGCCAAAGAAGAAAATGGAAATGAAAAGGTCTCCACGGGCTTTTGGGATCTGCACCAGTGTGAACAGCTGTGAAGGCCCAGTTGGTGAAAAGAAGGAGCCTGGAGGCAAGGCAGTGTGGCAGGTGTATAACACAGACCCAGTTCCCGAATATGAAAAGAGAAAGGAAAAGCTCTGGGCAGGCGTTTGGGATTTTCACCAGGTGTGTTAGCTTCAGCACTAATGAATATTGTCTTCATTTCTCCCCTTTGTATACATGGATGTTCACGAATAAACATTTGTGTGTATATACATATGATTGGAAAGAGAGAGTCATTCATAGGCATAGCCATAGAGAGTTGATAGCATCTGTGTGAGTGTGCATGTGTGTGCAAGGGTGTGTGTATGTGTGTATGTGTGTGTGTGTGTGTGTGAGAGAGAGAGAAAGAGACAGAGACAGAGAGAGAGACAGAGAGAAAGAGTGTGTTTGGGACAGAGAGAGACAGAGAAAGACAGAGAGAGCGCAGTAGGACAGAGTCGCCTATGCATGGAGATGGAGCCACGCAAGCTCTACAAACCCCTGAAGAAACTCGCCTCCATGCCCAGCCTATCTGAACGTCTGGCAGAGATAGGCTTCAGGCAGACCATCAAGATCTTGAGGAAACAGCAGCTGCTAGTACCCTTCACCAGGGACTTGGCGGCCAAATGGGGGGACAGTTCCCCGCTGGGTCCCAGGTCTGAGCGGGACCCACTCTCCCCTGACTCTGCCTTGGTGCTGAGCGAGAAGGCAGAGCAAGGAAGAACATCTCCGGCAGAGGAGACCCAAGCATCCACGTCTAGAGGAGCCCAAGACAAGCGGGCAGAGGCCTTGCAGCTGAGCAGCAGCAGGCCAGTCCCGAGCAGGAAGCGAAGCACATGCCAGACGCCAGAGGCAAGTGACGCTTGCCGTGAAAGCCTGGAGCCAGCAGCCAAGAAGATCCGAAGGTGCAGACAGGACGCTCTCCGCGGGTCCCAGGAGCATGGCCGCGCCTGCTCTTTGGGGGCTTGCCCCAACTCTGACCACGCCCGCTACCCCCTGGGTGTCCCGGAGCTCTCTTGGGGCCAGACTGACCGAGAAGTGCAGCTGGCGCCTGTCAGGGTGGATTCCAAGACGCCTGTCTACTCAGGTGCCAGGAAGCCCGTTCTCCAGCAGGAATGGCCAGAAGGGCTCCTCCTTTCCCAAGATCTCGTGGGCATGTGGGAGGCTCACTGCCACGCCAAGGAGGCCATTGCAGCCCATGCAGCTGATGCCACCGAACAACCTGCTCTCCAAGGAATCTCCCAAGCCAAGGAGGCCTTTGAAGCCGCCACAGCCCAAGCAGCCCAAGAAGCGGAACATGGGCACGCAGGCGACGAGACTGAGACCCACAGCCAGACTGAGACCAAGACACAGCAGCAGATGGAGGAGGCAGACCAGGAGCTGAGGCTGCAAGCCGTCACAGCCCGCATCCGGAGCAGACAGGCCAAGAAGCTGCAAGGGCGCCGACAAACCAAGATGGTCACCTTCTTCACCCAGGCCAGGAGCCCAGGCCAGCCAGAGGTGCCCGGACCCCCGGCTCGGGGGCCCTCCTCCGAAGCGCACCTCCTCCCGCAGGCCTCTGGCCACGGCCCGTCCCGGCGGGCTCTCTGCACCAAGACCCAGGCTAAGAAGAGACCCGCCCCCCTCATGGCCAAGGCTCTCCGGGATTATCACAACCGGTTCTCTCACAGGTGAACCCCAGAAGGACACTCTCTGCTCAGGCATGTCTTGGGACACCCCGGCGGCACTGGACACACCCACTCTTCTCTCACGGAAAACCCAGGCTTTCCAGAGCTTGCACCTGGGATCCCGCTTGGAGCTCTGGAGACAATCTCTGGAGGCCTCTCGGCCTGATCTCCACACCCTTTGGGCGGGTTCCACCCACCCGTGAGAGCCTAGGCTGCAGCCATCTTCCCAGAGCAAGCACTCCGTCCTGCATCGGCCTACCAGACATCCACTACCCAAAGACTCTGGCCAAGGCTCAAGGTCTAGGCTTCAGGAAGAAAGACCAGCACCCACACCTCAACTCACACCTACGCCTTCACCTGCCCAACGGACTCACTGTCAGACACGCCCACCCACTGATGCACACCTGCGTGATTTGGAAGGGAAGGATGGATTTCCTGGAATTCTCACCCCCTCTTCTGGAGGGCTGTGCGGAAGCAATCATTGCCACTTCTCCAGTGCTTGGACAGATCTTCTTTCCAGAGTTAGTTTTCCACGCCTTAGGTACACAACTGCCCGAGGGAGAACTGCTTAGGGTAAGTGTCAGGTGTGTTAGCTTCAGCACTAATGAATATTGTGTGCATTTCTCTCCTTTGTATACATAGATGTTCACGAATAAACATTTCTGTGTATATACATATGATTGGAAAGAGAGAGTCATTCATAGGCATAGTTATAGAGAGTTGATAGCCACTGTGTGAGTGTGCATGTGTGTGCAAGGGTGTGTATGTGTGTGTGTGTGTGTGTGTGTGTGTGTGTGAGTGTGTGTGTGTTTGAGACAAACAGAGAGAGAGAGAGACAGAGACAGAGACAGAGACAGAGACAGAGAGTGCGCAGAGGGAAATTAACCAGATTGAAAAAGGGATCCTTTGGAACCCTGAAAGCTAAGACCCAGTTGCCCAGGATCAGAAGAGAAATGGAAAGCTGTGGGCCGGCTTTTGGGAACTGCACCAGTGTGAACACCTGTGAAAGCCTAGTTGGTTGAAAGATGGGCCCAGGCCGTCAAGGCGGTGTGGCAGGTGTGCAAGACAGGATTTCCAGGCTCCGAGCAGAAATCCACTTTCTCGACAGGCTCAACTTGCTGGGGTGAAAGGGATGTGTCTCCCACCCACCCTCCATGCACTGTGCGAAATTGGAGCCCAGAGCAGATTCTCGGCTTATTTATTTATTTATTTATTTATTTGTTTGTTTGTTTATTTACTTTTTGATTGATTGATTGACTCGATTTTACTTCCCTCTGCTTTTGTGTGAGCATGTGCAGTCTCTGGCAGGCTCCCGAAGCTGGCGTCCTACAGCGGGGAGCAGACTATCCCGAGAGCCCCAGCAAAGACCTTGAGGAAGCCCCCATTTGCCAGAGCTCGCCTGGAAGCAAGGCAGGGCTGTGAACCCCCGGGATTTGGCCAGAGTGGGCTCTGGCGTCAGAGATCATGTTTTCTGAGCTGTGGATGGGGCGTGGCACAGGGAAGCAGAAGTCAGAAGGGGCGGGCCCAGAACCAGCAGCCTCGGCCGCTGACTGGGCAGATTTGAGCCAAGGCGTGGTCCAGCCCCTGTATATATATCTAGGGTAGGGATGCGCCCCTCCACAGTGAGGCAAAGAGAGGCAGCAGCTGGAAAACTCCCAGCAGCCTAGCCCAGAATCTGCTGCAGAGACACAGGTAGCCACCACGAGAGGAAGAGGAAAAGAGCAGTCCGACGTACTGTCTGCCCGGTGGGGCCCAGTCCTGTTCTCAGCCATGGACATGGAGGCTGGCTCTTCCCAGGCAGCCCTGCAGAAGCTGTGTGATCGCCTGTGCACGGAGACAGAGCCACGCAAGCTCTACAAGGCCCTGAAGAAACTCGCCGCCGTGCCCAGCCTGTCTGAACGTCTGGCAGAGATAGGCTTCAGGCAGACCATCAAGATCTTGAGGAAACAGCAGCTGCTAGTGCCTTTCGCCAGGGACTTGGCGGCCAAATGGGGGGACAGTTCACGGCTGGGTCCCAGGTCTGAGCGGGACCCACTCTCCCCTGACTCTGCCTTGGTGCTGAGCGAGAAGGCAGAGCAAGGAAGAACATCTCCGGCAGAGGAGACCCAAGCATCCACGTCCAGAGGAGCCCAATACAAGCGGGCAGAGGCCTTGCAGCTGAGCAGCAGCAGGCCAGTCCCGAGCAGGAAGCGAAGCACATGCCAGACGCCAGAGGCAAGTGACGCTTGCCGTGAAAGCCTGGAGCCAGCAGCCAAGAAGATCCGAAGGTGCAGACAGGACGCTCTCCGCGGGTCCCAGGAGCATGGCCGCGCCTGCTCTTTGGGGGCTTGCCCCAACTCTGACCACGCCCGCTACCCCCTGGGTGTCCCGGAGCTCTCTTGGGGCCAGACTGACCGAGAAGTGCAGCTGGCGCCTGTCAGGGTGGATTCCAAGACGCCTGTCTACTCAGGTGCCAGGAAGCCCGTTCTCCAGCAGGAATGGCCAGAAGGGCTCCTCCTTTCCCAAGATCTCGTGGGCATGTGGGAGGCTCACTGCCACGCCAAGGAGGCCATTGCAGCCCATGCAGCTGATGCCACCGAACAACCTGCTCTCCAAGGAATCTCCCAAGCCAAGGAGGCCTTTGAAGCCGCCACAGCCCAAGCAGCCCAAGAAGCGGAACATGGGCACGCAGGCGACGAGACTGAGACCCACAGCCAGACTGAGACCAAGACACAGCAGCAGATGGAGGAGGCAGACCAGGAGCTGAGGCTGCAAGCCGTCACAGCCCGCATCCGGAGCAGACAGGCCAAGAAGCTGCAAGGGCGCCGACAAACCAAGATGGTCACCTTCTTCACCCAGGCCAGGAGCCCAGGCCAGCCAGAGGTGCCCGGACCCCCGGCTCGGGGGCCCTCCTCCGAAGCGCACCTCCTCCCGCAGGCCTCTGGCCACGGCCCGTCCCGGCGGGCTCTCTGCACCAAGACCCAGGCTAAGAAGAGACCCGCCCCCCTCATGGCCAAGGCTCTCCGGGATTATCACAACCGGTTCTCTCACAGGTGAACCCCAGAAGGACACTCTCTGCTCAGGCATGTCTTGGGACACCCCGGCGGCACTGGACACACCCACTCTTCTCTCACGGAAAACCCAGGCTTTCCAGAGCTTGCACCTGGGATCCCGCTTGGAGCTCTGGAGACAATCTCTGGAGGCCTCTCGGCCTGATCTCCACACCCTTTGGGCGGGTTCCACCCACCCGTGAGAGCCTAGGCTGCAGCCATCTTCCCAGAGCAGGCACTCCGTCCTGCATCGGCCTACCAGACATCCACTACCCAAAGACTCTGGCCAAGGCTCAAGGTCTAGGCTTCAGGAAGAAAGACCAGCACCCACACCTCAACTCACACCTACGCCTTCACCTGCCCAACGGACTCACTGTCAGACACGCCCACCCACTGATGCACACCTGCGTGATTTGGAAGGGAAGGATGGATTTCCTGGAATTCTCACCCCCTCTTCTGGAGGGCTGTGCGGAAGCAATCATTGCCACTTCTCCAGTGCTTGGACAGATCTTCTTTCCAGAGTTAGTTTTCCACGCCTTAGGTACACAACTGCCCGAGGGAGAACTGCTTAGGGTAAGTGTCAGGTGTGTTAGCTTCAGCACTAATGAATATTGTGTGCATTTCTCTCCTTTGTATACATAGATGTTCACGAATAAACATTTCTGTGTATATACATATGATTGGAAAGAGAGAGTCATTCATAGGCATAGTTATAGAGAGTTGATAGCCACTGTGTGAGTGTGCATGTGTGTGCAAGGGTGTGTATGTGTGTGTGTGTGTGTGTGTGTGTGTGTGTGAGTGTGTGTGTGTTTGAGACAAACAGAGAGAGAGAGACAGAGACAGAGACAGAGACAGAGACAGAGAGTGCGCAGAGGGAAATTAACCAGATTGAAAAAGGGATCCTTTGGAACCCAGAAAGCTAAGACCCAGTTGCCCAGGATCAGAAGAGAAATGGAAAGCTGTGGGCCGGCTTTTGGGAACTGCACCAGTGTGAACACCTGTGAAAGCCTAGTTGGTTGAAAGATGGGCCCAGGCCGTCAAGGCGGTGTGGCAGGTGTGCAAGACAGGATTTCCAGGCTCCGAGCAGAAATCCACTTTCTCGACAGGCTCAACTTGCTGGGGTGAAAGGGATGTGTCTCCCACCCACCCTCCATGCACTGTGCGAAATTGGAGCCCAGAGCAGATTCTCGGCTTATTTATTTATTTATTTGTTTGTTTGTTTGTTTATTTACTTATTGATTGATTGATTGACTCGATTTTACTTCCCTCTGCTTTTGTGTGAGCATGTGCAGTCTCTGGCAGGCTCCCGAAGCTGGCGTCCTACAGCGGGGAGCAGACTATCCCGAGAGCCCCAGCAAAGACCTTGAGGAAGCCCCCATTTGCCAGAGCTCGCCTGGAAGCAAGGCAGGGCTGTGAACCCCCGGGATTTGGCCAGAGTGGGCTCTGGCGTCAGAGATCATGTTTTCTGAGCTGTGGATGGGGCGTGGCACAGGGAAGCAGAAGTCAGAAGGGGCGGGCCCAGAACCAGCAGCCTCGGCCGCTGACTGGGCAGATTTGAGCCAAGGCGTGGTCCAGCCCCTGTATATATATCTAGGGTAGGGATGCGCCCCTCCACAGTGAGGCAAAGAGAGGCAGCAGCTGGAAAACTCCCAGCAGCCTAGCCCAGAATCTGCTGCAGAGACACAGGTAGCCACCACGAGAGGAAGAGGAAAAGAGCAGTCCGACGTACTGTCTGCCCGGTGGGGCCCAGTCCTGTTCTCAGCCATGGACATGGAGGCTGGCTCTTCCCAGGCAGCCCTGCAGAAGCTGTGTGATCGCCTGTGCACGGAGACAGAGCCACGCAAGCTCTACAAGGCCCTGAAGAAACTCGCCGCCGTGCCCAGCCTGTCTGAACGTCTGGCAGAGATAGGCTTCAGGCAGACCATCAAGATCTTGAGGAAACAGCAGCTGCTAGTGCCTTTCGCCAGGGACTTGGCGGCCAAATGGGGGGACAGTTCACGGCTGGGTCCCAGGTCTGAGCGGGACCCACTCTCCCCTGACTCTGCCTTGGTGCTGAGCGAGAAGGCAGAGCAAGGAAGAACATCTCCGGCAGAGGAGACCCAAGCATCCACGTCCAGAGGAGCCCAATACAAGCGGGCAGAGGCCTTGCAGCTGAGCAGCAGCAGGCCAGTCCCGAGCAGGAAGCGAAGCACATGCCAGACGCCAGAGGCAAGTGACGCTTGCAGTGAAAGCCTGGAGCCAGCAGCCAAGAAGATCCGAAGGTGCAGACAGGACGCTCTCCGCGGGTCCCAGGAGCATGGCCGCGCCTGCTCTTTGGGGGCTTGCCCCAACTCTGACCACGCCCGCTACCCCCTGGGTGTCCCGGAGCTCTCTTGGGGCCAGACTGACCGAGAAGTGCAGCTGGCGCCTGTCAGGGTGGATTCCAAGACGCCTGTCTACTCAGGTGCCAGGAAGCCCGTTCTCCAGCAGGAATGGCCAGAAGGGCTCCTCCTTTCCCAAGATCTCGTGGGCATGTGGGAGGCTCACTGCCACGCCAAGGAGGCCATTGCAGCCCATGCAGCTGATGCCACCGAACAACCTGCTCTCCAAGGAATCTCCCAAGCCAAGGAGGCCTTTGAAGCCGCCACAGCCCAAGCAGCCCAAGAAGCGGAACATGGGCACGCAGGCGACGAGACTGAGACCCACAGCCAGACTGAGACCAAGACACAGCAGCAGATGGAGGAGGCAGACCAGGAGCTGAGGCTGCAAGCCGTCACAGCCCGCATCCGGAGCAGACAGGCCAAGAAGCTGCAAGGGCGCCGACAAACCAAGATGGTCACCTTCTTCACCCAGGCCAGGAGCCCAGGCCAGCCAGAGGTGCCCGGACCCCCGGCTCGGGGGCCCTCCTCCGAAGCGCACCTCCTCCCGCAGGCCTCTGGCCACGGCCCGTCCCGGCGGGCTCTCTGCACCAAGACCCAGGCTAAGAAGAGACCCGCCCCCCTCATGGCCAAGGCTCTCCGGGATTATCACAACCGGTTCTCTCACAGGTGAACCCCAGAAGGACACTCTCTGCTCAGGCATGTCTTGGGACACCCCGGCGGCACTGGACACACCCACTCTTCTCTCACGGAAAACCCAGGCTTTCCAGAGCTTGCACCTGGGATCCCGCTTGGAGCTCTGGAGACAATCTCTGGAGGCCTCTCGGCCTGATCTCCACACCCTTTGGGCGGGTTCCACCCACCCGTGAGAGCCTAGGCTGCAGCCATCTTCCCAGAGCAAGCACTCCGTCCTGCATCGGCCTACCAGACATCCACTACCCAAAGACTCTGGCCAAGGCTCAAGGTCTAGGCTTCAGGAAGAAAGACCAGCACCCACACCTCAACTCACACCTACGCCTTCACCTGCCCAACGGACTCACTGTCAGACACGCCCACCCACTGATGCACACCTGCGTGATTTGGAAGGGAAGGATGGATTTCCTGGAATTCTCACCCCCTCTTCTGGAGGGCTGTGCGGAAGCAATCATTGCCACTTCTCCAGTGCTTGGACAGATCTTCTTTCCAGAGTTAGTTTTCCACGCCTTAGGTACACAACTGCCCGAGGGAGAACTGCTTAGGGTAAGTGTCAGGTGTGTTAGCTTCAGCACTAATGAATATTGTGTGCATTTCTCTCCTTTGTATACATAGATGTTCACGAATAAACATTTCTGTGTATATACATATGATTGGAAAGAGAGAGTCATTCATAGGCATAGTTATAGAGAGTTGATAGCCACTGTGTGAGTGTGCATGTGTGTGCAAGGGTGTGTATGTGTGTGTGTGTGTGTGTGTGTGTGTGAGTGTGTGTGTGTTTGAGACAAACAGAGAGAGAGAGACAGAGACAGAGACAGAGACAGAGACAGAGAGTGCGCAGAGGGAAATTAACCAGATTGAAAAAGGGATCCTTTGGAACCCAGAAAGCTAAGACCCAGTTGCCCAGGATCAGAAGAGAAATGGAAAGCTGTGGGCCGGCTTTTGGGAACTGCACCAGTGTGAACACCTGTGAAAGCCTAGTTGGTTGAAAGATGGGCCCAGGCCGTCAAGGCGGTGTGGCAGGTGTGCAAGACAGGATTTCCAAGCTCCGAGCAGAAATCCACTTTCTCGACAGGCTCAACTTGCTGGGGTGAAAGGGATGTGTCTCCCACCCACCCTCCATGCACTGTGCGAAATTGGAGCCCAGAGCAGATTCTCGGCTTATTTATTTATTTATTTATTTGTTTGTTTGTTTGTTTATTTACTTTTTGATTGATTGATTGACTCGATTTTACTTCCCTCTGCTTTTGTGTGAGCATGTGCAGTCTCTGGCAGGCTCCCGAAGCTGGCGTCCTACAGCGGGGAGCAGACTATCCCGAGAGCCCCAGCAAAGACCTTGAGGAAGCCCCCATTTGCCAGAGCTCGCCTGGAAGCAAGGCAGGGCTGTGAACCCCCGGGATTTGGCCAGAGTGGGCTCTGGCGTCAGAGATCATGTTTTCTGAGCTGTGGATGGGGCGTGGCACAGGGAAGCAGAAGTCAGAAGGGGCGGGCCCAGAACCAGCAGCCTCGGCCGCTGACTGGGCAGATTTGAGCCAAGGCGTGGTCCAGCCCCTGTATATATATCTAGGGTAGGGATGCGCCCCTCCACAGTGAGGCAAAGAGAGGCAGCAGCTGGAAAACTCCCAGCAGCCTAGCCCAGAATCTGCTGCAGAGACACAGGTAGCCACCACGAGAGGAAGAGGAAAAGAGCAGTCCGACGTACTGTCTGCCCGGTGGGGCCCAGTCCTGTTCTCAGCCATGGACATGGAGGCTGGCTCTTCCCAGGCAGCCCTGCAGAAGCTGTGTGATCGCCTGTGCACGGAGACAGAGCCACGCAAGCTCTACAAGGCCCTGAAGAAACTCGCCGCCGTGCCCAGCCTGTCTGAACGTCTGGCAGAGATAGGCTTCAGGCAGACCATCAAGATCTTGAGGAAACAGCAGCTGCTAGTGCCTTTCGCCAGGGACTTGGCGGCCAAATGGGGGGACAGGTCACGGCTGGGTCCCAGGTCTGAGCGGGACCCACTCTCCCCTGACTCTGCCTTGGTGCTGAGCGAGAAGGCAGAGCAAGGAAGAACATCTCCGGCAGAGGAGACCCAAGCATCCACGTCCAGAGGAGCCCAAGACAAGCGGGCAGAGGCCTTGCAGCTGAGCAGCAGCAGGCCAGTCCCGAGCAGGAAGCGAAGCACATGCCAGACGCCAGAGGCAAGTGACGCTTGCCGTGAAAGCCTGGAGCCAGCAGCCAAGAAGATCCGAAGGTGCAGACAGGACGCTCTCCGCGGGTCCCAGGAGCATGGCCGCGCCTGCTCTTTGGGGGCTTGCCCCAACTCTGACCACGCCCGCTACCCCCTGGGTGTCCCGGAGCTCTCTTGGGGCCAGACTGACCGAGAAGTGCAGCTGGCACCTGTCAGGGTGGATTCCAAGACGCCTGTCTACTCAGGTGCCAGGAAGCCCGTTCTCCAGCAGGAATGGCCAGAAGGGCTCCTCCTTTCCCAAGATCTCGTGGGCATGTGGGAGGCTCACTGCCACGCCAAGGAGGCCATTGCAGCCCATGCAGCTGATGCCACCGAACAACCTGCTCTCCAAGGAATCTCCCAAGCCAAGGAGGCCTTTGAAGCCGCCACAGCCCAAGCAGCCCAAGAAGCGGAACATGGGCACGCAGGCGACGAGACTGAGACCCACAGCCAGACTGAGACCAAGACACAGCAGCAGATGGAGGAGGCAGACCAGGAGCTGAGGCTGCAAGCCGTCACAGCCCGCATCCGGAGCAGACAGGCCAAGAAGCTGCAAGGGCGCCGACAAACCAAGATGGTCACCTTCTTCACCCAGGCCAGGAGCCCAGGCCAGCCAGAGGTGCCCGGACCCCCGGCTCGGGGGCCCTCCTCCGAAGCGCACCTCCTCCCGCAGGCCTCTGGCCACGGCCCGTCCCGGCGGGCTCTCTGCACCAAGACCCAGGCTAAGAAGAGACCCGCCCCCCTCATGGCCAAGGCTCTCCGGGATTATCACAACCGGTTCTCTCACAGGTGAACCCCAGAAGGACACTCTCTGCTCAGGCATGTCTTGGGACACCCCGGCGGCACTGGACACACCCACTCTTCTCTCACGGAAAACCCAGGCTTTCCAGAGCTTGCACCTGGGATCCCGCTTGGAGCTCTGGAGACAATCTCTGGAGGCCTCTCGGCCTGATCTCCACACCCTTTGGGCGGGTTCCACCCACCCGTGAGAGCCTAGGCTGCAGCCATCTTCCCAGAGCAAGCACTCCGTCCTGCATCGGCCTACCAGACATCCACTACCCAAAGACTCTGGCCAAGGCTCAAGGTCTAGGCTTCAGGAAGAAAGACCAGCACCCACACCTCAACTCACACCTACGCCTTCACCTGCCCAACGGACTCACTGCCAGACACGCCCACCCATGCCAGTTCCTGATGCACACCTGCATGATTTGGAATGGGAAGGATGGATTTCCTGGAATTCTCACCCCCTCTTCTGGATGGCTGTGTCCTTCTCTCTGCCTGCCAATCTGGATAAAGAACCTTCAGCTACTCTCCAACATTATATCTGCCTGCGTGTTCCCATGTCTCCCACTATGATAATGGACTAAACCTCTGAACTGTAACCAAGTTCTCGTTAAATGCTTTTCAAAAATAAGTGCTTCTGAGTCATAGCATCTCTTCATAGCAGTAGAACATTTGACTAAGAGCACATTTCTAAAGTTCTTTTAATTTCAGTTTTAATTATTTTTATAAATACATATTGATTACTTTCCTTTCACTTTTTCCAGATCTTCCCCACCAACTTTACATTCTCTTGCTTCCCCAAAAGCCCCACCAAACCCCAAAAATTAAAAAAAAAATAAAGTACAAAACCACAAAAAAGAGAAACAAATCCAACAATCAAAACAACAATGAAACAATAAATGTCAAAACTGAACAAAAATGCTTCTTTGTTAAAGATGGGACCCTGGGGTGCACTTCCTCCTCTCAGTTGAGATCCTTCTCTGGCTTGAAAATATGCAGATCTTGTGCATGTCTGAGAACTTGAGAAGTTGTTTTTGAGTCAGGTTTGAATTGCAGAACCAATAACCTGATTTGAGAAGGATGATCCCAAACAATTTGTCAATGGTTTCATTCTGGATGCTGCCTTAATGAGAAAATTAATGTTCTTTGGATAATGACAAAGAAAGATGGCACATACTGAATGCTTTCACTTACACTTGCAATTGATGTCCAACTAATACATTGCTTAGTGTCAACATAGAGACTTGCAAAATAAGGAAAAATACAAAACATAACTACTCCAGAAGTTTATACATTCTTAATAACTGATATTGAAAATAGTATAGGACCAAAATGTTAGGTATATAATTCAGTGAATGATTTTTTAAATGATCAATAAATGCAAGAAATGGGTATTGGTAGTTGCATGTATTAACTAATAAACTATAGGCTAATAAAGAACAATTGATTAAGTGATGAGTTTTCTGAACGAGAGAGAAACTCAAATCTTGGCAATGAAAATGTCAATAGACCATATGTAAAATTCAATAGAAATTTTAATCATATTCTAAATCTAATGAAAACAACAGTGTCAGGACTTGGAAAGCAATTGAAATGTCTCATGGTAAGGATTGCTTCTAAGAAGGCCCTTGCCAATATGAGGAAGGACAGCATCCTAGACTGCTCCCGTTGTGAGCAATGTGGGGGGAAATGGTGGACAAGTCTAGATACTATTTCAATGGAACCCACTTGGATACTGAACTGCCATGGGCTACATATGTGCAGGGGCCTTAGGTTATCTCCATGCATAGTGGTTGGGTGGAATAGCAGTTTCAGGAAAAACCCCTGTGCTCATATTTTTTTTTTATTTTGTTTCTCTACTTATGGAGTTCCGATTGGCCTGCTCTTTAATTACTTCCCCCTGAAGGTGAAGCAGCATTACCAGGCCACAGAAGAAGACAAGGCAGCCACTCCTGATGAGACCTAATTGACTAGGATCAGAAGGAAGGAAAAGAAGTCCTCCCCTCTCAGTGGACTTGGGGAGGGGCATGCAATCAGAGGGTGGAGGAAGGGATGGATTGGGAAGGGAGGAGAGAGGGAACCACCAGGTTATACAAAGTGAGTAAAGTCTAATTAATAAAGAAAAATAAATTAAAAAAGAAAAAAAATTATGTTTTTTTGCAGTGTCCTCTAGTGGTGAATAGGGCTTCCTTTACTATGATCACAAGACACTTGTTTTATGAAGTTAAAGTTCAGGTAAAGGAACTGTCCACAGTCATTCCTCTCCAAGAACTTGATTTACAGGAAATATCACCCTGCATTTCACTTGGATCAGGAGGCTTCAGGACTTTTCACAGGATGGGGGATGAGCTGCTCTTTTGAGACACTTCATCGATTGACAATATATAACTGTACCATACCAAATATCCTGTCCATGCCATGCTTTTAAAATTCTCTATTTTGCTGCATTATTTAGGTAGTCATTAGAGAAAAATATTTAGTTAATGTCAAGTGGGTTGGTGTTTAATATTTGTTCAGTAAGTAAACAAACCGATTCCTAATATAAATTTGTGTATATTGTACAAAGTTTATAGCTCTTACAATTTTATAAATAATAAAATCGCTGAATTTAGATTGTAAACTTACTATTTTGAGTTAATATTCCAAGTTTGCTTAGCATTAAGAACACAGACTTCTAGAACTCAGAAGGCTGAAGCAGGTGAAACTTAGGTTTAAGTCCAGTCCAAGATACAAAACAGATTCTACTTCAACTTTTACAAAAGCAAAGCGATCAAAAGAGAGAAGAAACAAGTTTGACAACAAAGAAAAAAGTATTCAAAATAGTCTTACATACTAGACAAGCTCATGTTCATTGTACAGTGATTATAGTTATATGAAAATTTTAGGTATGTGAAAACAGTCAGTGAAGATTGACTTTCAAGCAACCTTTGACCTGATAAAGTTTTTATTATTATTATTACTTATATTTTATTATTTTTACAATTTGTTCACTTTCCATCATGATTGTAACCCCCTCCTTCATCTCCTCCCTGTCGCACCCTCCCTTCCTCTTCCCCCCATCCTCTTCCCCCAGTGCACTGAAAAGGGGGAGTCCTTCTCCCCTACTCTCTAACCCTAGCTTATCAAGTCTCATCAGGATGGCCTGGGTTCTCTTCCTTTGTGGCCTAGTAAGGCCATCCTCTTAGTCGGAAGTGATCAAAGAGCAGGCAACTGAGTTCATGTCAGAAACTGCCCCTGCTCCCTTTATTAGGAATCTGACTTGGATTCTGAACTGCTTATGGACTACATCTGAGCATGAGCTATAAGTTCTTTCCATGCTAGTCCTTGATTGGTGCATCAGTCTCTGCAGTCCTCCTGCAAAGAGCAATGATTTTAATGAAAATTCAAAAAGATGGATGAAATAAATACACCAATTCAAGACTCAGGTGAGAAATTCAGCAACTTAAACAACACATTCTGCAAAGGAAAAAACTGAAGATAATCAAATTAAAAGATTAGAACTTAAAAGTTCCACAAAACATATAATATCAGTGTAAAATATCTCCAGCAGTAAACACTATAAGAAAGAATGTTGAAGATAAAGCTGAAGAATTATTGCCTTTAGAGAGCACTAGTGAAAATATTAAGCAATAATGACCTTAACTTTCAAGAATTCTGGGGAAAAAAACTCAATACTAAATATATGATGAATAATACAGAACAAGGGATGCAGAGAGGGCTCAGCAATTCAAAGTACATGCTGCTCATGCAGTGGACTGAAATTTTGTTTCTTGTGCGCATATGGGGGCTCACAACTTTTTGTAGTAACTCTTGTTTCAGGGGATTTCATGTCCTTTTCTTCCTCCAGGTTCTATCTGATAGGCACCGAAGCACATCTAAAATTCTCAAGCATACCTCTACACCAACTTTTCCAATTTCTTATGGATTAAACTCACAAACTCTTCACCTTCATTAAAATTATAAGTTGTAGTTCATCAATCTCTTCCTTTCCTTCCTTCTTTCCTTCCTTTTTCCTTTCTTTCCTCCTGTCTCCCTTTCTTCTTCTCTCCCTCTCTTCCTCTATCACTCTGTCCCTGACTCTCACTCACACACTCTCCTGCAATTTTGTTTATCTCTCTCCTCTCTCTCTCTCTTTCTTCCTTCCTTTCTTTTTTCTTTCCTGACAGCTTTTTTTTTTCCTAACAGCTTATCTTAGAGAATTCATGAATCAGTGCTCCATTCTAAAAACTTTGCATTTTATTGCCACAGGACTTGTAAATTCTGCAAAGAAAAAAGTCTATGTGTAGAGAGCTTTTTGGAATAGCACAGGATATGCAGCTTTGGGTAGAGATCAAGAAGTAAAATTCATAATGAAAAAAAATAAAATGTCAATGTGATCTGCTTTCTATATGGTCCTAACTGCATATTCATTGATGAAAATTATATAAGCGCTATCAAAATGTAAAATAATAATTGTAAAATAATGATTGTAATCAAAATGTAAAATAATAAATGTAAGATAATGATTGTAAATCAGTAATTCACCGAGGAATAGAAAAAAAGGAAATCAAATGGAAAAGAGGAGATACAGGTATAAGCATTATTACAAGGTTATACTTTCATATGTGTAACTTGAAATAGTATGGTAAAGCAGGCCTCAAATGAGACATATAGGAAAAGTACATTAAAATTTCAGAAGAATTTAACACAAAAAAACTTATTTTAGGTTATTGTAGATTTAGTATCCAGTAGATGGAAAAGCTATTTATACTAATTACTTTTTTGGGGGGGTCAGTTTGACAAGTCAGAATTACTGTGAAAAGGAAACCCAGAAGTCTTTCAGATGTCTTCTTAATTAATCTTTGGCACATCAGTACTAGCTCTGGGCAGCTGTGCTGAGCTGTAATAGTGGGCTGAGCAAATCATGAGGAGGAAGCCAGTAAGTAGCATTCCTCCATGGCTTCAGTGTCAGTTCCTACCCGGAAGTTCTTGCCTGCTTGAGTTCTTGTCCTGAGTTCTGTCCATAAAGGACTGTTACCTGTTTACTGTAAGATGATATAAATCCTTTCTTCACCAAGTTGCTTTTGGTCTTAGTGTTTATCATAGTGATGGAAACCCTAACTGAAGAACACTTTTAAGTGTATTGAAAGAGGAAGGATGGAGATATAGATAATATATATTAGAATATATCAGAGAGGCAAAGAAAAAAGCATATACAGAGACAATGTGGTCAAAAGATATTGAGGAAGGAAGGAAAGAAGGAATGAAGGAAGGGAGGAAGGAAGGAAGGAAGGAAGGAAGGAAGGAAGGAAGGAAGGAAAAGGGTAATGGAGGAAGATTTTAAGATATTATAGGGAATGATATGCTTTCTGCAAAGTGTGGAGTATCACTGATAAAAAAAGTTCATTTCACAAGGGTTTACCTTTATTCAGTAGCAGTTAGGCACATAAAAAGCTATAATTAAGTATTAAAATTAAATGTATCGACCTGTACATATGTGATTTTGCACTGGGCAACATACACATTTTTATGGAAGTATATTGTGTTATTAAAATTCCTCCATAATGGTACTTTTCTAAGTCACTAGATGTCAGCATCCAATAATTCTTCAGAAGAACTTACATTGTCTTTTTATTTTCCTCTGTAACAGTGTTTCTGTTTGGCCATTTTCATGTAAGACACAGGAACTAAAAATTGTATGGTGATAATAGTCTCAGACACCCGAGACAATCTTTTGATGTAACTGATTTTCTGATCATGAGTTTAACATTATGTTAGGCAGAGGTATCAATAACAATGTCAGTCTGACCCCACACACACACAAACACACACACACACACACACACACACACACACACCCCACAACAGGTTATGTATGTGTATGCATGCAAACAAATATAATTCAAATTTCCATGACAGCAGAAAACTGCCTAAATCGTGTTTTCCACTTAAATCTCTCAGCAAATGTTTCTGTATTTTATGACTTATTTCATATACTGTTTCATGAATAAAAATGAAGAGTGAACTTACCTTGCCACTTTTACTATATTGCAAATTTAATTCTTTCTACTTTTCCTGTGGCTATACTTAGATACTGGTCTGCTTCAGGATATCTATTAGTTCTTGTTCCCTAGAGAAATATCTTATGCATTGTATATGAAAGGTAAATTCATATTCTTGTTAATTGTATGGACTTGTTCATAATAAAAAAATAATTTTTGCATCAAATTTTTTCACTTAAGCTAAGTGTTGAGTTCTTGAGGAGCAATGGAGAATACCTACTATGTATATATTAAATATATTTATAATTCACAATATAATATGTATAATTAAATTTCCTTAGACAATAATTATTTAGGATACTTGAATAACAATTTTAAAATGTATATTTCCTTTCCTCTAATATCTTTACCAAGTACCCAGAGCCAAAGGGGATGAATGAAGGTAAGGAGTAATTCTATATTTATCCTAACTAAGACACATACAATCAAAAGAGATCTTCTGAACACTTTGCCTACAGTTGGCAGTGGGAGGGTTTACAGTCTCTGTATTGTGCAGGGTACAGAGAAAATTGGCTACTGTGGACACAAATGTCTTAAACGTTAGTTAGTCGATAATTTACTCTTTTGAACTGGCTGAAGTTTAGATTCATTTGTCTTTCAGGAATTTTGTGTGTTTTCTCTATCTCAGTTTTAAATACAGTCCTTTCTCTGGAAAAAGGTAGTTACAGACTGACTGTAAAATCTATCCCTTTAACAAAAATCATTTTATGCCATCTTTCTGTGAGGTGTTTTGCCAGGTTCTGTGGTGTACACAAAGATGTATTCAAAGGAATTCTTGTTCTAAGAGATTGAAATGGATCCTGCAAGTAAATCACAGTATCATATAGTCTTATATTCTATTAGTACTCCATACCCAGAAAGCACAGCTAGTTAAAAGACATTGAATCGCCTTGCAAATAACAAAATCTCACTGGTACATTTTTACATAAAGAGAAATCAAATCATACCGACAAGATTTCTGTTTTAGTTAAAGTACTTAAAATTCTTAGACTTAATGATTTGCTAAAGGCTATTGAAGAGACTGTGATTACATAACTAGTTTCAATAGCATCCTGGTAATATTCTGTACTAAGTCCTATAAAATCTTGATTGAAACCAATTGGTCAAACAACAGTAAAACACAAAATATGAATTAATGAGTATGTTTTCAATCAATATCACTGTTAGCATGTTAACAATGTGAGTTGGCTGCTGGGAATTTAATGTTTAGTGGAAGAGGCTTCATTTCAGCTTATCTCAGAAAATATGTAGGGTTTTCTTCTGCTTACACTTAACATTAATAGAATGGTAGTGAAGTTAACACTTTTTGCATTAATGTGTACCTGAATTTCTTTTCTCTCTCTTGGTGGTAAAATGAATGCTGAGAAACAGGTCTGTCACTCAGGCAGCATGAACAGATGGAATAAAATATTTTTATGTACAGACAGCTCTGAAGATCTCCTCAAAGAACATATTCAAAGGACAATTCAAACTCAATTTGCCTTAACATTATATTATGCCTTTATGGAAATGCCTCTTTCTTTACCTGAATCTTTTGTTGCACTACTCCATAACCTATTACATTAATTAGCTACTTGGTTTATCATAAGAAAAACTATCAAGGAGTTCTATCTCTTGCACATAATTTAAAGTACAATTTGGTAATGAAGTTTATTCTTCAAAAATTTTGAGATTATAATATACTTAAAATGTTTCTCTTTTCTTTCCTCCCTCCAAACCCTCCAATATACTCCTCCCCGAGGTCCAAATTAATTGCCTTGTTTTTCAATAATGGTTATTGCACAGACACACATACACACCTACCTATATACTTGGAAAGCACACACACACACACACATACACACATACACACACATATATATATATAATGGAACACACATACATATATATTCTTTAATTTAACTTGTTCAGTACACATACAGTTACTTGTATGTATTTTTTGCAGGTCTGGCATGGGACAACCAATTGCCATACTCTTCTCTGTGGAAAAAATCACCTCTCCTGCTCCAGCTTTTTTCAGTTGCCCACATTTCTATGTAGGGTTGAAGCCTTCTAGACTTTTCTCTATCCATGGTGGCCTGTCCCTTGGTGTTATCCAATTTCATCTCACATTTGGGCAGTCATGTTGATGAGAAATGATGGCTGTAGTCCCCGGTTTTATAAGGAAAAACAATTATAGAAAGCTCCCTGATCCTCTGGTTCTTACAGTCTTACAGTGTCCTCTTCTACAATGTTCCCTGAACCTTAAGTGCTGGATTGTTCTGTATAGGTATTCATTGGGACTGGGCTCCATACTGCTGCATTTTGATAGATCATGGTTTTCTGTAGTAGTCTGAATCTGCTCAAAGAAACATTTTCTCAATGAGAAGTGAATACTACACCGATTTCTGATAATAAGGACAAATATTTATAGTTTGCGCTATTGGTAAATTAATGACTGTAGATATTTTCCCAAAACCCACAACTTCACTAGAACTGGGACGTGAGCTAGGTTTTTAATATGAGGCATGGTATCCTTCTCATTGAGTGGGTTTTTAAGTCCAATTAGAAAGCTGTTGCTCACTGCCAAGGTATGAGTGCTATATTCCAGCCTTATGTTTACCTTGCCATGTTCATCGTTGATATGGTTCATAGGCACCAAAGCTATGAAGGAATGTTAGTTACTTCCCTCATTTGGAAGCTGGCATGGTGTCTTCTGGAAAGCTAATTCTCACAAAGGAAAATTTATTCAGGGCCAGATAATAGGTCTCTGGGTCCTATTTCTAAAGTAAGTGGTATCTTCAGGATGAAAGACTTATCTTTCACTTCTTAGCAGATGGCTAAGGGCAATAGTAGTAATCTGTTTTTGTTGTTGTTGTTGTTGTTGTTTTTTAACTTCCCTGGCCAACAACAAAGAAGAGTGTTTCTTATGTCTGATTTTTTGTTGTTGTTGTTAGGTGGCCTTTGAATCAAAGAGGGAACATCATGAGTACAGATGAAAAAAGTTGAACTTTTTTTACTCTTTGCATATTTCATAGCATGATATTAAACAGGAGCTCCAAAAGGAGAGCAACACAAGCAAAAAACCTGGACACAGGGGTCTTTTCTGAGACTGATACTCCAACCAAAGACCATTCATGATATAACATAGAACCCCTGCTCAGATGTAGCCTATGGCAGCTCAGTATCCAATTGGGTTCCCAGGGACTATCTCTGACATGAACTCAGTGGCTGGCCCCTTGATCACCTCCCCCTGAGGTGGGAGCAGCCTTACCAGACCACAGAGTAAGACAATGCAACCAGGCCTGATGAGACCTGGTAAGCTAGGATCAGATGCAAGAGGAGGAGGACCTCCCCTATCAGTGGACTTAGAAAGGGGCACAGGAGGAGATGAGAGAGGGGAGGTGGGACTTGGAGGGAATGAGGGGAGAGGGCTACCTCTGGGATACAAAGTGAATGAACTGTAATTAAATTTTTTGAGCTATTAAAGGAGAAATGGGTATGTCATCAACATAGGACCATAGAGCCAGGATTTATGCAGATACAATATAAATCACATGCTTTATTCTTTATTATATAAATTTGTGTAATGTAGAAAAAGAATAAAAAATGTCTCTAAAATATTCTGGATAAGGCTTATTGTTAGTAATGTAAATTTGTGTGTATGTGAGTGTGTGTGCATGTGTGTGTGTGCACTTCTTTGTCTTTGTAGTGATTATGTCAAAACATAGAAACAAAAGGCTAATTAATCAAATAAAAAAACAAGACATTGAAATAGTGATCAACTGTTATTTTGAAGATAAGTAAATAATCAAGTTTCTCAGACAGAATTGCCAAGTGTATTGAGCAAGTACTTATCGATTATTCTTTTACATACAAACTCTTACACATTTGAAAGAAGCAGTATTTATCTTAAGAGAAACAATATAGTTAATAAAAATAAATTTAATGTTTATAGATAATGAAATAAAAAACGCTTTACCCTATGGAAATAGTAACATTTTTTTTTTTATTAATTACAGTTTATTCACTTTGTATCCCCCATAAGCCCCTCTCTCCTCCACTCCCAGGGTTTTGAATATGTATTTCAATACTTCAAGGACTTTCAAGCCTTGGTCATTATTTGGTTACTCTCATCTCTATTTTTCCATTTGGGATGGATTAAAGGGCATCATGTTTGCAAGTCTAGTGTTCTCTGTCCTTGAGCTAGAGACTTCTTAAATTTTTTGTTGTTGTTGTTGTGAGAGAGAATCTTACTAATTTGTCCATGTTGGCCTTTAGCTCACTGTGTAGCCTAGCTGAGTCTTGAGTTTATGGTCCCGATGGAACATCCTGAGTAGCTTAGATTACAGGTCTGTGCCTCCAAATCTGGCTAGATCATGAGTCTTATTTCTTCCTATGCTTGCCAAGTTTTTCTGATCCAAGGATTTTTTTTTTTTTTAGTGGAATCTGTTTAAGTAGCCCTGGATGTCTTGGAACTGGATATGTAGATCTGGTTGGTCTTGATCACAAAGATCCATCTGTCTCTGCCTCCAGAGTGGTGGGATTAAAGTTATGTGCAACTGCACCTCTTCGGGGATTATTTTTGATGTTTGTTTCAAATACACAACTTTCAGTGTTTCTTTTTTTTTTTTTTTTGGCTGTCTATAAAAATAAAAAAAAAAAAACAACTTTTTTTCATGGATTCAAATTTATGCCTAAAACGAATTGGATTCAATATCTTATTCTCAGTTTTCAGACGAAAGTTAGAAACTACTTAAATAGTGATAGGATTGTCAGAGAAATCCGGTGAAATCTCTTGGAATTTTCTTCTTTTCCATGTTGAATATAATTGGCAGGAACCTATTCTTCTTCTGTGGACCCACTTGTTTTCAAACCAACACTTTTGGAAAGTTACCTTCCACTATCTTTTTTAGGATACCATGAAGCCAGTCTTCATATTTCCTTGAAAACATGTCACTTCCCCAACTTGTCATAAGCATGAAAATTTTACACTGCAGAAGAAGAAACAAGGCAAATTTAGGCAGGACATTGCTACTCTTTGAGAATAAAAATGGATTCTACATACTAAATACTAAAACATTAAGGACATGCTATTTAAATATTGTGGGAAAGGTACCATAAACTATCTGAGCTAATAATTATGAGGTTAAACTATGGAGGTAATTGAACGGCGGCAGAGTAAAGACACCTTCAAATGCAACTTTACACAGGAAACAGTTTCTGGAATGGCACTCAAGCCATTGGGTAGTAATGAACATAGCTCCCAAAGAAATACAGGCAAATAGAACCAAACAAGTAGAGGCACAATTAGCGGAATATAGAGAGGAAACAAACAAAAAAATAGAAGCCATCATTGAAAAGCAGGACCCTTGGGGTTGGGAGAGCTTCCCAGGATGGGCACATATTATTGGCTTGGTCTGGGATGTTGCCAATTTATATCGGGAAGAATTCCAGGTGCCCAGGCTACTTGATTACTCCAAGAATAGCAGAGGTAGGGGGTCAAGACTACAAGTGCCAATGCATGCTGGCACAGAACAGGGAAGTAGCAATGCTTCCACCTACCCATATCAAGAATGAGATGTCCAAGGTATGAATGTCTCCACCTCACTCTAGCTCTATGCAACAATCCGTGGTGGCAATGTATGCATGCCTCACAACAAATTCTTCATTACCATTACAGCTACCATCTGTCTTTACCCTTTCCCTTTTCCCCACTTATATAAATTTTTAAAATTCTTTATTTATTACATTTTATTCCTCCCCAAGTCCACTGATAGAGGAGGTCTTCTTTTCCTTCCTTTTGATCCTAGTCAATTAGGTCTCATCAGGAGTGGCTGCATTGTCTTCTTGTGTGGCTTGGTAATGCTGCTTCCCCCTCAGGGGAGTTAATTAAAGGGCAGAAAAATCAGTTCATGTCAGAGACAGTCCCTTTTCCTATAACAATAGAACATACTTGAATACTGAACTGCCATGGGCTACATATATACAGGGATCTTAGGTTATCTCCATACATAGGCCTTGGTTGGAGTATCACTCTCAGGAAAGACCCTTGTGCTCAGCTTTTTTTTTTTGGTTCTGTTGCTCTCCTTGTGGAGTTCCTGTCCTCTCCAGATCTTACTGTTTCCCATTTCTTTCCTAAGATTCCCTGCACTCTGCCCAAAGGTTTCCCATAAGTCTCAGCATCTGCATTGATAGTCTGCAGGGCAGAGACTTTAAGAGGTCCTCTGTGTCAGGCTCTTTCTTGACACAATTCAAAGTAGCCAAGCAATTATTACCTTGCAGTTCTCTTGCCCCAGAATTCTTGCCTGAGAAATGTCCTAAAAAATTAGTGTAAATTTTAAAAGGTAGGAAGTTCATGCTTAGAGGGCCCTTTGTGAAATGAATCTGATGGCTTTGAACAAAGATTGAGCAATAATACATAACTGGAATAAAATAAATTATTAAATGTAATACTCTTTCTAATTAAGATGCTATGAGAAACTTCAGTAATTGGTGGAGAAAGTGGTATGTGTTATATTCCTATTATAAGGTATGGGGAGTGGGAAAGGAAGTAAAACAAAAAGAAAAGTAAGAAGGAAGATAGAGGAAGAAGAGAAGAATTAAGGGGGGAAAAGAAAGAGTGCATCAAGCTAAAATGCAAATGCTAGGATATATACCTTTCAAAAATACAAACTCTTAGTATAAATGAAAAATATCAATGATACAATAAAATCATGAGTGAAAAATATTGTGGTATCTACAGCTACTCTGGGTAAAGCATAAAAATTTTTATTACATTTTAATGTGCTTGTGTGTGAGAGAGAGTGTGAAATTGCTTTAAATTGAAAGTATGTAAGGAAATCATGCATGCCTGAGTGGAGATGAGTATGTGGGATGACTCTGTGTATGTGTGTACAATTTGTGGAGCTTCCTTCTCTTCTCACACTATCTGTGACCTGGGTCATGGACTCAGTTGTCAGCAGGTAAATTTACCTGTCTAAGTGGAAAGAGATACAAATAATTTTTAAAAGCACTGAAAACTGTCAAAAAAAAGGGAGGTATTAAACTTAAATGAAAGGAAAGTCTAAAATCCATGAGGTGTCAAAGGTATTTACAAAGTCATTAGCTACGTGGGGAAGAGCCTAGAACTCATAGCCACAGGAAACAACTTCCTAAACAGAACACCAACAGCACAGGCTCTAAGATCAACAATCAATAAATGGGACCTCATGATTCTCAAAGCTTCTAAAAAGCAAAGGATACTGTCGTAAGAACAAAATAACATGGCTGGATCTTGAGGAAGCAGTATTACTAGTTGTCTGAGAAAGTGCCAGATTGATTTACAGAGTGATTTTACAAGTTTACATTCCCACCAGCAGTGGAGGAGGGTTCCCCTATCTCCAGTATGTGTTGTCATTCAAGTTTTTCATCTTGACCATTCTGATTAGTATAAGGTGAAATCTCAGGGTCATTTTGATTTGCATTTCCCATATGGCTAATGATGTTGAGCATTTCTTTAAGTGTTTCTCTGCCATTCTGTATTCCTCTACTAAGAATTCTCTGTTTAGCTCTGTTCCCCATTTTTTAATTGGATTACTTTGTTTGCTGCTTTTCAACTTCTTTAGTTCTTTATATATACTGGATATTAGCCCTCTGTCAGAAGAAGTTTTGTTGAAGATTTTTTTCCAATCTGTAGGTATTCCTTTTGTTTTGATGACAGTGTCCTTGGCTTTACAGAAGCTTTTCAGTTTCATGAGGTCCCATTTATTAATTGTTGCTCTTAGAGCCTGTGCTGTTGGTGTTCTGTTCAGGAAGTTGTCTCCTGTACCAATGTGTTCTAGGGTCTTGCTCACTTTTTCTTCTAAGTGATTTAATGTCTGGATTTATGTTGAGGTCTTTGATCCACTTGGACTTCAGTTTTGTGCAGGGTGATAAGGACGGATCTATTTGCATTTTTCTACATGTAGACATCCAGTTAGACCAGAACCATTTGTTGAAGATGCCATATCTTTTCCATTATATGATCAGGTGTCCATAAGTGTGTGGGTTTATTTCTGGATCTTCTTTTTGGTTCCATTGATCCACCATTGTGTTTCTAAGCCAGTACCATGCAGTTTTTGTTACTGTTGCTCTATGATAGAGCTTAAGATAAGGGATGGAGATACCCCCAGAAGATCTTTTGTTGTAGAGGGTTGTTTTAGCAATTCTGGGTTTCTTGTTATTCTATATGATGTTGAGAATTTTTCTTTCAAAGTCGGTGAAGAATTGTGTTGGTAATTTGATGAGAATTGCATTCAATCTGGCGTTTGCTTTTGTTATCCAAAAAAAGGCTCAAGTACACATTAAAGACATTTTCACAACCGTGTTTTTAGCAGCCTTATTTGTAATAGCCAGAAGCTGGAAACAGCCCAGATGCCCCTCAACTGAAGAATGGAAGCAGAAATTCTGGTATAACTACACAATGGAATATTACTCATCAATGAAAAATAAGGAAATCTTGAAATTTGCAGGTAAATGGTGGAACCTGGAAAGGATCATCCTCAGTGAGCTGTCCCAGAAGCAGAAAGACACACACAGTATATACTCACTCATATAGACATGTAATATAGGATAAACCTACAGAAATCTGTACCTTTAAAGAAACTAATCAAGAGAGAAGACACTGACTAAAATGCTCAATCCCTATCCCAAAGGCAAAGAGGATGGACATCAGAAGAAGAAGAAAACAGGAATCAAGCTAGAAACCCGCCATGGAGGGCCTCTGTAAGGCTCTGCCCTGCAGACTGTCAAAGCAGATGCTGAGGCTTATGGCCAAACTGTTGGGCAATTAGCATGGAATCTTATGTAAGAAGTGGGAAATAGTAAGATCTGGAGAGGACAGGAACTCCACAAGGAGAGAAACAGAACAAGAAATTTGAACACAGGGGTCTTCCCAGAGTCCATACTCCAACCAAGTATCAGGGATGGAGATAACCTAGAACTCCAGCAAAGATGTAACCCATGGCAGTTTAGTGTCCAAGTGGGTTTCATAGTAATGGGAAGAGGGACTGCAACTGACATGATCTGATTGGACCGCACTTTGATCACCTCCCCCTGAGGGGGTAGCAGCCTTAGCAGGCAGCAGAAGCAGACAATGCAGCCAGTTCTGATGAGATCTGATAAACTAAGATCAGAAGGTAGGAAAGGAGGACCTCCCCTATCAGTGGACTTGGGGAGGGGCATGCATGAAGTAGGGGGTAGGGAGATTGGATCAGGAGGGGATGAGGGAGGGGCTAATGGGGGATACAAACTGAATAACATGTAATTAATAAAAATTAAAAAAAGATACAGAAAAAAAGAACAAAACAACAGCATAGAGACTGGGAAAGTATCATCACCAACCCTACATTAAACATAGGCTAATATCTGGAATATATAAAGAATTGAAGAATTTAAACACTAACACACCAAGTAATCCAAATAAAAAATGAGGTACAGAGTTAAACAGAGAATTCTCTGTAGAGGAATATCTAATGGCAGAGAAAGACTTAAAGAAATGCTCTCCTAATTTCTTTCTCAGCCCTTTTGACTTTTGTATACAGAAGCACTATTCTTTTTTTTTTTTTTTTTGAGTTAATGTTGTAACTGGCCACGTTGCTGAAGGTGTTTATCAGCTATAGGAGTTCACTGGCAGAATTTTTGGGGTCACTCAGGTATGCTATCCTATCATCTACAAATAGTGACACTTTGGCTTCTTCCTTTTCAATATGTATCTGCTTGATCTTCAACTGCATATTACTCTAGCAAAGATTTCCAGAATAGATATGGAGAGAGTGGGCAGCCTTGCCTTGTCCCTGATTTCAGTGGGATTGTTTTAAGTTTCTCTACATTGAGTTTGATATTGGCTATAGGCTTGCTGTATATTGCCTTTACTATGTTCATTTATGTGTCTGGTATCCCTGATATCTCCAAGACTTTAAACATGAATGTATGTTGGATTTTGTCAAATGCCTTTTCAGCATCTAAGGAGATGATCATGTGGTTTTTCTCCTTCAGTTTGTTTATATGGTGGATCACACTGATGAATTTCTATATATTGAACCACCCCTGCATGCCTTCATTGAAGCAGACTTAGTCATAGTGGATGATATCTTTGATGTGTTCTTGTATTCGGTTTGCAAGTATTTTGTTGAGTATTTTTGCATCAATGTTCATAAGTGAGATTGGCCTGAAATTCTTTTTTCTTGTTGGGTCTTTGTAAGGGTTAGGTACCAAGGTGACTATGGCTTCATAGAATGAGTTTGGTAGTGTTCCTGCTGTTTCTATTTAGTTTGAAGAGAACTAGAGTTAACTCTTCTTTAAAGGTCTGGTAGAATTCTGTACTGAAACCATCTGGTCCTGGGCTTTTTTTGGATGGGAGAATTTTGATGACCACTTCTATTTTCTTAGGGCATGTAGGATTATTTAATTGATTTACCTGATCTTGATTCAGCTTTGGTAAGTGGAATCGATCGAGAAAATTGCCAATTTCATTTATATTTTCAAATTTTGTGGCATACAGACTTTGAAGTAAGTTCTAATGATTGTTTGGGTTTCCTTTGTATCTGTAGTAATGTCCCCTTTTCATTTCTGATTTTCTTGATTTGGATGGTGTCTCTCTGCCTTTTAGTTAGCTTGGCTAATGGGTTGTCTATCTTGTCGATTTTCTCGAAGAACAAGCTCTTGGTTTCATTGATTCTTTGAAGTGTTTTCTTTGTTTCTAATTTATTGATTTCAGCCATGATTTTCATTATTCCCAGCCATCTACATCTTCAAAATAGCCACAAACGACATAAAGTACCTTGGTGTAACCCTAACCAAGCAAGTCAAAGACTTGTATGAAAAAGATTTCAAGTCTCTGAAGAAAGAATTAGAAGATATCAGAAGATGGAAAGATCTCCCATGCCCATGGCTTGACAGAATTAACACAGTAAAAATCGCCATCTTACCAAAAGCAATCTACTCATTCAATGCAATTCCCATCAAATTACCAACACACTTCTTTACAGAGCTTGAAAGAAATATTCTCACCTTCATATGGAACAAGAAGAAACCCAGAATTTCTGAAACAGTCCTCTACAATAAAAGATCTTCTGGAGGCATCTCCATCCCTCATCTCAAGCTCAACTATAGAGCAACAATACTAAAAACTGCATGGTACTGGTATAGAAATAGACTGGTGGATCAATGGAATTGAATAGAAGATCCTGACATAAATACACAAACTTACGAAGATTTTTTTACAAAGATGCCAAAATCATTCAATGGAAAAAAGACAGTATCTTCAACAAATGGTGCTGGTCTAACTGGATGTCTACATGTAGAAAAATGCAAATCAATCCAGCCTTATCACCCTGCACAAAACTAAAGTCCAAATGGTTCGAAGACCTCAACATAAAACCAGATATACTAAAATGCTTAGAAGAAACAATGGGAAAGAGCCTTGAACTCATTGGCACATGAAATGACTTCCTGAAGAGAACACCAACAGCACAGGCTCTAAGAGCAACAATCAACAAATGGGACTGAAAATCTTCTGTAAAGCAAAGGGCACTGTCATCACAACAAAATGACAGCCTACAGATTGGGAAAGGATCTTCACCAACTCCATAACTGACAGAGGACTAATACCCAGTATATATAAAGGAGTAAAGAAGTTAAACAGCAAAAAATCTAGAAATCCAATTAAAAAATGGAGTACAGCACTAAACAGAGAATTCTCAATAGAGGAATATAGAATGGCAGAGAAACACTTAAAGAAATGCTCAATGTCATTAGCCATCAGGGAAATGCAAATCAAAACCATCCTAAGATTTCACCTTACAACCCTCAGAATGGCTAAGTTCAAAATCACAAGAGACAACACATGCTGCAGAGGTTGTGGAGAAAGGGGAACCCTCCTGCACTGCTGGTAGGAATGTAAACTTGTAAAACCACTCTGGAAAGCAACCTGACACTTTCTCAGACAACTAGGAATAGTGTTTCCTCAAGATCTAGCTATACCACTTCTAGGCATATAACCAAAAGAGTCTCAAGTACAAAATGAGGACATTTGCTCAACCATGTTTGTAGTAGCCATATTTTTAATAGCCAGTAGCTGGAAACAGTCCAGATGCCCCTCAGTGGAGGAATGAATGCACAAATTGTGGTATATCTACACAATGGAATATTACTCAGCAATAAAAAAAGGAAATCATGAAAATTGCAGGTAAATGCTGGAATCTGGAAAATATCATTCTGAGTGAGCTATCTCAGAAGCAGAAAGATGCACACTGTATATATTCACTCATATAGATATATGAGATAAACCTACTAAAATCTGTACACCTAAAGAAACTAATTAAGAGGGAGGACTCTTCCTAAACTGCTCAATTCCTATTCAGAAAGGCAAAGAAGATGGATATCAGAAGAAGGATAAAAGAGGTAACAAGTCAGGAGCCTGACACAGAGGACCTCTGAAAGACTCTGCCCTGCAGACTATCCATGCTTGTGTTGAGACTTATGGGCAACCTTTGGGCAGAGTGCAGGGAATCTTAGGAAAGAAGTGGGAAACAGTAAGATCTGGAGAGGACAGGAACCCCACAAAGACAGCAACAGAACAGAAATTCTGAGCACAGGGGTCTTTCCTGAGACTGATACTCCAACAAAGGACTATGCATGGAGATAACCTAAGACCCTTGCACAGATGTAGCCCATAGCAATTGAATATCCAAGTGGGTTTCATTTTATTAGGAACAGAGACTGTCTCTGACATGAACTGTTTGGCCTGCTCTTTAATTACCTCCCCCTGAGGGAGAAGCAGCATTACCAGGCCACACAAGAAGACAATGCAGCCACTCCTGGTGAGACCTAATTGACTAGTATCAGAAGGAAGGAAAAGAAGATCTTCCCTATCAGTAGACTTGGGGAGGGTCATGCATGCAGAGGGTGGAAGAAGGAAGCGATTGGGACTGGAGGAGGGAGGGAACCACAAGGGGGATACAAAGTAAATAAAGTGTAATTAATGAAGAATAAAGAAAAGTTTTAAAATGTCAAAAAAAAATTCTGAATGTGTTGCAAATCAAAATGACCATGAGTTTTCATCTAACATCCATCAGAATGGATAAGAACAAAAAATCAAGTGACAACACATGCTGGAGAGGATGTGGAGAAAGGGGTAAAGTCCTCCATTGTTGGTGGGAATGTAAATAATTACAACCACTTTGGGAATCAATCTGCTGCTTTCTCAGAAATTTAGAAACATTGCCACTTCAAGATCCATCTACAACACTCCCAGTAATATATATCAAAAATATGAGCAAGGACATTTGCTCAAATATGTTCAAAACAGCTTTATTCATAATAACCAGAATATGGAAATAACCCAGATGTCCCTAAACTTAGGAATGGATACAGAAATGGTGGTACATTTACACAATGGAATACTACTCAGCAATTAAAAACAGGGAAATCATGAAATTTTGCAGGGCTATGGTGGGAACTAGAAAAGATGATCCTGAATGAGGTGACCTAGAAGCAGAAGGACACACATGGTATATATTCACTATAGGCATATATTACTCATATAATATGGGATAAACATCTAAAATCTATAATTCTAAAGAATCTAAATGAGAAGGAGGACCCTAGGGAGTTTGCTCAATCCTCACTCAAAACAAATGAGATAGACATTGGGAGTAGGAGAAAACAGGGAATAGGACAGGAGCCTACCACAGAGGGCCTCTGAAGGATTCTAACTAGCAGGGTATCGAAGCAGATGCTGACACTATTTGCCAAACTTTGGGCAGATTTCAGGGAATCTTATGAAATAAAGAAGAAATAGAAAGACCTGGAAAGGATAGGAGCTCTACAAGGAGAGCAACAGAACCAAAATATCTGAGCCCATAGGTATTTGCCAAGTCTTATACTCCAACAAGGACCATGCATGCATGTTACCTAGACCTCTGGCACAGATGTTGCAAATGGCAGCTCAGCTTCCATGTGTGTTCCCAAGTAAGGGGAGTAGCAGGGGCTGTCTCTGATGTGAACTAAGTGTCTGGCTCTTTGATCACCTCACCCTAGAGGGAGTGCAACTGTACCAGACCACAGAGGAAAGCAATGCAGCCAGTCCTGATGACACCTGATAGGCTAGGGCCAGATGGAAGGGGAGGTGGACTTGGGAATTGGCATGAGAGGAGATAAGAGAGGTAGGGTGGAATTGAAGAGGACAAGGGAAGGGGTTACAACTGGGATATGAAGTGAATAAACTGTAATAATGAAAAGTAAATAAATAAAGTTATAAAAGAGAAAAATTATAGGAAAAATAAGAGAAAGGAAATTGAAAGAGAGAAAGGAGAAAAAGAGAGACAGAGTCAGAGCCAAAACAAAAGAACTGTGGATTGTCTTCAGTTCTTCTGCTGTTAACCAACAAACAAACAAAATCTAAAAAAACAAATGTGGTAGAATGAACATTGTTTTTTAAAATATCTTCAGTTTGAAGCATGAAGAAATTGAAAAAAGAATAGAGGGAAGCATCCAAGATGTTATTGCCTACTATGCATGGTATCTGAACAACAGCTCAGCAGTGAAAGCAGAATGAATGGCAGGCCATACTGTAGAAAACCCAAACCACAACATCTCTCTGTTTCTCAGATGAGATGAGAATCCACAGGGATACTTGAGAGTCCATCTTTAGTCTAATACTGAGAAAAATAATTGGGCTCCTGTCCAGCACTGACACAGCCCCAGGCTACATGCGAAGCCCACTGTCTGTAGATACCTTCAGATACCAGTAGTTGGTATCTCCAACTTTGGGCACTCACTCTCACTGGTACTGGGGGTGAGGTTACAAACCCAGGTGCCCACTCTCACAGTCCTGTGGACACCTTCTGGGTACCAGTGGCTCCTAGCTTTAAACCCTGGAGCACACTTTCACCATCCAGTGGAACACCTTCCTGGTCACAGTAGCTAGTGGTGCTCACTCTCATGGTCTTATGGAGTGGATACCTCCTGTATTTGGGAAGGAGCATGGCTCCATTCTGCTTGCTCAATGGGCCATCTTCCTGGCCTACCTGGGTCAGAAACATGGAACCCAGCACAGTCAGTGAACCCAGTGAATCTGAACTATATGTGAGAACCACATCATATTGTACATCTTGAGGAAGCCTATGGAGCATTGGTGCAGCCCTAGACTTGGAGATCTTTCTGCCTGAACCACAGCTACCTGGCATACCTGGATCACAGACAGTGAGCCAGTAGAGAGCATGAACTCAGCAGAGAGAACTCCCTTCCTTAGCCACATCTGAATTTCCAGCATGCATTCTCAAGACCTTGGAATCTCCCAGCTTCCTGTATATTAGTGCAGACTTCAGACACAGGTGCACATGGCAGTACAGGCTCCAAGAAAAAAAGAGTCAAGGTTACAGACATCCTGAAAACTAGAGGCTGGGGAAAGAATCTGATCAGCAAAAATCAGGACACTATGGATACACCAGAATCCCCCCAAACCAGTAGATATTCTAATGCAGAGGAAACATAGGAAAATTATCTTAATTCTGTGATTATGAAATTATTTGTGGATCATAAAGTCAAAATAAACAACAAAAAAAATAGAGGCCATCATGGACAGATATGAATCCACAATCAAACAGGTGAAGAAAATGAATAAAATCTTTCAAGACATGAAAACGGAATTAGAATCAATAAAGAAAACACAAACAGAGAAAAGCCTGGACTTGCTGAACTTAGAGAACAGATCAGGAACCACAAAAGTAAGCATCTTCAGCAGAATGCAGGAGACAGGAAAGAGACAGGGAAGAGACTATCAGGCACCAAAGATAGAATTGCAGAAATATATATGTCTCTAGAAGAAAACGTAAAAGTGGAAAAGTTCCTGATACAAAATGTTGAAGAAATCAAGGATACCATGAAAAGAAGAAACCTAAGAATAATAGGAATAGGTAAAAAAGAAAATTCCAGTTTCCAAAGTGCAGAAAATATTCTCAGTAATATCATAGTTGAAAATTTCCCCAACCTTAAGAAAGAGATGCCCTTTAACATACAAGATGCTTACAGAACACAAAATAGATTAGACCGGAAAAGGAATTCCTCCTGTCACATAATAATCAAATCACTAAATCTACAGAACAAAGAAACATATCAAGAGTGGCAAGGTAAGAAGGACAACTAACACATAAAGACAGACCAATCACAACCACACCAGAATTCTCAACAGAAATTACGAGATCCAGAAAGGCCTGGGTGGATATCATGAAAAAGCTAAGAGACCACAGATACCTACCCAGACTACTATGCCCAGCAAAATTTTAAATCAACACAGATGGAAAAACAAAATATTCCATGACATAAATAAATTTAAACAATATATACACAACAACCCAGCCCTACAGCTAAAAAGGAAAAGGAAAACCCAATCAAACAAAATCAACAAGAACAAAGGAAATAGAGGAGAAAAAAATACCTTCACAATAAAACAAACAAAAAAAACCACGCAAACAAACAAACAAACAAAAACCAGGCACACAAACACACAAGCCCCACCAATTCCACAATAAAAGGAACTAGACATCATTGGTCACTAATATCTAACAACACCAATGGACTTGATTCTCCAATAAAAAAAAAAACAAAGAATAACAGGATGGTTGTGGAAACAGGAAACAACACTCTGCTGCATTCAGGAAACACAACTTTACAGCAAAAAAGGATGCTCCCTCAGAATAAAGGGAAGGAAAAGTGTTTCTTTAAGCAAGCAGATACAAGAAGCATGCTGAATTAGCCATCCTAATATCTAACAAAATAGACTTTCAACCAAAATTAACCAAAAGAGAGGGGGAGGAACACTTCACTCTCACTATAGGAAAAAAATCCATGAGGAGGATATCACAATAATGAACATTTATGTCCAAACACAAGCTCTTCTGCATTTATAAAATAAACATTATTAAAGCTTAAATCACACATCCATCCCAAGACCTTAATGATAGGAGGCTTCAATATTCAACTCTCACCAAGGGACAGAAGTCAGAAGCTAAGTTATCAAGTCAGAAGCTAAACAGAGAAATGATGTCACTTAAGAGATCCTAAATCAAATGGACCACATAGATGTCTACAGAACGTTTCACCCAAACTCAAAGAAGTATCTCTTTTTCTCAGCAGCTCGGGGAACCTTCTCCAAAACTGACCATATAGTAAGGCACAAAGCAAGCCTCAAAAAAAGATACAGAAGAAAAGTTAAAATACTCCCTTGTATCATATGAGACCACCATGTTATACCTCAACAATAATAGAAATAGCAAAAAGCCTACACATGCATAGAAACTGAGCAACTTTATATTCAACAGCAGCTGGGACAGGGAAGAAAGTTAAGGACTTCCTAGAATTCAACAAAAATGAAGACACAACTTACCCAAACTTATGGGACACAATCAAAGCAGTGCTGAGGAAAGTTCATAGCACTACGTTTCTTCGTAGAAAAATACAAGATTTCACATACAAGCAACTTATTGGCACATCTGAAAGCACTAGGGAAAAAAGCAGACATAACCAGGAGGAGTAGACAGCTGGAAATTATCAAACTAAGAAATCAATAAATTAGAAACAAAACAATTCAAAGAAACCAAGAGCTGTTTCTTTGAGAAAATCAACAAGACAGACAAACCCTTTGCAAAACTAACTAAAGGGAGGAGAGATACTATCCAAATCAACAAAATCAGAAATTAAATGGAGGTCATAACAACAGACACTGAGGAAATCCAAAGATTCATTATGTCCTACTTTAAAATACTATATGCCACAAAATTCTAATATCTAAGTGAAATGGAAAATTTTCTTGGTAGCTTCCATTTAAAAAGCTGAATCAAGATCCAAAAACTAAATTAAATAGTCCACTTCCCCTATAGAAAAAGAAGAGGTCATCAAAAGTCTCACATCAACATAAAGCCCAGGGCCAGATGGTTTCACTGCAGGATTATACCAGACATTCAAAGAAGACCTAGTTCCAATACTCTTCGAACTATTTCACAAAACACAAACAGAAGGAACATTACCAAATTTATTCTATGAGGACACAATCAACTTGATACCTAAACAACACAAAGACCCAACAAAGAAAGAGAATTTCAGACCAATCTCTCATACGAACACTGACACAAAAATATTCAATAAAATACTCGCTAACCGAATCCAAGAACACATCAAAGATATCATCCCCTATGAACAAGGAGGCATCATTCCAGGCATGTAAGGGTCGTTCAACATAAGGAAATACATCAATCTACCAAACAAACAAACAAACAAAAAAAACCATAATCATCTCCTTAGATGCTGAAAAAGGCATTTGACAAAAATCTCACACCTGTTTATGTTTGAAATCTTGAGAAATCATGGACACAAGGCACATACCTAAACATAGAAAAGGCAATGCACAGCAAGCCTATAGCCAACATCAAATTAAATGGAGAATAACTTAAGTCAATTCCACTGAAATCAGGAGCAAGGCAATGCTGCCCACCCTCTCCATATTTCTTTGATACTGTACCAGAAGTCCTAGCAATAGCAATAAGACAACTAAAAGAGCTAAAGGTACAAAATAGAAAGGAAGAAGTCAAAGTATCACTATTTGCAGATAATATGACACTATACATGAGTGACCCCAAAAATTCTACCAGGGAACTCCTACAGCTGATAAAAAACTTTAGTAAAGTGGCTGGGTACAAAATTAACTCAAAATATCAGGAGCCCTCCTGTATACAAAAGACAAATGGATTGAGAAAGAAATTAGGGAAACAACACCCTTCACAATAGCCACAAATAACATAAAACACCTCGTTGTAACTCTAACAAAGAAGGTGAAAGAACTGTTAAAAAAAAACCTTCAAATCTTTGAAGAAAGAATTTGAAGAACATATCAGAAGATGGAAAGATCTACCATGCTCATTGATAAGACAGATTAGCAGAGTAAAAATAGCCATCCTACTAAAAGAAGTCTACAGGTTCAATGCAGTTTCATCAAAATACCAACATTATTCTTCACAGACTTTGAATGAAAAATTCTCAACTTTATATGGGGAAAAAGAAAAAAAAAAAAACCAACTGGATAGCTAAAACCATCCTGAACGGATACCTTCTGAAGGCATCTTCATCACCGACCTCAAGTTGTATTTTTGAGCAACCATAATAAAAAATGGCATGGTGCTAAAATAGAAACAACAGACTGGAGAATCAATGCAATCAAATAGAAGACCCAGAAATAATTCCATACAACTGTGTACACCTGATTTTTGACAAAGAATCCAAAATCATACATTGGGACAAAAGACAACACCTTCAACAAATAATGCTCTCCTAACTGGATATCTACATGTACAAAACTGAAAATAGATCCATATTTGTCACCCTGCACAAAGTAAGCTCCAAGTGGATCAAAGACCAAAACATAAAACTAGACACACTAAAACTGTTAGAAGAAAAATTTGTGAAGATCCTGGAACTCATTGGTACAGGAGGCAACTTCCTGAATAGAATGCCAACAGCACAGGCTCTAAGATAAACATTCAATAAATGGGATCTCATGAAATGGAAAAGCTACTGTTAAGCAAAGGACAGCCCTCACACTGGGAAAATATCTTCACCAACCCTATATCTGACAGAAGGCTAACATCTAGAATATATAAACAACTCAAGAAATTAAACACCAACAAATCAAATAATCAAAATAAAAATGAGGTACAGAACTAAACAGAGAATTCTCAAAGAAGGAATATCGAATGACAGAGAAGCACTTAGTACAATGCTCAACATCCTTAGTCATCAAGAAAATGCAGATCCAAATGGCTCTGAAATTCCATCTCAGAGCCATCATAATGGCTAAAATAAAAAACTTAAGCTACAACATATGCTGGAGAGGATGTGGAAAAAGGGTAACCCCCCCCCCTCAATTGATTTAGGGAATGTAAACTTGTACAACCACCTTGAAAATCAATCTGGAGCTTTCTCAAAAAAATTGGAATAGTGCCAGCTATACTACATGTGGGTATATACCCAAAAGATGCTCAACCATACAAGGTCATTTGCTCAACTATGTTCATGACCTCTTTACTCATTATAGCCATAACCTGTCCCTCAACTGAAGAATGCTACATTTACACAGTGGGACATTACTCAGTTATTAAAAACAAGGACACAATGAAATTTGCAGGCAAATGGTGGGAACTAGAAAAGATCATCTTGAGTGAGGTAACCCAGATACAGAAAGACACAGGTGGTGTATATTCACTCATACATATATATTAGCCACATAGTATAGGATAAACATACTAAAATCTGTACACCTAAAGCAGCCAAGCAAGAAGGAGGACCCTTCTTGAGTCCTCAAGATGCTCAATCCTCATTCAGAAAGGCAAACAAGATAGACATTGGAAGAGGGTGAAAACAAGGAACAAGACAGGAGCCTTCCACAAAGGGCCTCTGAAAGACTGGACTGTAAGACCTGGGGTCTCACAGCTCAGGAGTTCAAGATCACTCCCTTCCCAGAAACTCCCACAGACCACAACTCAATGGAAAAGCAAGAGGTTTAAATTAACCATTGTGCAATGGGGTCACCCCTGCCTGTCAGCAAAGAGTGGCACCAGGCGACAAAGGCCTTAGGTTTTTTAAAAGAAAAAGTGTGGGAAATTTGAAGTTGCAGTTTTGGCAATTTAGGATTGGATGAGGAAGCTATAAATTAAGATAATTGGTTAGTCTTAGGTGCTCAAGCTTGGCCAAGTGTGGATGCAGTTGCAATTGAAGGTGGGTTTGGTTAGCCCATCCTTGAAGATCAGGGTTGTGGGCTTTTGGCTGGAGGTCAGAAGCTACTCAGAAGAAAGATTGAGGTCATCTGGTTTGGTTGCTAAGAAACACTATCTCAAAAACAAGGTTCTGGTCATTCTTTTTGCTGAGTGAAGGTCATTGATTGTTGCTTTTTGTTGTTGTTGTTGTTTGTTTGTTTGTTTTTTGCTTAACCTAGACCTAAAACTCAAAACTATAGGCTTTAAAAGACATATAGGTTACAAAGTTAGTTTGACCCTTTCAGTACCAAGCAGGATATTAAAGTGAATGCTGAGACACATAGCCAAACTTGGGCAGAGTGCAGGGAATCTTATGAATAAGAGGGAGATAGAAAGACATGGAGGAGACAGGAGCCTTACACAGAGTCCAACAAAACAACAAAAACCTGGGCCCAGTGGGGGACTGTAGAGATTGATGCATCAACCAAAGGCTATGCATAGGGAGGACCTAGAAGCCCTGCTCAGTCGTAGCCCATAGTTAGCTCAGTCTCCAAGCGAGTACCCTTACTTGGATAAGTAGAGAAGACAAAGTCTCTGTCATGAACTAGGTTGCCTGTTCCCTGAGCGCTTTTCCCTGCTTGGAAGACCTAGCTAGCCCACTGAGGAAGAGGATCCAGGCAGTCATGATGGGACCTAATATTCTAGGGTCAGACAGTAAAGGAGAAGGACTTCCCCTATCTGTGGACTAGGGAAGAGGGATAGCGAAGGAAGAGGAAGAGAGGGTGGGACCATAAGCAGAAGAGGGAAGGGGCTACATCTGGGATGTAAATAAATTGTAAATAATAATAGTAAGGATAAAAATATAAACAAGACATATCCACCTGTGCTTATTTCTGCATTTGGATCTGGAAGCATTTAGCTTACACTTAGGACACTGCATTACTAAAACTCCTTCTAGGCCTATATTTTCACCTCCACTAGATGTCAGCATTTTATAATTTTCTGGAAAAGGCTTAAAATTTACTTGTATTAATTACATTTGTTCTTTTTGTTTTGTGACAAAGAAAGAAAGGAAGGAAATATGAAAGAAACAGAAAGAAAGAGGGAAAAAAACAGAAAAAGAAAAAAAAATACCTAACATAGGAAAAATAGAGGGTTAACAATACCTTTTCCTTCCACCTTCCCGATGGTGAGTGCTCTCTGTCACGAACAATTCCACATTTGGCTAAGGCTGAGGATTTGGCTTGCTTCCATGTATGTGGACCTATCTGCATTGCACACGTGGCACACCTGGGTTGGCTACCCAGAGGCTATTTAAGCTGTGGGCTGGCTTTCCCCAGGGTCAGATGATTGTTCAAGGTTCCTGAATAAACTGCATTGAAAAAAAAAAGAATAAAAAAAAACAATACCTTTTGAGGATTGTTTTGTTATTGCATAGGAATGGTTACACTATGGGAATGGAATTTTTAAACTTGATCTTTAAGCGAATACTTTTTCCATCTGCTGGGTTGAGGTAAGGGAAAAATAGCACCAAGAATCTGTGATCTGCCTGGATTGGTTCAGATGCTCTGGTAATTGTTTAGGTGTGCATAGCAATTAAACTAGCCCTGATGACTACTCTCACACCCAGCAGAGCTCTTCCATCTAACATCTCTATGCTCCCCATAAATTAATCTCTCCATCTCCATCTCTCTCTCTCTCTCTCTCTCTCTCTCTCTCTCTTTCTCTCCCATTCTTTCTCTCATATCTTTTGTGAGTTATGGAGTATGTGACGCTGAGTTTGAAGGTGTCCATTGATGAGTGTTTTAGCTTCCAGGATCAGACAAGATAAGGCACATTCTGGGTGGTATGAACATGGACTTGATGAGTGTTTTTTTTTAAGTGTTTCTCAGCCATGTGTTTTTTTTTTCAATGCAGTTTATTCAGGAACCTTGAACAATCCTCGGACCCTGGGGATTGATGAGTGTTTTAAACTTCTCTTTATGACTCAGGTTTTGCCATTAAGCAGGAAATCATATGATGTTTACAATAATTCTGTAACTCATAAAAAAATAAGTAATTAATTTTCTGTAGCCTGTTTTCAGCCATTATTTCAATTATTACTTGCTATAGGAACAGAAATGTCATCCTATATGTTCTACATATATATACAGTCTGTGCTGTGTATATATATAACTGTGCATGTTTAGTATGTTCATGTATCAACTAGAAGATTGAAGTCCTTTTCTTCCAATATCACTTTTCTCACTTTTTGGTTGTGATTACAATAATAAACTCAAAACAGTTCTTCTAAAAACTGTGTAATGAACCACCAAAGTATATTACAACATTTTATAATCAATACTTGATCATTTAAAGGTGCTTAAAATCCATACAGGATAATCAGGTAACATTAAATCATTCTGAAAAGAAATCTTCACTGTCACCTGTAATATAGGAAAAAAAATCAAATCTTATGTACTTTTTATAAATTTACGGAAATTCTTAGAAAAAAAAATGTGTCTATAGAAATAGTTGAAACTGTATGGCCATGGTAATTTAGAGAATATTAGCATTCATCTTCAGTAAAGCATTAAAGGCCAGACAAGAGCTCAGATGCATCCTTCTGCATTCGGATAGTTTCTTTCTTGCTGATGAAGAACACAGGTCTCTGTCATTCATGCACAAATGATAAAATTCCATGAATTTCTATTTGCAGACAGTCCAAAGCTTAAAATGTATATGCAATGGACAACTCATTCAACTTTCATATTGTGTTGTGATTTTGAGGAAATGTCTATTTCTTTACCTGAATGTTTACTTCAGTTACATCAAATGTGCTGTAAGAGCATTACACATTTACATTCTCAGTTTACAAATAAAGCCCTAAAAGGAAAATTTATGTCCTATTAACTTGTCTTCATTCCTTCATGTCTGCCCACCTCCCTTTGTCTGTCTCTGTTCCTCTCTCTCCCTCATCTCTCTCTCACACACACTATTTGGAGGTATTTTGTTGTTCTTCATTTACTTTAATATTTATCCTCTATTACATTTACTTGTTTAATCTTTACTTATGTTGTCCACGGTCTGCATGATGCATGCTGAACTACCATTACATTTTAGTGTGTCAATTTTCATTGTATCTATCAAGCTATGTATTTATTTGTTTATTAATCTATATGTAAATATACATACAATGATATATCATCTGTCAATAAGTACAAGTACCAATTAAATAACTATGCATATTACTGTCAATTAATTTTGTGCAAATATATATCAACAGGTTTGAAGACAAAGTACAGAAAAGAAAACAATAGTGTTCAAACACACTCACACCAGGCATCTATGATAGGCATCCTCAGTGAAAGGGGTTTTCCTAAATGGGATTGGATATCATAACTTGCAAGCCTGCTTCACCACCTTGCTGGCTGATGCTCACCAACTCTTTCTTCCCACTGTTTGCACATAGCTAGGAGCCCATCCACAGAGAAGCAAAACCTCAAGCCCATCTATGGCTTTTCACTGCTTTTCTGATATTGGGACATTGGATCCTTGCTGCAGCTTATCCATGACATTTTAAGTCCCCCCATTCTTTTCCTCTCTCTTTCTCCTTTTGTAACTGTCAGTGTTTCACTATTATTTTATTTCTTCCATATCTTTCACCTCTTCACTGTCTGTCTGTGGACCCTCCCAACTTCCTTTATAAATTAAGGCATATTCCTCTGTTTTTCTCATCAGGTTTTCTCACCTGATCACTGTGGCCACGAAACACAGGGCATCCCAAAAGTGTGGGTTGTCATAGGTCTGGTCTATTTTGGCCTCATTTTTTTTCTGCATCAATTCCCCCACCTCTTTTAAAAAACAGACATATTCACACATTTTATTTTATGGTTTTTGGTTTTACCTTTAATTTTATTACAGATATCGAGAAGATGAACATATTGAAACGTTATTCGGAACGGAATAGATGTTTGCATGCCAAAATTTGATCACATTTTGATGTGTTACTCCCCTATGCCTCTTTAATTACATGAATCCATAGGTTACTCTGTTAAATTATATGAACGCATGCTCATCATTCAAAAATATTGGAACGATATGTACAAATACAATGCAAATATCTCTGAATGGTTATCAAATTAAAATTTATCATTCTAAACATAATCATGCTTAAAAGACTGTGAATACAAAGAGGAAAATAAAAACATTAGTGTTCAAACACACACATCTGGCTCTTATCCTAAGCAGTCCCCCCCCCAGGCTCTTGTGTACCTTGGCATGGGCAAAGCCCTAAGGGATGGAAAACTAACTCTGGGAAAAAGATCTGTCCAAGGACTACAGAGCTGGAAATGGGAAGTGAGGTCAATGATTGGTTTGGCACAGCCCTCCAGAAGAGGGGGTGAGAATTCCAGGAAATCCATCCTTACTTTACAATTCACGCAGGTGTGCATCAGGACGTGGCATGGGTGGGCTTATCTGCCAGTGAGTCCGTCGGGGAGGTGAAGGCCAAGGTGTGAGATGTTGGTGCTGGTCTTCCTTCCTGAAGCCTAGACCTTGAGCCTTCGCCAGAGTCCTTGGGTAATGGGAGTCTGGTGGGCCAATGGAAGACGGAGTGCTTGATCTGGGAAGATGGCTGCAGCCCAGGCTCTCACGGGTGGGTGGAATCTGCCAAAAAAGTATGGAGATCAGGCAGAGAGGCCTCCAAAGAGTGTCTCCAGAGCTCCAAGTGGGATGCCAGGTGCAAGCTCTGGAAAGCCTGACTTTTTTTGTGAGGGACAAGTGGGTGTGTACAGTCTCGGGGAGTCTCAAGGCATGCCTGAGCAGACAGTGTCCTTCTGGGGTTCATCTGCAAGAGAACTGGGTGCAATTATCCCGGAGAGCCTTGGCCATGAGGGGTCAGTTCTCTTTTTAGCCTGGGTCGAGTTGCAGAGAGCTCGCTGGATTGGGCCGTGGCCAGAGGCCTCCAGGAGGAGGTCCGTTTCGGAGGAGGGCCCCAGCACCGGGGGTCCGGGCTCCTCTGGCTCGCCTCGGCTCCTGGTCTGGGTGAAGAAGGTGGCCATCTGGGTTTGTAGGCTTCCGGATGCGGGCTGTGAGGGCTTGCAGCCTCAGCTCTTGGTCTGCCTCCTCCATCTGCCACTGTGTCTTGGTCACAGTCTGGCTGTGGGTCTCAGGCTCGTCCCCTGCTTGCCCATGTTCAGCTCCTTGGGCTGCTTGGGCTGTGTTGGCTTTGAAGGCATCCTTGGCTTGGGAGATTCCCTGGAGAGCAGATTGTTCGGCTGCATCAGCTGCATGGGCTGCAGTGGCTTCCGTGGCTTGGCACTGAGCATCCCACGTGCCCTTGGGATCTTTTGCAAGGAGGAGACCTCCTGGCGATTCCTGCTGGTGAACGGGACTTCTGGGACCTGAGTAGAACAGTGTCTTGGAATCCAACTTGACTGGCCACAGCTGCACTTCCCCATCATTTTGGCCCTAAGAGGGACCCGGGACACCCAGGGGGTAGCGGGCTTGGTCAGAGTTGGGGCAATCCCCCAAAGAGTCAGCGCGACCATCCTCCTGGGCCAGAGGAGGGCCACTGTCTTCACCTTTGGATCCTCTTGGCTGCTGGTCCCAGGCTTCCATGGCCTGTGTCACTTGCCTCTGGCCTCTGGCATGTGCTTCGCCTCTTGCTCGGGCTGGGCCTTCACCTGCTCAGCTGCAAGGCCTCTGTATGCTTGTCTTGGGCTTCGCTGGACGTGGATACTCGGTGCTCCTCTGCCAGAGATGTTCTTCCTTGCTCTGTCTTCATGCTCAGCACCAAGGCAGAGTCAGGGGAGTCCTGGTCTGAGCCAGACCAGGACAACAGCAGGGAACTCTCCCACAATCTGGCCTCCAGGTTCCTGGGTAGGGCACTAGGAGCTGCTGTTTCCTCAAGACTTTGATGGTCTGCCTGAAGCCTATCTCTGCCAGACGTTCAGACAGGATGGGTACGGAGGCGAGTTTCTTCAGGGCCTTGTAGAGCTTGCGTGGCTCTGTGTCCTTGCACAGGTGATCACACAGCTAATGCAGGGCACCCTGAGAACAGCCAGCCTCCATCCTGAGGACAGGACTGGGCCCCACCTAGCAAACAGCATGTCAGTCTGATCTTGTCCTCTTCCTCTGGCGGTGGCTACCTGTGTCTCTGCAGCAGATTCTGGGATAGGCTGCTGGCAGTCTTCCAGCCTGCAGCCTCACTTTGCCTCACTGCAGAGGGGCTCATCCCTCCCCTAGATATATATAGAGTTGCTGGACCACGCCTTGGGATCAAATCTGCCCAGTCAGCAGCTGAGGCTCCTGGATCTGAGTCAGCCCCTTCTGACTTCTGCTTCCCTGGGCCACGCCCCGTCCACAGCTCAGGAACCCTGTTCTCTGACCCCAGAGCCCACACTGGAGGACTCAAGGGGATTCACAGCCCTGCTTGGCTTTTAAGCAAGCTCTGCCAAATGGGGGCTTCGGTAAAGTCTTTGCTGGCTCTCTCGGTATAGCCGGTTCCCCAGTGGGGGACACCAGCTTCGGGTGCCTGCCAGACACTGCTCATGCTCACACAACAGCAGGGGGAAGGGAAAAAAAAGCTTAGTAACTGCTCTGAGCTCCGATTTTAGTCAGAGCATTGTGGGGGGAGTTTGGAGGGGACAGATTTCTTTCACCCTAGTGAGTGGAGCCTCCTTGGGTCAAGTGGATTTCTGCTTGGTGCCTGGATGTCCTGTCTTGCACACCTATCACACCACCTTTCTGCCCTGGCTCCTTCAGCCCAGGAGCTAGGCATTCGCAGGTGTTCACACTGGTGCAGATCCCAAAAGCCAGCCCAGAGCTTTTCATTTCCATTCTGATCCTGGGCAACTGGGTCTTGGTTTTCTGGGTTGCAAATGGATCCTTTTTTTTCTCTGGTTTATTTCCCACTACTCCCCCTCACACACACACATAAACACACTTGCACACACATGCATACTCACACAGAGGCTATCAGTTCTCTATGTCCATGCCCATGAATGACTCTCTCTTTCCAATCATATGTATATACACACAGATGATTATTCATGAACAGCTTGTTATACAGAGGAGAGAAATGAACACAATATTCATTAGTGCTGAAACGAACACACCTGGCACTTATCCTAAGTAGTCCTACCCCAGGAATTTCTGTAACTTGGCATGGACGAAGCCCTAAGGGATATAAAACTAACTCTGAAAAGATGATCTGTCCAAGCAGAGGAGAGCTGGAAATGGGAAGTGACGTCAATGATTGGTTCGGCACAACCCTCCAGAAGAGGGGTGAGAATTCCAGTAAATCCATCCTTCCTTTCCAGTTCAGACAGGTGTGCATCAGGAAGTAGCATGCATGGGCGGGTCTGCCAGTGAGTCCCTCAGGAAGGTGAAGGACATTTTGTGAGTTTTTGGTGCTGGTCTTTCTTCCTGAAGCCTAGACCTTGAGCCTTCGCCAGAGTCCTTGAGTAGTGGGAATCTGGTGGGCCAATGGAAGACACAGTGCTTGATCTGGGAAGATGGCTGGAGGAACGCGCCCAAAGAGTGTGGAGATCAGGCAGAGAGGCCTGCAGAGAGTGTCTCCAGAATGTTTGCCCATCAGGTAGTAGTGGGATCCCAAGTTAAAGTGCTGGAAAGCCATGCCTCCTCCATAGCTCATGAAGCCTGTTCTTGGAACCCAGAGCCCACTCTAGCTGACTCCATGGGGTTCACAGCCCTTCCTTGCCTCCAAATGTGCTCAGGTCAACTGTGTTTTTCTGCGTGGTCTTTTTGGTTACCCTGCTCACCACTGTGGTTCTCCAGCTTTGAGGTCATTAGAGGACCTTGTCTCTTCTTAGCCTGGATGATGGTTCTGTAGCCTTCCCAATAGTCAGGCAAGGATCCCTCTGGCATGTGCTGTGGGTAGAGGCTTCATGGAGGAAGTGCTTGTCAGAAAAGTCAACACCTCTCACCTGAGGTTCAGTCTCCTTTTCTGCATTGGTCTTTTTGCCTGGATTTGGAAAGTGACCAACTTGATTTGTCTGCATCCTTGCAGCTTCTTGGCTTGTGTGCTCTGTATGCAGGCTCTCAGGGTTTGCAGCCTCAGCTCTTGTGACTCCTTCATTTTCAAGTGTGTCTTGCTCTTAATCTGGCTCTGGGATAGTTTCCCAAGCTGGGACTTCTCTTCTGAGTGCCCAGGTTCAGGCTTCTCAACCATATATATATATATATGTGATATACATTCATATATTTATATGTATATATAAATGTACCTTGATATATACATATATATTCTCAACCATATATATATGTGATATACATTCATATATTTAAATGTATATATAAATGTACCCATATATATATATATATATATATATATATATATATATATATCACAGGTTACTTGCACCTGTGTGATGCCTGCTGTGATATATATATATATATATATATATATATATATATATATATGTATATATATAATATTCTGTTTAAATTATCATAAATTATACATATATATATCCCTCTGTATGATGGCCACTGTATATGTGATCTCTGTTTGATATTCAATGTAGTCTTCCCTATCTAATGGAGACAATGTATGACCATGAGTTGATTTACACTATGAGATGGACTTGTCATGATATTCAACTTTGTGCTGTTCACTCTAATTTAATCCATGTGACGTTTGGGTGAGAACTCTGTTTAATTATCATTTTGTGAGGGCTACAATGTAATGGCCACTGTGAAATGGTCATAATTAATGGCTACTGTGTTGTGTTCACTGTGTGATGGTTACTCTGTGATGGTTACTGTGTTATGGCCACTTTTTGAGGGCCTCTGATTGACAGTAATGTGTTTTTTGACACTGTTGATGGTCACTGTATGCTGGCCACTTAATGATGGCCTGTGTGTGTTGGTCACTGAATTATAAATTCTGTGGGATCCCACTATGTGATGGTCAAAGTTTGATAGCCACTGTGATGGTCACCCTGTGATGGCCATTATCTGATGCTCACTGTTTGATATCCCACTATGTCATTTATATGGTGTGATGGTCACTGTGTAAATTTGACCTTGTGTTGGACAATGTGTGATTGACATTGAGTTTTGTTCACTCTGCAAAGATCAGTGCTTCATCACCAATACATGATTTTCACTACCATGGCCTGTGACTGACGGTTGTTTTGTAATGGCCATTCTGTGCTGGCTAATAATTGATGGTTAGCTGTATGATTTAATTGCATAATGGTCACTCTGTAATCACTGATATGTGATGAACATTTTGATTGATACTGTTTTATTGTCACTGTGTAATATTCATTATATGATGGCCACTGTGTGATAGTGATTATGTCATAAACATGGTGATGCCCAGAGTGTTAAAGACGGCATGTGATGGACACCGAGTGTTGGCCAATGTTAATGTACATGGTGATGGCCAACTCTCTGATGGTCACAGTGTGAGAGACACTGTGTGAAGGCCATGATGTGATGGTCACTGTGCTGGTCAACATATGCTTATCATTTTATACTCTCCACATTTTCATTATCATTGCAATATGAAAGTAGATTGATAGCTGTTGTTTTCTGGCTACAGCATAATGGTCACTCTGTAATGGCATCTCTGTGGTCATATCTGGGTGATGGATACTGTAAAATCCACTATGTTGTGACCAGCATGTGATGGCCACAAATGATGCCCAATTTGTGATAGTCATTGTGATGAACCGCTGTGAGTAATTCACTGAGTGATCATCATTTTGTGATGGACATAGTGTGATGGTCACTGTGTGATGGCCACCTTGGAGTGGAAAGTATGTAATGTTCTCTTTTTATCATCACTATGCGATGGCTTCCATATGGAGGTCACTAGTAATCAACATAATGTGTTGACCAAAGTTTTATATCCTCTGTGTGATGGTTGAGGATCATAACCCCTATAGGATGCCCAATGTGCTATAGACACAATGAGATAGCCAACTCTCTGATGGTCACTCTGCAATGGCCACACTGTGAACACTGTCTGATCCCCAGTATTCGATGTTTGCTTTTGGACTGTCACTCTTTAATTGAAATATATGGTGAACACTAAGTGAGCATCACTATTTGATAGCCACTCTAATGGACTCTCTTCTATGGATACAATGGGAAGTCCAGTGACTGATGGCCATTGTGTGATGTCCACTGTTTAAGGGCCAACTCTGTGATTTATTCTCCATGATGGGCATTGTTTGATGCTCTCTGTGTGATAGCCTTAATGATGCTCAATTTATTAAAGGTCCTATGTTAATGTCCAGCTGTGTAATGATCATACTGAGGGACACTATGTGATCGGAATTATGTGATGGCCACTCTGTGATTGCTAATACATGATGGTTACTTTTGATGACTAAAAATATGATGGTCACAGTTTGATGGTCACTATGTGCTGCCCCACTTTAGGTGATGTCTGCAGATGTCCTGCTCCAGCATTGTTGTCTAACCATGGACATTTGTGTGCAGTTTGTGAGAATGAAGACACTAACCACCAGTTCTCATTCAAGCAAGGGGCCTGTAACAGCTTCAGCCATCATTATTTATACAAGATATAAAGCATTGAATCAGTCCTTAAACCATATACACACAATCAACAAAACCAAACTTAGCAGGTTGTCATCATGTATTACAACATACTTCTTCATACAGAAGAAGGAAGAAGTCTGAAGTGAAGGATTTGGAAGGCATGGATGGAAGACAAGAAAGGGGGAAAGTGATGTACTATATTTTAATCAAAGATTATAAAAGTCAATTTAAATTTAGAAAGTTGGTCTAGAAATGTCTCAGCAGTTAACAGCCTGGGGTGCTGTCCAGAGGGCCCTGGTTTTATTTCCAGAACACATATGTGCTGTAAGATCATTTGCTGGAATCTTCCACCCTGCTCTTGCCTCTGTGGGTACTTCACAGAGACACATGCAGGCAAACACCCATATAACTAAAATAAAAATAAAGGGTAAAACACGAAGTAGAACGAATTTTCTACAGTGATGTCACACTCCTGACACAGCAGCCAGGGCTACTGAAAATGAACTCTGTCTGGTCTTGCATGGAAGCAGCTGTGACCTTCTTCTGAGCCAGCCTGCTCAGTGGCAAAAGCATCTTTGTTCTGAGGACACACTGGCTCATCACAGCCATGCATTGTTGAACAATGTCTATGGTGCTAATTAATAGGTGACTATTCCTAGATGATTTTTGTATTTGTGGTTTTGGTTCTTCCTATTTGTGAAAATTGTGACATTGATATCTCTACATTTCGATCATAAATCATGGTTAAGAAATAGCACTGGCTCAAAAGCAATCTACTGTCTCAGTGTCATTGACTTGTAAGGAATCTGTCTGTCTCCATTTTCAATACAGAAGATATGACCCCCGTATTTGTAAATATATGGTTACATTTATTGTATGAGCTGAGTTGCTGCTTTTAAGTCCATTTTCTGGAGCCATCCTTGCCCCAAATCTTGACCTTGACTTGTTTTTGAGAACACCCTGATTCCCCCTCATTACCCTTTAATCACATAGCGAAAAATTGGTGTTAATTTGAGATTTTACTGTATGACTTTACTGCCCCATTTTTTTCACTTTAGTAAACCTTTCTAAAAGTGAAATTTTTCACTTTTGTAACTATCTGTGATTTTACTCCTTAAAAGTGTCCCAGGAAATGAATCCATTGCTGCACTCTTAAACTGGAATTAGGAGCAGTCTTAGCCATCCTTTGGCTACAAACCAGTATAATCAAGCTTGCTTCAAATAATGTGCAAAATTGTGGTAGTGGCCTTATTCTTTCCTGAGGCGATTACTACTTGATCATCATTTAGATGTTACAGTACGAGACGAAAATGGCAGAGATATGTCTTTCTATCACCTTTATGCATGACTTTGAGTAAAATTTCCCCAAATACTAGCTTTTACATTGTGACCATGTTCAAATGTGGAACTGTTAACTTAGCATGTGTAGAAATAACTAGAACTCTACATGAAGGTACCCAGATTCTCAAAGTAAAATCACCACACTTTCGTTTTTTCAATTAATTTTTATTTCAATTAATATGAGTTATAGTTTATTAACTTTTTATCTCAGCTATACAATGCTCCCCCCACTTTCTTTTCTTTCTCTTTTTTTTTTTTTTTGAGAAAAAGCATTTCTTTGGGAATGTCTCTATGCTTTTCTTGCTTATTTCAGGTAGGAAATGTCTCAGCTGTTCTGACTTGGCTCTTGTGATAGCCAAGCTTAGTAGTAAAACAGCCTACATCTGGAATTAACTCACACAGTTGGATATACCTGTGAGTGGTTTTAATTCTTTTAAATTTATATTCATTTTGCCTTCTTGTTGTAGACTCAAGCTAACTGACACACTGTTTTAAAGGCCTAGGTCCAATTCATTCATAATCCTTGATTGATGCTTCAGTCTCAGCAGGCACCTCTTGGCCTTAGTTAGTTGGCAGTGTTGGTCTTCTTGTGGAGTTCCTGTCCTTTCCAGGTCTTTTTCTCTTTCCTCCCTCTTTTCCACAAATGTCCCTATGCATCACCCAATGTTTGGTTTTGAGACTGCATGTGTTTTGAGGTGCTGCTGGTTAACACCTCTCAGAGGACAATGCTGTCAGGTTCCTGTCTGCAAGTTTAGCAGAGTATCATTCATAGTGTCATGTGTTGGCACTCTCTGGTAGGTTGGGTCTTTGGTTGGGCTAGGCATTGGTTGGGCATTCCCTCAGTCTCTGCTCTCTCTGCTTATCTTCTTTGCTGCACATATTATAGGCAGGGTAAATTTTTGTTCAACGTTTTTGTGAGTGGGTTGGTGTTCCCTTCACTCTGCTAGGAGACTAGTCTAGTTAGTGGGTGTCCTCTTTAGTCCCTATTGCCTCTGCCATTAGGAGTCTCTGCTTGTGTACCCCTCATATCCTCCCAGGAGCCTACCCTGACTTAGGTTTCCAGCTTGTCACAGACACATCCCATGCTCAGATTTTCTTTTCTCTACAGGCCTTCTTTACTCTCGCCTTTGCTCTTTCCAGGTCTGACCTCCTCCTCTTTTCACTGCGACCCCTCTGCCACCTTGTTCTTGTCTTTAGCCTATAACCTCTGTCGATTGCAAATAAATTCCTGAGTGGAATTTATGCATCCCTTCTTGAATCTTCTGTGCTACTTACTGTCTTTGGTTCAGTGCCTTACAGTATGCTTATCATGTACTCTATGGCTAAAATCCACCTGTAAGTGATTACATACCATGTATGTATTTCCAGATCTGACATATCTCACTGAGAATGATCTTTTCGAGTTCTATCCATTTCCCTGCAAATGTCATGGTTTCTTTTTTTTTATAGCTGAGTTGTATTCCATTGTGTAAACTTACCAATTTCTTTATCCATTGTTTGGTGGAGGCACACCTGGGTTGTTTCCAGATTCTGGATATTACACATAAAGTTGCTGTGAACATAGTTGAGCAAGTATCCTTGTCTGGTGGATTGTCTTTCAGGTATATATCCAGGAGTGCTATAGATGGGTCTTGAGGTAAAGCTATTCCCAGTTTTCTGAGAAATTGCCAGATTGATTTCCAAAGTGGTTTTACAAGTTTACACTCCCACCAGCAATGGAGCAGTGTTCCCCTTTCTCCACACTCTTGCTAGTATGTGCTGTTGCTTGAGAATTTGATCTTAGCCATTCTGACAGGTGTGAGAGGGAATCTCAGGGTCATTTTGATTTGCATTTCCCTGTTGACCAAGAATGTTGAACATTTCATTAAGTGCTTTTCAGCCATGAGAATCCTCTGTTGAGAACTTTCTGTTTAGTTCTGTACCCCATTTTTTAAATAGGTTATTTCTTTATTGGTGTTTGATTTCTTGAGTTTATTATGTATTTTGGATATTAACCCTTTGTAGGATGTAGGATTGGTGAAAATCCATACCTAATCTACAGACTGTTGTTTCCTTTTATTGACAGTGTCCTTTGCCTCATAGAAGATTTCCAGTTTCAAGAAGTGCCAATTTTGAGTTATTGACCTTAGATTCTGTGCTGCTGATATTCTGATCAGGAAGTTGTCTCCTGTACCAATGAGTTCCGGGTGCTTCTCCACTTTCTCTTTTTATAGATTTATTGTATTTGGTGTTATATTGGGGTTTCAATCAACTTGAATTTGAGTTTTGTAGAGGGGCATAAATAAGAATCTATATTTGTTTTACCATATGAAGTTTAGAGTGTTCTTTCAAGGTCTATTAAAAATTGCACTGGTATTTTGATGGGGATTGCATTGAATTTGTCGATTGCTTTTGATAAGATGGCCAATTTTACTATATTAATCCCACCAGTCTACAAGCATGTGATATCATTCTATCTTCTAATATCTTTTTCAGTTTCATACTTCAGACACCTAAAGTTCTTGTCAGACAGGCCTTTCATTTGCTTGGTTAGAGTTACACCAAGATAACTTATATTATTTGTTACTATTGTGAAGGGAGTAGTTGCCCTAATTTCTTTCTCCATCAGTTTGTTGCTTTTGTATAGGATGGCTACTGTTTTTTTTTTTGATTTTTTTTTTTTATCCAGCCACTGTTTATCAGTTTTCAGTGTTGTTTGGTAGAATTTTTGGTGTCCCTTGCATACACTATCATGTCATCTTCAAATAGTGATAGGAGAGCTCTACATGAATTTGTCAAGACTCCCCATGCTTCCTTTTTTGAGTCAAACTGTTGCTTTAGAAATGATTCCAGGCTTTCCTTGCCTGTTTCATGAAAGAACTAAGTCTCAGCCCTTCTGTCTTGGCTGTTGTAATGGCAAAGTTTGCTAATTCAACTGACTCCATCTGGAAATAACTAACACCTTCACACGTAGGTACACTTGTTAGGGTAGTGTATTGTTTTCTTTCTTTCTTTCTTTCTTTCTTTCTTTCTTTGGATTCAGAACCCAATGTCTAGTGTACTAATAAGGGGCCTTGAGGCAAGAAGTCTTGGATCAGGCCCAGTCTCTAACAGATACTGTCTTGCTTAACCCATAATGTTAAAATTTGATTGAATGACCACACCACACAGCAAAATACCCCTCACCTTGAGGTATTCACCCTTCAATTATGCAACACATCATCTCCTCAGGGATGCTGTTTTGATCCCATGCAGACCACCTCCTTTTGCAGGCAGAAAATAAAGCCTACTTTTTCAAGTTTATGTCTCTGATGTGGGTTTTCTAGGCTTCCTCCTAGAAACCAACACCTACTGAGTACAAGAAGGCAGAAGGGCCAGCTATTGGAGTTCGGGTGCTAGTGCTACTGAAATGCAAGTCTCTGCAGATCTAGGAAAATACTGTGCCTGGGCCTGAAACCAGTGCCAGGAAACACTGTGCTATGTGCCTTTAGCAATCCTAAGGTAAGTGCTCTTGTTTCAGCCCTCACTAGCCAATCAGAATGTGTAGGTGAACTGCCAGTCAGACAAGACGGCAGGATTTCCTGGACAACATCCTCCAAGGCTGGATTCTGTAGCTGAGTAAGTGCTTGTGATCCTGAGCTTCTGCCTGGAGCTGCAAGGGCTCTGAGTATGAGCTTGGAAACCTCAACATGGTAAGTGAGGGACCACCATGTGGGGAGGAGTGGGCTGATGAGCCTTGGGAGCTTCTGCGGTGGACCCTCCTAGTGGCTCCATGTGAAGTAGTGGCCCAATGTGGTCTGAGCAACTATCAGGACCCACACGTTGTACTCTGAATAATTTCATTCTGTGCATTGCCTCTGTGTGTTGGCAACAGGGCTGTGTGTAGACATATCCTAGTACTCCACATTACAATGCTTGTGGTGTGACACACATGGCGGTTAGGTAGGCAGCAGCTGCAGCAGCAGGTGCCGCTGGGACTTGCAGGGGCATGTCCTGCCTGGTGTTGGGTGCTAACATCCTAGCTGGTGTTCCCCTCCAATAAGCAGCTGGCCTAGCCCAGGCAAACTGGAGAAGTTTGCAGTTGGCCACAGGAAGGAACACAGCAGGGGCACCCAGCTTTCTGCTCTTGGCATCTGGGGCTCCTATGAGACCCACCTGTGAGAAGCTGTTGATTCCAAGCTCAGGTGATGGAGCATGGAGCTGAGGGCTGTGCAGTAGAGGCCCTAGCCAGGTGGTAGCCACAAGAACTTGAATTTGGCAGGACTGGGCAGGGGCGTTGATCCTCAATTGGCTGCAGCATTGGATCAGGCTGGCAAGCCATAGCCCTAGGAGGCTTCTTGTAACAGATACTTAAGTTTTGGTAACAGCAAGACCAAGAGCCAAGGCCCGACAACCCCAAGCAGAGGCACATGGGAGAGAAGCACAACTATCCTCCTCCCTAGGCCTTACAGCAGGGCTGATCCGCATCCTAGGCATCCTGAGGGTCCACTGGGGCCTGCTTCTCGGCATTGTCGGGATTTCTGCCCTAAGACAGCACAGTTGCAGCACGGGTATCCTATCCGTGCCTACCATGCTCAGATGAGGACCTGTACAATGGTGCTGGGCTCCTGACTGCACAAAATGTGCACCCTGTGCCATCTCAACTACTGCACTGGTGGCGTGGAGTCCTGTTAGGGACAGCATGCCTTCACTACTGCTGCTGCTGCTGCTGCAAGGATCAGGGCTGCAGACCATCCACATCAGCATCCTAGGCCCTGTGCTTGTGCTCATCCCACAATGCTCAGCACCTCTACTCTAGCAGCAACAAATGGAAGCCCACTACCCCAGAAGTGGTGCACTACATATCCTGGTAGTACTAGCTTATCAAAGTGGCCTGAGTTCAGGCCCTTGGGGTGGGGACTGAGAGGTGTGAGCTGTGTTGGCTATAACTGGAGCCCAGTGACCTGCTGTTAGCTGCAGGGGAGAGCTGAGTGGGCTAGAAAGACAAGATGACCATAGCTGATGACTACTCAGATCCCTTTGATGCCAAAAATGAGCTGAAGAGCTAATCAGGAAAGGGGCAAAGTACTGGCAACAGGGAGCCCTATGTAGCCCAAAGGATTCTGACAGAATTCAAGAGGTAAGAGAGTGTATGGTCCCAACACAAAGGCATCCAGTTGTATGACTCCACTTGTGAGCCCAAAGGCCAGAGCATGGACTCTGACTCAGAGCACTGTGTGAGTTTTACCTGCAGATGAGCCAGCTGCCCCATTATGATGATAGGATGGCTAATGAGTATCATCAGCCATGGGAAAGGAAGCAGGTCACCATCTCCACCCTGGCATCCCTGTTCAACAGCAATGAAAAGAGGAATTCATCCCCCTCACCCTCCAAGGACCTATGTTGTCATGTCTTTGCTCCTGGAGAAGGGGGTGAGATCCATTTGGACTTCATTTTGTGGAGGTAGAAATCTTTACTACTAAGCTGTGATGTGCAAGATTAGAATTGATGATGGAAAGGATTTACCAATGCTTAGGGATAGTCACACAAAGGGGAAATTACCTAAAGGAGGGTTGCTTCTACAACACTCCAAAATATGTGGTAGGCTAACCAGGCTTGTTAAAGATTAGGTCCTAGAAAATATGTTCATTCACTAAGACTGCCCCAACCATAGGAAAAGCAGACAACTGATTTACAACCCACCACTAGCAAATCCCCATGTTAAATGAGAAGGAGACTCAACAAGCTTCTCAAAGGGGCATTACAGGGTCACAACCAACATTAAGACCTGGTGTGCCCTAAAGGTCAATTTTTCTTCCTGAGAAAAGCATAGATCTGCCAGGTAGTCAAGAAGATCCCAGGTGACAACTATTTGAGAAAGACGAACACTGCTGTTCTTGATCAAGCTTGATCTTGAACTCGCTTGATCAAGCAAGGCTTTCCCTGAGTCCTTCATGTGTAGAAAAGAAACAGCTCTTTCTCACACTTAGGAACCTGCTTTTCAGATCCAGTAACACCCTGGGGCCTAGGCCTAGAGAACTATTTGTAGGGCCCTGAGTTACAGCGAAATTAACAGAGCTCCTTCTCCAAAACCAGGAATATGTTTGGGAGAGTTGGACATGCTCTGGTGCCAGGACATTTGGGGTGGGGTCACTTCTGTTACTGAGACCTCCAACTCTTCCCTCTACATGGGGCTGTTGTTTTCAATTCCAAGGCTGCAATGGGCTACATCAGGAATGTATTTGAAATACCCTGCGTGTTCCCCTTAAGCAGCACTCTTTAACTTCCTTGCGTGATTATGCCACTGTATGATTGTTTCTGCTGTCTTCATAGATGTCCACCATTTCCTTCAACTTTTACCTGGAAGTAGTGGACACAATGTTCTTTCTTTCTTCTTTCTTTCTTTCTTTCTTTCTTTCTTTCTTTCTTTCTTTCTTTCTTTTTTCTTTCTTTCTTTCACTTTATTCACTTTTATGCCCCTTAAGCTCCCTCCACCCCACCACAATCCCTCCCTTCCTCCTCCCTCTGCAAGGATGCCCCTCCCCAAGTCCATTGATAGGGGAGGTCTTCTTTTTCTTCCTTCTGATTCTAGTCAATTAGGTCTCATCAGGAGTGGCTGAATTGTCTTCTGCGGCATTGTGATGCTGGTTCCCCTTCAGGGGGAGGGAATTAGAAAGCAGAAAATTCAGTTCATGTCAGAGACAGTCCCTGTTCCTATTACTATGGAACCAATTTGGACCCTGAACTGCCATGGAGTACATCTGTGCAGGGGTCTTAGGTTATCTCCATACATGGTCCTTGGTTGGAGTATCAGTCTCAGGAAAGACCCCTGTGCCTAGATTTTTTGATTGTGTTGGTCTCCTTGTGGAGTTCCTGTCCTCTCCATATCTTATTGTGTACCACTTCTTTTCCTAAGCTTACCTACACTCTGTCCAAAGGTTGGCCATAAGTCTCAACATCTGCTTTGATAGTCTGCAGGGCAGAACCTTTCAGAGGTCCTCTGTGTCAGGCTCCTGACTTATTCCCTCTTTTCTCCTTCTACTGATGTCCATTCTCTTTGCCTTTCTGGATAGGGCTTGAGCAATTTATCAAGAGTCCTCCCTCTTGATTAGTTTCTTTAGATATACAGATTCTAGTAGGTTTATTCTATATTATATGTCTATATGAGTGAGTATATACCGTGTGTGTGTGTGTGTGTGTCTTACTGTTTGGGGGATAGCTCACTCAGGATGATCTTTTCTAGATCTCACCATTTACCTGAAAATTTCATGATTTCCTTCTTTTTTATTGCATAGTAATATTCCATTGTTTAGATGTACCACAATTTCTGTATCCATTCCTCCACTGAGGGGGATCTGGGATGTTTCCAGCTTCTGTCTATTACAAATAAAGCTGCTACAAACATGGTTGAGCAAATGTTCTTATTGTGTACTTGATTCTCTTTGTGTATATACTGAGGAGTGGTATAGCTGGATCTTGAGGAAGTACTATTCCTAGTTTTCTGAGGAAGTGCAAGATTGCTTTCCAGAGTGGTTGTACAATTTTACATTCCCAAGAGCAGTGGAGGAGGGTTCCCCTTTCTCCACAACCTCTGCAGCATGTGTTGTTATTTGAGTTTTTCCTCTTAACCATGTTGATGGGTGTAAGGTGAAGTGTTAGTGTCCTTTTGATTTGCCTTTCTCTGATGGCTAATGAGGTTAAGCATTTCATTAAGTTTTTCTCTGCCATTCGATAATCCTCACTTGAGAATTCTGTGTTTAGCTCTGTACTCCATTTTTTAATTGGATTACTTGATTTGTTCCTGTTCAACATCTTCTTTTTTTAATTTCTTTTTTTTCTTATCAGTTACATTTTATTAACTCTGTATCCCAGCAGTGTCCTGTTCCCTCATACCTTCCCAATCCCACCCTCCCTCTCTCATCTCCACCATGCCCCTTTCCATGTCCACTGATAGGGGGGACCTCCTCCACATTCATCCTATCCAGTTTTTTTTTTCAGGTATCTTCAGGACTGGCTGCAAAGACCTCCTCTATGGCCTAACAGGGCTACTCCTCCTGAAAAGAACACCAACAGCACAGGCTCTAAGAGCAACAATCAATAAATGGGACCTCATGAAACTGAAAAGCTTCTGTAAAGCAAAAGACACTGTCATCAAAACAAAATGACTGCCTACAGATTGGGCAAGAATCTTCACCAACCCTTTATCTGACAGAGGGCTAATATCCAGCATATATAAAGAACTAAAGAAGCAAAAAAACAACAAACCAAATAATCCCATTAAAAAAATGGAGAATGGAGCTAAACAGAGAATTCTCGAAAGAGGAACATTGAATGGCAGAGAAACAGTTAAAGAAATGCTCAACCTCATTAGCCATTATGGAAATGCAAATCAAAACGACCCTGAGATTTTACCTTACACGCATCAGAATGGCCAAGATGAAAAACTCAAGTGATAAAACATTCTGAAGAGGTTGTGGAGAAAGGGGAACCCTCCTCCACTGCTGGTGGCAATGTAAACTGGTTCAACCACTTTGGAAGTCAATCTGGTGCTTTCTCAGACAATTAGGAGTAGTGCAACCTCAAGAACCAGCTCTACCACTCCTAGGTATATACCCAAAATTTACTCAAGTACACAACAAGGACATTTGTTCAACAATGTTTGTAGCAGCTTTATTTGTAATAGCCAGAACTTGGAAACAACCCAGATGTCCATCAATGGAGGAATGGATAGAGAAATTGTGGTATTTTTACATGATGGAATACTACTCAGCAATCAAAAAGGAGGAAATCCTGTTTAACTTCTTGAGGTACTTATATATACTGGAAATTAGTCTTCTGTCAGATAAAGGGATAGTGAAGATCCTTTCCCAATCTGTAGGCAGTCATTTTGTTCTGAGGACATTGTCCTTTGCTTTACAGAAGCTTTTCTGTTTCATGAGGTCCCAGTTATTGATAGTTGCTCTTAGAGCCTGTGCTGTTGGTATTCTGTTCAGGAAGTTGTCTTCTGTGCCAATGAGGTCATTTTTGTCAAAAATCAGGTATCCGTAAATGTGTGAGTTTATTTCAGGGTCTTCTATTCAATTCAATTGATCCACCAGTCTGTTTCTGTGCCTGTACCATGCAGGTTTTATTATTGCTCTATAGTACAGCTTGAGATCAGGGATGGAGATACCTCCTGAAAATCTTTTATTGTAGAGAATTATTTTAGCAATTCTGGGATTCCTGTTGTTCCAAATGAAGGTGAGAATTTTTATTTTAAGGATGTAAAGAATTGTGTCGGTAATTTGATCGGAATTGCATTGAATCTGTAGATTGCTTTTGGTAAAATGGCCATTTTTAATATATTAATCCTGCCAAGCCATGAGTATGGGAGATCTTTCCATCTTCTGATATCTTCTTCCAATTCTTTCTTCAGAGACTGAAAATATTTTTCATACAAGTCTTTGACTTGCTTGGTTAGTTTCAGACCAAGGTACTTTATGTCCTTTGTGGCTATTGTGAAGGGTGTTGTTTCTCTAATTTCTTTCTCAGACCTTTTGTCTTTTGTATACAGGAAGGCTACTGATTTTTTTGAGTTAATTTTATATCCAGCCACTTCGCTGAAGCTGTGAATCAGCTGTAGGAGTTCCCTAGTAGAATTTTTGGAGTCACTCAGGTGTACTATCATATCATCTTGTATTTCCTTGTTCTCTTTTAATTGTCTAAATGCTCTAGGAAGGATTTTACGAACAATGTTGAAGGGATATGGAGAGAGTGGGCAGTCTTGCCTTGTCCTGGATTTCAGTGGGATTGATTTAAGTTTCTCTCCATTGAGTTTATTGTTGGCTATAGGCTTGCTGTGTGTTGTCTTTACTATGTTCAGGTATGTGCCTTGTATCCCTGATCTCTCCAAGACTTTCAACATGAATGGATGTGGGATTTTGTCAAATGCCTTTTCAGCATCTAAAGAGACTACCATGCATTTTTTTCTTTCAGTTTATTTGGTGGATCACATTGATGGATTTCCATATATTGAATCACCCCTGCATGCCTGGGATGAAGCCTACTTGGTCATAGTCGATGATGTTTGATGTGTTCATGGATTCGGTTTGCAAGTATTTTGTTGAGTATTTTTGCATCAATGTTCATGAGGGAGATTGGCCTGAAATTCTCTTTCTTTGTTGGGTCTTCAAAAGGTTTAGGTACCAAGGTGACTGTGGCTTCATAGAATAAGTTTGGTAGTGTTCCTTTTGTTTCTATTTTGTGGAATAGTTTGAAGAGTATTGGTGTTTGCTCTTCTTTGAAGGTCTGGAACCATCTTGCCGTGGGCTTTTTTTTTTTTTTTTTTTTTGCATGGGGGACTTCTGTTGACATTTTCTATTTCCTTAGGGGAAGGGCTATTCAACTGATTTACCTGGTCTTGATTCAGCTTTGGCATGTGGAATTGGTCAAGAAAATTGCACATTTCATTTAGATTTTCAAATTTTGTGGCATATAGGCTTTTGAAGTAAGACATAACTATTGTTTGGATTTCTTTGGTGTCTGTGGTTATGTCCCCCTTTTCATTTCTGATTTTGTTGATTTGGATAGTGTCTCTCTGCCTTTTAGTTAGCTTGGTTAAGGGTTTGTATATCTTTTTTTATTTTCTCAAAGGTACAGCTCTTGGTTTCATTGATTCTTTGAATTGTATTATTTGTTTCTAATTTATTGATTTCAACCATGTGTTTGATAATTTCCAGCTGTCTACTCCTCTTTGGTGTGTCTGCTTCTTTCTATTCTAGGGCTTTTACGTGAGCCATTAAGTTGCTTGAATGAGATGATTTGAATTTCTTCTTAAAGGCACAGAGTGCTATGTACTTTCCTCTTGGCACTGCTTTCATTGTGTCCCATAAGTTTGAGTATGTTGTGCCTTCATTTTCATTGATTTCTAGGAAGTGTTTAATTTCTTTCTTTATTTCTTCTCTGACCCAACTGCCTGATCAAGCAAGGCTTTCCCTGAATCCTTCATATGTAGAGGAGGAACATAGCTCCTTCTCAAACTTAGGATCCTGCTTTTCTAGTAACAGCCTGGGGCCTAGGCCTTCGACACTTTTTGTAGGGCTCTGAGTTACAGTGAAATTAAGAGAGCTCCTTCTCCAAAACCAAGAATATGTTTGGGAGAATTGGTCATGCTCTGGTGCCAGGACATTTGGGGAGGGTTCACTTCTGTTCCTGAGACCTCCAACTCTTCTCTCCACATAGGGCTGTTGTTTTCAATTCCAAGGCTGCAGTGGGCTAGATCAGAAAGTTTTTGAAATACCCTGTGTGTTCCCCTTAAGCAGCACTGTTTAACTTCCTTGTGTGTTTATTCTACAGTATGCTTGTTTCTGCTGTCTTCATAAACATCCCCCATTTCCTTCTATTTTTACCTGGAAGTAGTGGAGACAATGTTCTTCTTAAGAAGCTTGCATGGCATGAGACCTCTCTACCCAAGCTTTTATCTTTTCTTCCTTGTATTTTACCAGTCTTTCTCATCCCCTGGTACATTCCCTTCTGGACCCCGTCACTGAAGAATGATGTGCTGTTTCAGGACACTCATGTACTTAAGAAATAATTTTGGATATATATTTTGTTTATTTATTTAAAGTTTTCATTCTCTATAATATCTCTACAGTCCTAATTTCTCTCTCTGATTTCACATTCTGCTTCTATGATATAGGAAATAACTCCAAGTTTTAAGTTCTGTTTGCAGATGCCCTCTCTCCATTATTCATTTGTATATACTTTTATGTAGTGCTGTTTAAGTGTTATTGAGGCATTCTGATATGTTTTTAATTAATTAATTAATTAGTTAATTTTCTTTACATCCCAAGCACAGTTTTTCTTTCTTCTTCACCTCTTAGTCCTTCTCTCTCACCTTTCCCCAGTAATTCCTCCTCTCCTATTCTTCAGAAAAGGGAAGGCCTCCTAATGACAACAAGCAACCTTGGCATTTCAAGTTGCAGTTGCCTAGGCACAGCTTCTCCTATTGAGGCCAGTCAATGTGATCCAGTTAGGTAAAGAGATTCAAAGGCAGGCAACAGAGTCAGAGACAGTTCCTGCTCTAACTATTAGGAGTCTGACATGAAGACCTTGCTACACAACTGTTGCATGTGTGCAGCGGGTCTTGGTCCTTCCAAGGCATACTCTCTTTGAGCTTTTATTGGCCCAGGTTAGTTGATTCTATAGGTTTTCTTGCGGTGTCTTTGACCCCTCTGCCTCCTACAATTCTTCTTCCTTTTTTTCCATAGGAATTCCCAACTCCACCTAATGTTTGTCTGCATGTTTTTGCATCTGTTTCCATGAGTTAGGGGGTGAAGCCACTCTGATGACAGTTATGCTAGGTTCTTGTCTCTGTACAGCTTATAGGCAGGATGACATCTTGCCTGCTTAGAGGAGATAGCTTGTTTAGGCTCCATAGGTCCTATCACAAGGGAATCTTAGCCAGAGTCACCCTCATAGATTCCCGGAATTTTCCACTGTACTAGATTACTGCCTGTGCCAGTGCTACTCCTCCATCCACAATCCACTAACTCCAGTTTTCTTTTCAGCCATCCTCCACACACTTCTCTCCTATTCTCCTTTCAACCCCTTCTTCCACTGGATTCCCCATCCATATCCACCACAGATATCAGATGTCTCTTTTACTCTACCTTCTCAATGAGATTCAAGCTTCCTACCTTGAGTACTACTTGTTACTTAGCTTCAGTCCCAAGGACGAAAGGAGTTTCTCAGCTGCAGAGGTTCTGCAGGTGTTCGTGGAATTGAGAGAGTGGATAAGGCATTTTCCACAACTTGTGACATAGTTTTTGTGGCAGGAAGCAGACATTAAATTATTCTTCAATGTCATTTTGTGTGTGCACTTCACTGATTCTAGTTTTGCCAGAAACCAAAACGGAATATGAATGACTACAGAGCCAAGGCAGACCTTTCTGATCATATCCATTTGAGAGATAAATCTAGACCATGGGACTTCTTTGTTCAAAAGAAATATTAGTATCTGGTGGTTCAAAAACACTTACACTTGAGAGGTCACTTTGAGTTAATTTTGTGGGAGTTTTAAAGTTTGTCTATAATTTCTTTTTTTCCTTGTTCTTTATTCTTCCCTCTTACAATACATCTTGACTGATTCCTCCTTTTCTTCCTCTTTTTTCAACCCCCATCCCTTCTCTGCAATATTCATTGCTCCTCCATTTCCCTTGAGAAAAGAGCAAATCTTCAGTGATATTAGCTGAACAAGGCATACCAAAATTCTATAAGACTATGCATAAACCATCGTATCAAGGTTGGACAAAGCAACTCAGTTGGAGGAAAAAAATGTTGACATCCAAAAGAGTCAGAGATACCCTACTCCAACTCTTAGGAGTTCCACAAAAACCCCCAAATCAAACAACCACAGCATGTACACAGAAGACCAAGCTCAGACCCATGCAGGCTCCATGATGTTGCTTCAGTGTTGGTATAATGTTCTTTTAAAAAGTATATGCCTTACCCTTGTTAATTCAAATGCTGATTTCTCCACCCACAACTCTCTGGTTTCAATTTGGATATTGCATTGTGATACTCACTATAAGCATCCTGTCCCAGCTCTTGTGTAAACAGGACACAAATAAAGCAGCTGGATACAATGTTGTGTAATGGGAGGAGCCAGAGGACAGGAAAGAGGGGAGGAGCTAGAGAACGAGGAGGAGCTCGAGGAGAGGGGTGCTCTAGGAGAGCAGAGTGGGAGGAGAGCTTGGAGGACTTGGAGCATGAACCAGACCTAAGATTTCACAAAAAGCAAGTATAATGTGGGAAATCTAAATGTTAGGAAACTGAGGGCATGGAGGTTTAGGAGGGAGTAAATATTGCCCAGCATTGTGTTCTAGGTTAACTAAAAACCCAGTCTCTGTGTGGTGATTTGGTTTTACAGCTGCTGAGGATTAACAGCAGCAATACCAGAAGTTAAACCCATAGTAAATATTAATAACTTTATACAACAAATGGCGCCCAACTAATCTAAGAATCCACACCCTTTAAATCATACTTTATCATAATTTGGTGGGGGGAATAAGCTCCCAGTGATGTAAACCAAACTTAAAATCTAAAAACTCTCAGGTCAGTTACTGTCTCTTTAAGAGAGACTCTTAAACAGGCCTTGGAGCAAAAGGCAGCCTACTGTGGGCAGACCTGAGACTTCCCTAACAAAACTAGCTGCCACTACAGTCTAACAGGATGGAAGAAACAATAAAACAGATTTCTTGGAGCTTGGCTGATAATCTATTCTATGGTTTTAAGACTGAAATAAAGGAAAGTCTAGAAATTGTAACTATGCTTACATTCATAGTCCTCAATTTAACCTTAATCATTGCATTAGCCTTTTATGTCTTCTCGAAGGCAAAGGCTTTAGAAAAGATACTGGAACAGCACAAAGAACAACTAGAACAACATAAAGGAAAAAATGAAGACTGGAAACAGGACCAAAAACAAGAGATACAAAAACTTACAGAACGCAATCAACTACAGGAAGATAGGGCAGAGGTTTTAGAAAAGATACTGGAACAGCACAAAGAACAACTAGAACAATATAAAGAAAAAATTAAAAGTTGGAAGAGAAGCATAAAACAAGAGATTCAAGAGATTATTGAACAAAACAAACAACAGGGAGATAGGTATGAAATATGGGTGCAGACCTTAAGAGAAGAGTTTAGAATACTAAGTAAAGAAAATACTCAGGTAGAGGCAAAAGACAAAAATAAAGAAAGCCAACCAAAGGTGTTTAGAAAACCAACGTTGGCTTATCCAGTCACTATACAGCAGAAACCAGCAGATGATGATCATCCACTGAATTATCATGAAGCTGAATGGCGCCCTGTGGAAGTGCTAGATCTGAGGAAATTTAAGGAAAGTGTTACTAATTTTGGAATGCATTCACCATTTGTAAAACAAATGTTGACTTCCTGGTCAATCAAAAGTAGAGTAATCCCCAAGGATTGGGAGGATATGGCAAAGGCAATATTAGAACCTGGGCCATATTTACAGTGGCTATCATGGTGGAGAGAAGAGGCTAGAGAGATAGCACCCAAAAATAGAGCCAGAGGTGTTGGTGTTTCTAAGGAACAGCTGCTTGGTGATGGCCAGTATGCTGACACAGAGATACAAGCTGTATATAACGAAGAAACCTTAGCATTATGTCGCTTAGCAGCCTGAAATGCTTGGGACAAGGTTGAGGAATCAGGAAAAAGGCTTGAGCCATTCTCCCAGGTCATACAAGGTCCAAGTGAAACATTTACTAACTTTTCACAAAGATTGACTTCAGCTGTGGATAGAAGTATATCAGATCCACTAGCTAGAAAAGCACTAATAGAATCTTTAGCTTTTGAAAATGCTAATACTGAATGCAAAGAGGCAATAAGGCCATTAAGAGCAAGATCTGCTCCAATAGACGAATGGATTAGAAATATGATTGATATTAGACCTCATTCACCCAATTTGACCTTGGTAAGAGAAGCTACCTCAAAAGACCTTGGGAGATGTTGTAATTGTGATGGGCGAGATTACTACAGAAGAAATTACCAGGAAAACCAATATAATTCAAGAAGGGAGCCTATGCTTCCTAGAATATGCAGAAGATGTGGCAAGGGTCGTCACTGGCCTAGTGAATTAGAGCATTCATAGATAAATGGGGTAATCCTTTATCAAAAAACGCCCAAGGGGGCCTCTTGCAGGCCCCAGAACAGGACAGGGATACTCCTCCACAAGAAAATTAAACACCACTGCTCTGGGAATAAACATTAAAAACTTGGACAGTGAGGCCAAACCAGATTCTATAGATAAATCAAAAAACCAGGAGAACAAAAAACAAATATATTGGCAAACCTCTATAAATGATCAAAGGCCAAAGTTAAAGATAATTTTAAATAATATTGAAATTGAAGGCTTGGTAGATACTGGGGCTGATGTCACAATTCTTACTTGTAAATCCTGGCCTCCAAATTGGCCACTTCAGGAGGTGGATATTCAATTCCAAGGAGTTGGGAATTTATCTAAAGTGAAACAAAGTGTTAGGTGTTAAACGGCTTAAATGTATAGGACCAGGAGGTCAAATAGGAAAACTAAAACGATACGTGGCTGAGATAGCCATAAACTTATGGGGAAGAGATCTGTTACAACAATGGAAGACCCAGATTAACATCCCCCCAAGTTCTGAGACAAGCCAAAAAAGAGGTAATACTCCTGATAAAGAAGCTAAAATTATTAAAAAAATGTCATCAAAAACAGTTTCAGACTGTCCAGGCTGTCCATAAACAAAATACAGCAGAGGCCGTCTCTTCAACTGCCTGTTAGGAAGCCACTGCTAATAAAATTCCCACAGCCTTACCACTGAGGTGGTTGGCTAACCAACCTATATGGATTGAACAATGGTCTATGAGTAAAGAAAAATTACTGGCACTAGAACAGCTAGTCCTGGAACAGCTGGAGGCTCAACATATAGAGGAGTCCAACAGCCCTTGTAATTCTCCGGTATTTGTCATCAAAAAGAAATCTGACAAATGAAGGATGTTAACAGATCTAAGAGCAATTAACAAAATTATTCAGCCAATGGGATCGTTACAATCTGGAATCCCACTGCCTTCCTTGTTACCTAAAGAATGGCCTATTATAGTGATTGATTTAAAGGATTGCTTTTTCACAATTCCTTTACATGAACATGATAGGGAAAGGTTTGCTTTCTCAGTACCCACTTTGAATAGAAGATGTCCAATAAAGAGGTATCACTGGAGGATCTTACCACAGGGGATGTTAAACAGTCCTGCTTTGTGCCAATATTTTGTACAACAACCGTTGGAGGTAATTCGTAAGCAGTTTCCTCAATCCATAATTTACCACTATATGGATGATATTTTATTAGCTGATTCAGATATGAAAACCTTAGAAAATATTTTTGATAAAATAAATAGAACTTTGCCTTGTTGGGGATTACAGATTGCTCCCGAAAAAATACAAAGAGGAGATTCTATTAATTACCTAGGATATAAAATAGGTCTACAGAAAATTCGACCACAAAAAGTACAAATTAGAAAAAAACAGCTAAGAACTCTTAATGATTTTCAAAAATTGCTGGGAGATATTAACTGGCTACGGCCTACCCTTGCTTTAGCTACTCAAGAGATAAGTAACTTATTTCAAACCTTACAGGGTGATAAGGACTTAAATAGTCCAAGAACGTTACCAGCTGAAGCTGAAAAGGAATTGGCTCTGGTAGAAAGGAAATTACAAGATGCATGTATAGACCGTATTGATCCAAAGAGGGCCTGTATTTTGGTTATTTTGCCCTCCACTCATTCTCCCACAGGAATTCTTATGCAGAGGGAGGACTATATTTTAGAATGGATATTTTTGGCACACAAACAAAACAAAAAACTAAAAACCTATATAGAAAAGGTTTCTGAATTGATCCTAAAAGGAAAAATGAGACTTCGTCAACTGGCTGGAATAGATCCAGCTGAAATTGTGGTGCCCTTTACCAATGCTGAGATTTTGTCATTATGGGCAGACAACGAATATTGGCAAAGAGCTTGGTGTGAATTTTTGGGAGAAATCAACAACAAATACCCAAAAAGCAAGCGACTTCAGTTTATAAAAAAACCAATTGGATTCTCCCTCATATAGTAAAAGGAACTCCAATTTCTGGAGCTCCCACATTTTATACAGATGCCAATAAATCAAAAAAGGCAGGTTATAAGTCAGAAAATCTGAGTAAAGTGGTGGAGAGTCCATATGATTCAGTTCAAAAATCAGAATGATATGCAATTCTCTTGGTGTTATCAGATTTTCAGGACTCTCTTAATATAGTCACTGACTCTCAATATGCAGAAAGAGTTGTTCTGCATATAGAAACTGCTGATCTAATTCAGGATAATTCAGACTTAACTTCACTCTTCCTTCAATTACAACCAGTAATCAGAAATAGAAATAATCAATTGTATATAACACATGTCAGATCTCATACAGGTTTACCAGGTCCTCTAGCACAAGGCAATGATGAAATTGATGAACTATTGATAGGAAGCGTGTTAGAGGCCTCAGAATTTCATAAAAAACACCATGTTAACAGCAAAGGTTTAAAAAGAGACTTTTCTATCACTTGGCAACAAGCCAAAGACATTGTGAGAAAATGCCCAGCTTGTTCTTTATATAGCCAAACTCCACTCCCTGCAGGAAGTAACCCTAAAGGTAACCAAAGAAATGAAATTTGGCACATGGACATGCTTTATTTTACAGAGTTTGGTAAATTGAAATATGTGCACCATACTATAGACACATATTCAGGGTTTCAGTGGGCAACAGCCTTAAGCTCTGAAAAGGCTGATTCAGTTATTACCCATTTATTAGAAGTGATGGCAATTATGGGCATACCTAAACAATTTAAGACTGATAATGCTACAGCGTATGTCTCTAATAAAATGGAAGGATTTTTTACATATTACAAGATGAAGCATGTCACAGGTATACCTCACAATCCTACTGGTCAAGCAGTTATTGAAAGATCCAATCGTACTTTAAGGGACATGCTTAACAAACAGAGAGGGGTATTAAAAACCCCCAGAGACAGATTACATAATGCTTTGTTGACCTTAAATTTCTTAAATGTTAATGAACAACAAACAACAGCTGCGGAGAGACACTGGGTTATAGAAAAAACTGCTGAATTATGTCAGCCTATATATTTCAAAGATACCCTAACTTCACAGTGGAGAGTGGGGAATGTGTTACGCTGGGGAAGAGGTTTTGCTTATGTTCATGCAGGAGAAGAGAAATTATGGGTTCCTTCAAAACTAATAAAAATCAGAAATGACAGTGGAAGACCACCGGAAGACCTTAGCCACTCAGAAGAGGAGAGAAATCAAGATCAAACAGAACAGGTAACATAAATTGATAATCCCTTTACCTAGAAATACCTCTGAAACTGACAGACATAAAAAATGTCTCCAGTCAGAACTCCATCAATACTTGGCCAGTAATTCTTGGCTATAATATCCTCAAAATGTATTATGCTAACCTTTTAATTTGCATAGATAAAATTGGCTTACATTTTAGTTTCATCCTGCACCTCTCATACATTTATAATTTTAGAACTCTATAATGCTTGTGAGAAATTATATGTTTGCAGAACAAAAGAACTAGACAACAGAGATGCTAGAGCAAACCTAACAGAATCATTCTTCAGCATGTTGAGAAACTGACACATCTGTTCCAGCATCTTGCACGTTCCAGCATTCTGCTTGTACCTGCCTCAACTTCTTCAACTGCCGTTTCACATCAAAGCCTGCTCCCAAAAGAACTTTGAAGAAAGCCACTAATTTTAACTGGTCCAGCATTGTGGACTGTTCCAAAAAAGACTTTTATTAAGCCTGAAATTTCTCAACATTCAAATGTTATTGGACCACAAATGTTATTACTTGCTTAATTAACCATTTTTATTTGGGCCCCCTATAGGATTTCTACATGTCCACAATGTCAGCTAGAAGAAACTCATGAGAATGGCGTCCAATTTCCTTTAAAGGGGGCTGGGTATGTTTTTGGTTGTTTGATATGGCTACAAAATTTTATTGTCATTGGGAGATGTTTATTATTAATGGTCTTATTCCAAGTGAAACAAGGAATATACAGGGATATTTTATAGAAATAGAAAAAGGGTAGATTATTGAATCTACTCAACTTAAGGTTTTATTTGTTATTCACAAATAAGGTTAATTTTAACTCTGGTATAGGATTTTGCATATTGATGCAAAAATAAGTATTTTTAATACATTGGTATAAGCTTTAGTATATTGATAAAAAGTCAAGGTTACTTCCAATATTTTTAAACTACTATTAAAAGTTGGTTAGGATATTAGGTATACAAGTTAATTGTTAGTTATTCAACTCAAAGTCATGTCAGACACTAGTTTAATTTGTCACAGGAGTATATCTTGTAGGTTTGACAGATAAATATGATTTTGTATACAAAGCGATTACATAAAGATAGGTAGTCTTCAAAAACTTCGGAGACCTACAGAATATGGCATTTAAAATGTTCTTATTATTTTAAAGATTCTTTGACAATGAGACAAGTCATTTCCTGGCAGCACCCCACCTACCTGAAAGAAGATAATGAGCATCAAAGAACCTCCATATGGAGATGGCTTCAAATGTGGCAAACAAGCCACTCGGGTAAAGAAAATACCCTCGCTTCACAACAGACAAATTCTGCCTAAAATGGGCAAGCTTAAATGCAGGACAAGTCAACTGCCAAACTCTGCCAAGACAGGGTAAGCAAGTCCTAAAAAGTTCCTGCTTCACGTATATGTCTGTCAAAATATTCTGAGCCAGAAGGCTGAAGATGATGCTCCAATGTTATAGAGAGTTATGGGTGACTAACTGTTCAGCAGCAAACTGTCTCTGTCAATTTTTTTATTTTTTGGAAGCTGCTAACATGCACTTCCTATTTACTCTCATAACTAATTTTATTCCGTCTCAAGTCTCTGATGGGGTTGAAGAACAAATAATTACAGTACCACATTTAAGCTTAAGTTGCTTAGAAATTAAGAAATCTTTATATATATTTAATACCAATAAGGATAAAAGTTAATTTAAGTATAGAATTTTAAACTTATCAAGATAGATAGGATAATCAGACACTTTCTCCTAAGATACCCTCTCCATGTGCTAACTACACATGGACTAGACATTGCATGTGTAGATCTTACCTAACAGTTTTCATAATTTCATAATTATTGTTGTATTGAAAGAAAAAGAGCCTTTATTGGACTTAAAGGGGAAATGTTGGTATAATGTTCTTTTAAAATGTATATGCCTTACCCTTGTTAATTCAAATGCTGATTTCCCCACCCACAACTCTCTGGTTTCAATTTGGATATTGCATTGTGATACTCACTATAAGCATCCTGTCCCAGCTCTTGTGTAAACAGGACACAAATAAAGCAGCTGGATACAATGTTGTGCAATGGGAGGAGCCAGAGGACAGGAAAGAGGGGAGGAGCTAGAGAACGAGGAGGAACTCGAGGAGAGGGATGCACTAGGAGAGCAGAGCGGGAGGAGAGCTTGGAGGACTTGGAGCATGAACCAGACCTAAGATTTCACAAAAAGCAAGTAAAATGTGGGAAATCTAAATGTTAGGAAACTGAGGGCATGGAGGTTTAGGAGGGAGTAAATATTGCCCATCATTGTGTTCTAGGTTAACTAAAAACCCAGTCTCTGTGTGGTGATTTGGTTTTACAGCTGCTGAGGATTAACAGCAGCAATACCAGAAGTTAAACCCATCATAAATATTAATAACTTTATACAACACTTCAGTCTGTGTCTTTTGGAGTATTTCATTGCCCTCCTTATGAATTCTCCTTAGTTGACTTATTAGGCCATGTTCTCGTGGTGTCCTTGAACTTTTTGGCTCCAACAATCCTCCGTCCTCCTCCTCTTTCTCCCGGCTCCCTGAGTTAACCCTAATGTTTGGATGTAGATTACTGTATTTGCTCCCTTCACTATGGGGGCTCCCCCTCTGATCACTATTGAACTAGGCAGCATCTATGAATATAGCAGAATATTGTAAGCTATCATTTCATTGACTTTTTTATTTTATTATTATTTTTTTTATCAGTTACATTTTATTAACTCTGTATCCCAGCCGTGTCCTGATCCCTCATTCCCTCCCAGTCCCTCCCTCCCTCTCTCATCTCCACCGTGCCCCTTTCCAAGTCCACTGATAGGGGGGACCTCCTCCCCATTCATCTGATCCTGTTTTATTAGGTATCTTCAGGACTGGCTGCAAAGCCCTCCTCTGTGGCCTAACAGGACTGCTCCTCCCTTCGGGGGTGGGGAGACCAAAGAGCCAGTCATTGAGTTCCTGTTAGAAATAGTCCTTGTTCCCCTCACTTTGGGAAACCAATTGGTTACTGAGCTACCACAGGCTACATCTGAGTGGAGGTTCTAGGTTATATCCATACATGGTCCTTGGTTGAATGTCAGTCTCAGAAAAGACCCTGTGCCCAGATATATTTGGTCCTTGTGGAGCTCCTATCCTTTCCCCATCAGACTAACTCCCCTTCTTTCTTGTGATTCCCTGTACTCTGCCAAAGGTTTGGTCATGAGTCTTTTCTTTGAAAACATTGCTAGTTAGAGTCTTTCAGATGCGCTCAGTAGACTCCTGTCATACATTCAATGCACATCCCATCTGTCTTTCTAAATGAGGATTGATCATCTTACCCCATGTCTGCTCAATTGATTATCTTTTTTAGGTGTATAGATTTCATTATGTTTATCATATCTTATAGGTCTAGATGAGTGAGTATATCCCATGTTTGTCTTTCTCCTTCTGGGATATTTCACTCAGAATGATCTTTTCTAGATCCCACCATTTGCCTGCAAATTTCATGATTTCCTCCTTTTTGATTGCTGAGCAGTATTCCATTGTGTAAAAATACCACAATTTCTGTACCCATTCCTCCGTTGATGGACATTTGGGTTGTTTCCAGGTTCTGGCTATTACAAATAAAGCTGCTATAAACATGGTTGAGCAAGCATCCCTTTTGTGTACTTGAATGAATTTGGGTATATACCTAGCAGTGGTATAGCTGGGTCTTGAGGAAGCACTATTCCTAATTGTCTTAGAAAGTGCCAGATAGCTTTCCAGAGTGGTTGTAACAGTTTACATTCCCACCAGCAGTGGAGGAGGGTTCCCCTTTCTCCACAACCACTCCAGCATGTGTTATCGCTTGAGTTTTTCATCTTGGCCATTCTGATGGGTGTAAGGTGATATCTCAGGGTTGTTTTGATTTGCAGTTCCCTGATGACTAATGAGGATGAGCATTTCTTTAAGTGTTTTTCTGCCATTCGATATTCCTCTGTCGAGAATTCTCTATTTAGCTCTGTTCCCCATTTTTTAAGTGGATTACTTGGTTTGCTGCTTTTCAGCTTCTTTAGTTCTTTGTATATACTGGATATTAGTCCTCTGTCAGATACAGGGTTAGTGAAGATTTTTGCCCAATCTGTAGGCAGTCATTTTGTTTTGATGACGGTATCCTTTGCTTTACAGAAACTTTTCAGTTTCATAAGGTCCCATTTATTGATTGTTGCTCTTAGAGCCTGTGCTGTTGGTGTTCTGTTCAGGAAGTTGTCTCCTGTGCCAATGAGTTCTAGGCCGTTCCCCACTTTTATTTCCACTTGATTTCGGTATCTTGTTTTATGTTGAGGTCTTTGATCCACTTTAACTTTGGTTTTCTGCAGGGTGATAAATATGGATCTATTTTCATTTTTCTGCATGTAGACATCCAGTTGGTCCAGCACCATTTGTTGAAGATGCTGTCTTTTTTCCATTGAATGGATTTGGCTTCTTTGTCAAATATCGAGTATTCATATGTATGTGGATTGATTTCTGGGTCTTCTATGTGGTTCCATTGATCCTCCTTTCTGTTTCTACGCCAATACCATGCAGTTTTTATTACTATTGCCCTGTAGTACAGCTTGAGATCAGGGATGGAGATACCTCCAGATGATCTGTTGTTGTACAGGATCGTTTTGGAGATTCTGGGTTTTTTATTTCTCCATATGAAGCTGAGAATCTTTTTTTCAAGGTCTGTAAAGAATTGAGTTGGTATTTTGATGGGAATTGCATTGAAGCTGTAGACTGCTTTTGGCAGTATGGCCATTTTCACAATGTTAATCCTACCAATCCATGAGCACGGGAGATCTTTCCATCTTCTGATATCTTCTTCAATTTCTTTCTTCAGAGACTTGAAGATTTTCTCAAACAGGTCTTTCACTTGTTTGGTTACAGTCACACCAAGGTACTTTATGTTATTAGTGGCTATTGTGAAGGGTGTTGTTTCCCTAATTTCTTCCTCAGCCTTTTTGTTTTTGGTATATAGGAGGGCTTCTGATTTTTTTGAGTTGATTTTGTATCCTGCCACGTTGCTGAAGGTGTTTATCAGCTGAAGGAGTTCTCTCATTGAATTATTGGGGTCGCTCATGTATACTATCCTATCATCTGCAAATAGTGACACTTTGCCCTCTTCCTTTCTGATTTGTATCCCCTTGATCTCCTTTAGTTGTCTTATTGCTCTGGCTAGGATTTCAAGTACTATGTTGAAGAGATATGGGGAAAATGGACAGCCTTTTCTTGTCCCCGATTTCAGTGGGATTGATTTAATTTTCTCTCCATTGAGTTTGATGTTGACTAGAGGCTTGCTGTATATTGCCTTTACTATGTTTAGGTATGTGCCTTGTATCGCTGATCTCTCCAAGACTTTAAACATGAATGGGTGTTGGAGTTTTTCAAATGCTTTTTCGACATCAAAGGAGATGATTATGTGTTTTTTTCTCCTTCAGTTTGTTTATGTAGTGGATTACATTGATGGATTTCCGTATGTTGAACCACCCTTGCATGCCTGGGATGAAGCCTACTATGTCATGGTGGATGATATCTTTGATATGTTCTTGATTCGGTTTGCAAGTATTTTATTGAGTATTTTTGCGTCAATGTTCATTATAGAGATAGGCCCGGAGTTCTCTTTTTTGTTGGGTCTTTGTGTGGTTTAGGTATTAAGGTGACTGTGCCTTCATAGAATGAGTTTGGTAGTGTTCCTTCTGTTTCTATTTTGTGGAATAGCTTGAGGAGAATTGGAGTTAGCACTTCTTTGAAGGTCTTGTAGAATTCTGCGCTGAAGCCATCTGGTCCAGGGCTTTTTTTGGAGGGGAGACTGTTAATGACTGCTTCGATTTCCTTGGGAGATATAGGGCTATTCCGTCTTTCTACCTGATCTTGATTTAGTTTTGGTAGATGGAATCTTTCAAGAAAATTATCCATTTCATTTAGATTCTCAAATTTTGTGGCATATAGGCTTTTGTAGTATGACCTAATAATTGTTTGGATTTCCTCAATGTCTGTGGTTATTTCCCCATTTTCATTTCTGATTTTGCTGATCTGGATAGTTTCTCTCTGCTTTTTAGTTAGTTTGGCTAAGGGTTTGTCTATCTTGTTGATTTTCTCAAAGAACCAGCTTTTTGTTTCATTGATTCTTTGGATAGTTTTATTTGTTTCTAGTTGATTGATTTCATCCCTTAGTTTGATTATTTCCAGCCTTCTGCTCCTCTTGGGTGTATCTGCTTCTTTTTTTTTTTTCTAGGGTTTTCAGTTGGGCCATTAAGTTGTTTGTATGTGATGTTACGAATTTCTTCTTGCAGGCACTTAGTGCTAAAAATTTTCCTCTGAGCACTGCTTTCAATGTGTCCCATAAATTTGGGTATGTTGTGCCTTCCTTTTCATTAAATTCTAGGAAGTCTTTAATTTCTTTCTTTATTTCTTCCTTAACCCGGCTGTCATTGCGTAGTAAGTTGTTCAGTTTCCATGTGCGTGTCGGCTTTTTGTTGTTTCTCTTGTTGTTGATGTCTAGCTTTAGTCCATGGTGGTCAGATAGTATACAAGGGATTATTACAATCCTTTTGTATCTGTTGAGGTTGTGACCCACTATATGGTCTATTTTGGAAAAGGTTCCATGCGGTGTTGAAAAGAAGGTGTACTCTTTTGAGTTTGGGTGAAACGATCTGTAGACGTCTATTAGGTCCATTTGATTTAGGGATTCTGTGAGTGCTTTTATTTCCCTATTTGGTGTCTGTCTAGTTGATCTGTCCCTTGGTGAGAGTGGAGTGTTGCAGTCTCCCACTATTAAGGTATTAGGATCAATGTATGATTTAAGCTTTAATAATGTTTCATTTATGAATGTCGGTGCTCTTGTATTTGGGGCATAGATATTCAAGATTGTGATGTCCTCTTGGTGGATTTTTCCTTTGATGAGAATATAGTGGCCCTCCTTATCTTTTTTGATTAACTTGGGTTGAAAGTCTATTTTATTAGATAATAGGATGGCTACTCCAGCTTGTTTTCTGGAATCGTTTGCTTGAAAAGCAGTTTTCCAGCCCTTTACTCTGAGGTAGTGTTTGTCTTTGTTGCATAGGTGTGTTTCTTGGATGTAACAGAATGTTGTATCCTGTTTCCTTAACCATTCTGTTAGCCTGTGTCTTTTTATTGGTGAGTTGAGTCCACTGATATTGATAGATAATAGTGACCAATGCATGTTAGTTCCTTTTGTAAAGGAGTCCGTGATCTAACCCTGTTTCATTGCTTGTTTTCTTTTCATTTTTGTTGGGATATTATCTGTATGCCCTGTTTTCTTGGGTGAATTTGTTTTCATTGGATTGGAGTTTTCTTTCTAGTATCTTCTGTAGGGATGGTTTGCTGTGTAGATATTGTGTAAATTTAGTTTTGTCATGGAATATTTTGTTTTCTCCATTTATGTTGATTGAAAGCTTTGCAGGGTATAGTAGTCTGGGTTGACATTTGTGATCTCTTAGAGTCTCCATGATACTTGCCCAGGCCCTTCTGGCTTTCATAGTTTCTGATGAGAAGTCTGGTGTGATTCTGATAGGTCTACCTTCATATGTTACTTGGCTTTTTTCCCTTGCTGCTTTTAATATCTTTTCTTTGTTCTGTAGATTTAGTGTTTTGACTATGATGTGACGTGATGTGTTTCTTTTCTGGTCTAGTCTATTTGGAGTTCTGTAGGTGTCTTGTATATTTATAGACATCTATTTCTTTAAGTTGGGAAAATTTTCGTCTATGATTTTCTTGAAAATATTTTCTGGACCTTGGAGTCTGGAGTCTTCTTTTTCATGAATTCCTAATATTCTTAGATTTTGTCTTTTCATAGCATCCTTGATTTCTTGGATATTTTGTGATTGGAACTTTTCTGATTTTACTTTTTCTTTGAGAGAAGTATCCATTTCTGCTAGTGTGTCTTCACCTCCAGAGATTCTCTCTTCCATCTCTTGTATTCTGTTGGTGATGCTTACTTTTGTGGTTCCTGATCTTTTCTCCAAGTTCTCCAGCTGAAGGGTTTTCTCATTTTGTGTTTTCTTTATTGATTGTAATTCTGTTTTCATGCCTTGCACCATTTCTTTCATGTGTTTGAATTTGGATTCCTGTCTCTCTACAATGGCCTCTATTTCTTTTTTCATTTCCTTCTTATATGCCACTAATTTTTCCTCTACTTGTGTATCTATTTGTTTGGCTATGTTTGCCTGTGTTTCTTTAAGGATATTGTCTATTTCTTCTTTCTTTGCCTCCAATTGACTGGCCATCTCTTTGAAAGACTTGTTCATTTCCTCCTTATGAGCCTCAAATAATTGGGCAAGCATCGCTTTAAAATCATTTTCCTGTGCTTCTGCCGAATTGGAGTATCCATCAATTTGGGGGTTTGCTGGTGAAGTCATGATGTCCTGATTTATGTTGAAAGTGTTCTTTGCCTACCCCTGGCCATTGGCTTATCTGAAACCTTCCCTGTTTGTTTTTGGATTCTGCAGATCAGACTGGTGCTGTCTCTCTCTGGTGTCTGGAGAGTTCTTCAGGAAGCTGAGCACTCTCAGCGTGTGCTGAGGACTAGCTGTACCTGTGGGAGGAAAGTACACAGGCACAAACGGGGCAAATGCAAGCGTGTGTGCACGCGCGTGTGTGTGTCTGTGTGTGTAAGTGTGCGTGGAAATGTTTCTCGAGGGAAGAGTGATGGCTAATGTTGAACCCTTGAGTGTGTGGGAGGGGCTCTGCACTGTATATGTCGCAGGTGCTAAAGATGATAGCGGCGCAATTTCTGGCATTAACTGCCTAAACTCCTCAATCAGGCCCACAGGGCAGGAACTTCAATGTCCCTAGTGCCCCTCTGTTTCCCAAAGTGGGTATGTGGGTGGGAGGGGGTTCGATGCCTGGCTTCTGATTTAGAAGGACCCAGGATCTGGGGAACTGCAGATTCTCAAGGGTGCACTCACTTACAGGCAGGTCTCTTGGCATAGATCCTGGTATCCTGGGCTCTCTGCTCTCTGGTTTGGCCCTGCTTCTTTGATGTGTTCCGCCAGTTCTGTGCTGCTGTCACTGCCAGGTTCTGAGGTCTTGCTGCAGCTGGAGATTTCAGGGTGGTCACTTCAGCAGGGATGGGGTAATCACGCTCTCTGTTCTCTGGTTTGGCCCTGGTTAGTCTTAAACTGGAGGGTTGTGGCGCCCCTCCAGTTCAGTGCTGCTCCACTGCCAAGTCCTGCTGTAACTGGAGACTGGGTCGCTAGTCCCAATGCTTTCTGGGAAGTCCTGGGGTCTCTTCACTGTGCTCTCCAAGACTGGGAGGCCCAGCGCCTGGTGTGTCCAGGTTGTATGATGTTTCTGCCTGGTTTTGGTGAGTATATAGTGTATTCTCTGTCACTGTGGGATTGGGCGGGCAGTACCGTCAGTGATGGCGATCCTGCAGAGCTAGTATGGTGTCTAGCAGATTCGCGCCCTGGGAGGATGGTGCAGCCGCTGCATGAATCTGGGACTCCGGGACACCTCATTGACTTTTTTTAAAAAATCAGTATTACATAGTTTAACACTAGATCTTTGAGGCATCTACCTTTGGGTTCCTGGTCATCCAGGAAGTTTCAGGCATGGGCACTCTCTTATGGCTTGGTCCTCAAGTTAGGCCAGTCATTGGTTACCCATAATCACAAACTCTGCCACCACTGCTGCAGCACATCTTACAGAGAATAGGTTGTGGCTAGAAGGTTTTGTGGCTGAGTTAGTGTCCCAGTCCCACAAGTGGGAACTTAACCTGTTTACCTGTTTATGTTCAGGTTCTATATACTCTATTACTAGGAGGGTTTTTTAGGTTCACCCTCATAGGTTCCCAGAAGATCCCATTGCACCAGGATTCTATGTTACCGCCTAAATGTTCAGAGACTCAAGTTGTCTCTCATTATACTCTCTCCCACTGCCTCTTTCTCACTTTCTGTTTCTATCCCCACCATGCGCCCCATTACCTGTCTACCCTCAATATTTATTTTATTTCCACTTTCCAAAGATATCCATGCTATCCAACCTAGAACGCTTCCTTTTACTCAGCTTCTCTTATTGTGTGGATTGCAGTGTGATTATCCTACACTTGACAGCTAATATCTTCTTCTAAATACATATCATGTTTGTCTTTCTGTGTATGGGTTACCACATTCAGGATAATTTTTTTCCTAGTTTAATTCATTTGTGTGTGAATTTCATGGTCCTTATTTTATTCCACTAATTTATTTGTTCATTGTACATCACAATTGCAGGTCTACTACCTCTTCCCCATTCCAACCCTCCCATCCACTTTCACTATCCCCCTCCCCCTTCTTACTCAGAGAATGGAGTCTCCCTGCACAGCATACCAATCTGCATTGGCACATCAAGTCTCATCAGGACTAAGTGCCTCCTCTTCCCTTGAGGCAAGACAAGGCCCTGCTAGGGGAAAAGGATTCAAAGGCAGGCAACAGAGCCCAATTTAGAGATGCCCCACCTCTAGTTGCTAGAGAACCCACAGAAAGATCAAGCAGCCCATCAACTTTATATAATTCATAACTCAGGAAGATTTTTTTCAGTTCCATACATTTTCCTGCCTATTTCATGATCCTATTTTTTTTCTAAAACCTGAGTAATACTCCATTTTTAAAATATACCACATTTTCTTTATCCGTTCTTCCATTGAGGAATATCTAGGATATTTCCAGATTCTGGCTATTATGAATTAAAGCCATTATGAATATGGTTGAGCAAGTGTCCCTGTGGTAAGATGGAGTGTCTTTTGGCTATATGCCCAATAGTGGTATAGCTGTATCTTGAGGTCTCAATTACCAAAATTTCTAAGGAACCACCAAATTGATTTACATAGTGGTTGTAAAGTTTGCTTTCCCAACAAAAATGAATAGGTGTTTGCCTTTTTCTACATCTTTGCCTGTCACTTGTTTTGTTGATCTTGGCTGTTCTGACAGGTGCAAGATGGAATTTCAACTAGTTTTGATTGGCATTTCCCTGAAGGCTAAGGATGTTTCTTGTCCATTTAGATTTCTCTTCTGAGAATTCCCTGTTTATTTCTTTGCCCCATTTTTAATTGGATTGTTTAGTTACTGGTTGTCTAATTTATTGAGTTCTTTTTTAAAATTTGTATATTAGCCCTTCATTGCATGCACATTTGATGAAAATCTTTTGTAGGCTGCCATGTTTTCTAATTGATGGTGTCCTTTGCATTTCAGTATTCAAGGTACCATTTATTAATTGTTGATCTTAGTGCCTGCCTGATCAGTATTCTGTTTAAGAAATTGTCTCCTGTGTCAATGTGTTCAAGGCTGTTCCTTATTTGCTCTTCTGTCAGGTTCAATGTGTCTGTTTATATGTTGAGATTTTGTTCCACTTGGACATAAGTTTGTGCAAATATTGATCTCTTTGAATTCTTCTACATATATATATATATATATATATATATATCCAGTTATATCAGCAAAATTTCTTGAAGATGCTTTCTTTTCTCATTGTTTCTTTTTAGCTTCATAATAAAAAAGCAACTGTCCTTAGGTGTGTGGATTTATGTGTGGGTCGATGATTTAATTTTATTTAATTGACATGTCTGTTTTTATGCAAATGCCATGAGATTTTTATGACTATGACTTTGTAGTGCAATTTGAAATCAGGGAGGGCAATAACTCCATAAATTCTAATATTGCTCAGGAATGCATTTAGCTATCCTGTTTTTGTTTTGTTTTGTTTTGTTTTGTTTTGTTTTTTGCTTTTCCATATGAAATTAAGTATTGACTTTCCAAGTTTTGAAAAGAATTGTGTTGAAGTTTTGATAGGAACTATGTTGAATCTATAGATTGCTTTTAGAAGGATGGCCATTTTTACTATGTTAATCCTATCCATTCATGAGCATGAGAGATCTTTCTGTCTTCTGATATTTCTTTAAATTTCATTTGCTAAAGATAAAGAAAAGTTCTGTAACATTTTTGTCATAGAAGTATTTTGCTTGCTTAGTTAGAGTTACCCCAAGATATTTTATATTATTTGTGGCTATTGTGAACAACTGTGTTGTTTTCCTGATATATTCCTCAGCCTATTTTTCATTTGTTTATAGGAGAGCTACTGGTTTTTGTTTTGTTTGTTTTTAGGTAATTTTGTACCCAGCCATTTTGCAGAAGGTATTTATCAACTGTAGGAGTTCCCTGACAGAATTTTTGGAATCTCTCATATATATTATCATATCTTTTGCAATTATTGACATTTTGACTACTATTTTTCCAATTTGTATTTCTTTGATCTCTTGCAGTTTTCTTACTGTCCAAGCTAGAACTACAAGTACAATATTAAATAGATATGGACAGAGGAGACAAACTTGTCTTGTTCCTGATTTTAGAGGAATTGCTTTGAGTTTCTCACCATTTAATTTGCTGTTGGCTATAGGCTTGCTGTAAATTTCCCTAATTATGTTTGTGTATACTCTGTGTATTTCTACTCTCCACAAGACTTTTATCATGAAGGGGCATTGGACTTTCTCAAAGCCTTTTTCAGCATATAATGATTTGATAATGTACTTTTTTCTTTCAATATATTTACATGGTAGATTGCACTGACAGATTTTATATTTTGTACCACCCCTGAATTTCTGGGATGAAGCCTACTTGAATACGGTGAATAATCTTTTTTGATGTGTTTGTAAAATTGATTTGAAATTATTTTATTGAGTATATTTTATGTATATTTATAAGGGAAGTTTTTTTATAATCCTCTGTCTTTATGTAATCTTTATGTAATCTTCGTGTAATCTTTGTGGTTTGAATATCAGGGTGACTCTGGCCTCATAAAAGAATTTGGAAATATACATTTGTAATATTTTGGAATAATTTGAGAAGTGTTGGTATTGGCTCTTCTTTGAATGTCTAATAAAATTCTGCACTAAAACCATGTGAATGTGCAAGTCTCTGGGTTTGGAAATTTTTGTGTTGAAATGTTTGTAGTTTATCCTCAGTTAAAAACAAACTCATGAAGGGACACATCATCTTGCCAGCTGAAAACTGACACATGAGAGAGCCAGTGATGTTTTGCTAGAAGCTGTCCTGTGCAAGGGGCATGGCATGTTCAGGTTGTAAAACAGCTTTGTGTGGGCTATGATAAACAGAAGCCCACAGACAGGGAGACATGCATTTGTATTGCTACTCATTGCTGGTCTTCATTTTTCTAAACTTTTCAAAGAGAAACACTGCAGAGCAGACAACTTCTTGTAGCAATCCAGCTGAGTCTTGCAGCTTTTGCTGACTCTGTTTTTTTTGGGAGTCTTGTTTTCTTTGCTGAATTGTGCCAATTCATGTTGTTGTTGGGTGTTGTCTATTGGATAGGAATGCTGGTATCTGGAAAGCATAGAGTGTATTTGCCCCAAGGAAATACTGCTAAAAAAGGTCCACAAAATCCTTTATTCTAAGAACTTTCTTTCTCCCCTTCCTATGATCAGTGGGATAGAAGGTAGGTAGAAGAATTTAAAAACCCTAAATAAACTAGGGTTTTGGAAAATCAAAGGGTACAGATTTTAATGACTGCCTCTGTTACAGATTATAGATCTATTTAAATTTTGTGTGTGTGCATGTGTGTGTGTGTCTGATTGAGACGTAGCTTTGGTAAATGGCATCTATTGGGAAATCTATCCATTTCTTTTATTTTTTTCAATTTTATGGTATACAATTTTTTAAAGTATGATCTGATTATTTTATGGATTTCTTCAGTGTCTGTTATGTCTTTTCATTTTTGATTTTGTTAATTTGTATATTCTCCCTTTGTCTTTTAGTTAGTTTGGATAAGGGTTTGTCCATCTTCTTGATTTTTTTTCAAAGAGCCAGGATCTTGTTACCTTGATTTTCTTAAAAATAATGTTCTCGGGCGGAGCCAAGATGGCGACTAGCACACACAGTTTCTGAGCAGTGGGATACCTGATCTTCTGAGTTGGAGAATGGAAGGACCCCCAACCCAGGAAAACCACAGCGAGGCTTTCTGAACACCAGAGAACATCGCAGGAGGTGAAAACTTTGGCCTCCGGTCACCCGGAGACTTGCTTGGGGAGGGAGAGAAAAGATCCTTTGTTCTTGCTGCACTCCCTTCCCCCAGACCTCCTTCCTCCTGGGCACAGCGGCACAGCGGACTCATCTTTCTCAGCGCAGACCTAACTGCCTGGGGTATACAACCGCTGAGACGGAGCCCCAACCACTTTAGCGGCAGACAAAAGCCAGCAGTACGTACCCCGGAGTCCCAGATTCGCGCAGCGGCTGCACCATCCTCCCAGGGCGCGAATCTGCTAGACACCATACTAGCTCCGCAGGATCGCCATCACTGACGGTACAACCCGCCCAATCCCACAGTGACAGAGAATACGCTATATACTCACCGAAACCAGGCAGAAACGTCATACAACCTGGACAAACCAGGCACTGGGCCTCCCAAGCTTGGAGAGCACAACGAAGAGATCCCAGGACTTCCCAGAAAGCATTGGGACTAGCAAGCCAGTCTCCAGTTACAGCAGGACGTGGCAGCGGAGCAGTACTGAACTGGCGGGGCACCACAGCCCTCCAGTTTAAGACTAACCAGGGCCAAACCAGAGAACAGAGAGCCTGATTACCCCATCCCTGCTGAAGTGACCACCCTGAAATCTCCAGCTGCAGCAAGACCTCAGAACCTGGCAGTGACAGCAGCACAGAACTGGCTGAACACATCAAAGAAGCAGGGCCAAACCAGAGAGCAGAGAGCCCCGGATACCATCATCTCGGCCAAGAGACCTGCCTGTAAGTGAGTGCACCCTTGAGAATCTGCAGTTCCCCAGATCCTGGGTCCTTCTAAATCAGAAGCCAGGCATCGAACCCCCCTCCCACCCACATACCCACTTTGGGAAACAGAGTGGCACTAGGGACATTGAAGGTCCTGCCCTGTGGGCCTGATTGAGGAGCTAAGACAGTTAATACCAGAAATTGCGCTGCGATCATCATTAGCGCCTGCGACATATACAGTACAGAGCCCCTCCCACACACTCAAGGGTTCAACATTAGCCATCACTCTGTCCCTCGAGAAACTCATCCACGCACACTTACACACACAGACACACACGTGCGCGCGCGCACACACACGCTTGCATTTGCCCCGTTTGCGCCTGTGTACTTTCCTCCCACAGGTACAGCTAGTCCTCAGCACATGCTGAGAGTGCTCAGCTTCCTGAAGAACTCTCCAGACACCAGAGAGAGACAGCACCAGTCTGATCTGCAGAATCCAAAAACAAACAGGGAAGGTTTCAGATAAGCCAATGGCCAGAGGTAGGCGAAAGAACACTTCCAACATAAATCAGGACATCATGACTTCACCAGCAAACCCCCAAATCGATGGATACACCAATTCAGCAGAAGCACAGGAAAATGATTTTAAAGCCATGCTTGCCCAATTATTTGAGGCTCATAAGGAGGAAATGAACAAGTCTTTCAAAGAGATGGCCAGTCAATTGGAGGCAAAGAAAGAAGAAATAGACAATATCCTTAAAGAAACACAGGCAAACATAGCCAAACAAATAGATACACAAGTAGAGGAAAAATTAGTGGCATATAAGAAGGAAATGAAAAAAGAAATAGAGGCCATCGTAGAGAGACAGGAATCTAAATTCAAACACATGAAAGAAATGGTGCAAGGCATGAAAACAGAATTAGAATCAATAAAGAAAACACAAAATGAGAAAACCCTTGAGCTGGAGAACTTGGAGAAAAGATCAGGAACCACAAAAGTAAGCATCACCAACAGAATACAAGAGATGGAAGAGAGAATCTCTGGAGCTGAAGACATACTTGCAGAAATGGATACTTTTCTCAAAGAAAAAGTAAAATCAGAAAAGTTCCAATCACAAAATATCTAAGAAATCAAGGATGCTATGAAAAGACAAAATCTAAGAATAATAGGAATTCACGAAAAAGAAGACTCCAGACTCCAAGGTCCAGAAAATATTTTCAAGAAAATCATAGAAGAAAATTTTCCCAACTTAAAGAAAGAGATGTCCATAAATATACAAGAGGCCTACAAAACTCCAAATAGACTAGACCAGAAAAGAAACACATCACGTCACATCATAGTCAAAACACTAAATCTACAGAACAAAGAAAAGATATTAAAAGCAGCAAGGGAAAAAGGCCAAGTAACATATGAAGGTAGACCTATCAGAATCACGCCGGACTTCTCATCAGAAACTATGAAAGCCAGAAGGGCCTGGGCAAGTATCATGGAGACTCTAAGAGATCACAAATGTCAACCCAGACTACTATACCCTGCAAAGCTTTCAATCAACATAGATGGAGAAAACAAAATATTCCATGACAAAACTAAATTTATACAATATCTACACAGCAAACCATCCCTACAGAAGATACTAGAAAGAAAACTCCAATCCAATGAAAACAAATTCACCCAAGAAAACAGGGCATACAGATAATGTCCCAACAAAAATGAAAAGAAAACAAGCAATGAATCAGGGTTAGATCATCGACTCCATTACAAAAGGAATTAACATGCATTGGTCACTATTATCTATCAATATCAATGGACTCAACTCACCAATAAAAAGACACAGGCTAACAGAATGGTTAAGGAAACAGGATCCAACATTCTGTTGCATCCAAGAAACACACCTATGCAACAAAGACAAACACTACCTCAGAGTAAAGGGCTGGAAAACTGTTTTTCAAGCAAACGGTTCCAGAAAACAAGCTGGAGTAGCCATCCTAATATCTAATAAAATAGACTTTCAACCCAAGTTAATCAAAAAAGATAAGGAGGGCCACTATATTCTCATCAAAGGAAAAATCCACCAAGAGGACATCACAATCTTGAATATCTATGCCCCAAATACAAGAGCACCGACATTCGTAAATGAAACATTATTAAAGCTTAAATCATACATTGATCCTAATACCTTAATAGTGGGAGACTTCAACACTCCACTCTCACCAAGGGACAGATCAACTAGACAGACACCAAATAGGGAAATAAAAGCACTCACAGAATCCCTAAATCAAATGGACCTAATAGACGTCTACAGATCATTTCACCCAAACTCAAAAGAGTACACCTTCTTTTCAGCACCCCATGGAACCTTTTCCAAAATAGACCATATAGTGGGTCACAACCTCAACAGATACAAAAGGATTGAAATAATCCCTTGTATACTATCTGACCACCATGGACTAAAGCTCGACCTCAACAACAACAGAAACAACAAAAAGCCGACACGCACATGGAAACTAAACAACTTACTACTCAATGACAGCTGGGTTAAGGAAGAAATAAAGAAAGAAATTAAAGACTTCCTAGAATTCAATGAAAAGGAAGGCACAACATACCCAAATTTATGGGACACACTGAAAGCAGTGCTCAGAGGAAAATTTATAGCACTAAGTGCCTGCAAGAAGAAATTCGTAACATCACATACAAACAACTTAATGGCCCAACTGAAAACCCTAGAACAAAAAGAAGCAGATACACCCAAAAGGAGCAGACGGCTGGAAATAATCAAACTAAGGGCTGAAATCAATCAACTAGAAACAAATAAAACTATCCAAAGAATCAATGAAACAAAAAGCTGGTTCTTTGAGAAAATCAACAAGATAGACAAACCCTTAGCCAAACTAACTAAAAAGCAGAGAGAAACTATCCAGATCAGCAAAATCAGAAATGAAAATGGGGAAATAACCACAGACATTGAGGAAATCCAAACAATTATTAGGTCATACTACAAAAGCCTATATGCCACAAAATTTGAGAATCTAAATGAAATGGATAATTTTCTTGAAAGATTCCATCTACCAAAACTAAATCAAGATCAGGTAGAAAGACGGAATAGCCCTATATCTCCCAAGGAAATCGAAGCAGTCATTAACAGTCTCCCCTCCAAAAAAAGCCCTGGACCAGATGGCTTCAGCGCAGAATTCTACAAGACCTTCAAAGAAGTGCTAACTCCAATTCTCCTCAAGCTATTCCACAAAATAGAAACAGAAGGAACACTACCAAACTCATTCTATGAAGCCACAGTCACCTTAATACCTAAACCACACAAAGACCCAACGAAAAAAGAGAACTTTAGGCCTATCTCTCTTATAAACATTGACGCAAAAATACTCAATAAAATACTTGCAAACCGAATCCAAGAACACATCAAAGATATCATCCACCATGACCAAGTAGGCTTCATCCCAGGCATGCAAGGGTGGTTCAACATACGAAAATCCATCAATGTAATCCACTACATAAACAAACTGAAGGAGAAAAACCACATGATCATCTCCTTAGACGCCGAAAAAGCATTTGACAAAGTCCAACACCCATTCATGTTTAAAGTCTTGGAGAGATCAGGGATACAAGGCACATACCTAAACATAGTAAAGGCAGTATATAGCAAGCCTATAGCTAACATCAAACTCAATGGAGAGAAACTTAAATCAATCCCACTGAAATCAGGGACAAGACAAGGCTGTCCATTGTCCCCATATCTCTTCAACATAGTACTTGAAGTCCTAGCCAGAGCAATAAGACAACTAAAGGAGATCAAGGGGATACAAATCGGAAAGGAAGAGGTCAAAGTGTCACTATTTGCAGATGATATGATAGTATACATGAGCGACCCCAAAAAATCAACCAGAGAACTCCTTCAGCTGATAAACACCTTCAGCAAAGTGGCAGGATACAAAATCAACTCAAAAAAATCAGAAGCCCTCCTATATACCAAAAACAAAAAGGCTGAGGAAGAAATTAGGGAAACAACACCCTTCACAATAGCCACTAATAACATAAAGTACCTTGGTGTGACTGTAACCAAACAAGTGAAAGACGTGTTTGAGAAAATCTTCAAGTCTCTGAAGAAAGAAATTGAAGAAGATATCAGAAGATGGAAAGATCTCCCGTGCTCATGGATTGGTAGGATTAACATTGTGAAAATGGCCATACTGCCAAAAGCAGTCTACAGATTCAATGCAATTCCCATCAAAATACCAACTCAATTCTTTACAGACCTTGAAAAAAAGATTCTCAGCTTCATATGGAGAAACAAAAAACCCAGAATCTCCAAAACGATCCTGTACAACAACAGATCATCTGGAGGTATCTCCATTCCTGATCTCAAACTGTGCTACAGGGCAACAGTAATAAAAACTGCATGGTACTGGCATAGAAACAGAAAGGAGGATCAATGGAACCGCATAGAAGACCCAGAAATAAATCCACACACCTATGAATACTCGATATTCGACAAAGAAGCCAATTCCATTCAATGGAAAAAAGACAGCATTTTCAACAAATGGTGCTGGACCAACTGGATGTCTACATGCAGAAAAATGAAAATAGATCCATATTTATCACCCTGCACAAAACTAAAGTCAAAGTGGATGAAGGACCTCAACATAAATTCCGATACCCTGAATCAATTGGAAAAAAAAGTGGGGAACAGCCTAGAACTCATTGGCACAGGAGACAACTTCCTGAACAGAACACCAACAGCACAGGCTCTAAGAGCAACAATCAATAAATGGGACCTCATGAAACTGAAAAGTTTCTGTAAAGCAAAGGATACCGTCATCAAAACAAAACGACTGCCTACAGATTGGGAAAGAATCTTCACTAACCCTTTATCTGACAGAGGACTAATATCCAGTATATACAAAGAACTAAAGAAGCTGAAAAGCAGCAATCCAAGTAATCCACTTAAAAAATGGGGAACAGAGCTAAACAGAGAATTCTCGACAGAGGAATATCGAATGGCAGAAAAACACTTAAAGAAATGCTCATCCTCATTAGCCATCAGGGAAATGCAAATCAAAACGACCCTGAGATATCACCTTACACCCATCAGAATGGCCAAGATGAAAAACTCAAGCGATAACACATGCTGGAGAGGTTATGGAGAAAGGGGAACCCTGCTCCACTGCTGGTGGGAATGTAAACTGGTACAACCACTCTGGAAAGCTATCTGGCGCTTTCTAAGACAAATAGGAATAGTGCTTCCTCCAGACCCAGCTATACCACTGCTAGGTATATACCCAAAGTTTGTTCAAGTACACAAAAAGGACACTTGCTCAACCATGTTTATAGCAGCTCTATTTGTAATAGCCAGAACCTGGAAACAACCCAGATGTCCATCACCGGTGGAATGGGTACAGAAATTGTGGTATTTTTATACAATGGAATACTACTCAGCAATCAAAAAGGAGGAAATCATGAAATTTGCAGGCAAATGGTGGGATCTAGAAAAGATCATTCTGAGTGAAATATCCCAGAAGGAGAAAGACAAACATGGGATATACTCACTTATATAGACCTATAAGATATGATAAACATAATGAAATCTATACACCTAAAAAAGATAATCAATTGAGCGGACATGGGGTAAGATGATCAATCCTCATTTAGAAAGACAGATGGGATTTGCATTGAACGTATGACAGGAGTCTACTGAGCGCATCTGAAAGACTCTTACTAGCAGTGTTTTCAAAGCAAAGACTCATGACCAAACCTTTGGCAGAGTACAGGGAATCATAAGAAAGAAGGGGAGTTAGTCTGATGGGGAAAGGATAGGAGCTCCACAAGGACCAAATATATCTGGGCACAGGATCTTTTCTGAGACTGACATTCAACCAAGGACCATGTATGGATATAACCTAGAACCTCCACTCAGATGTAGCCTGTGGTAGCTCAGTAACCAATTGGTTTCCCAAAGTGAGGGGAACAGGGACTATTTCTAACAGGAACTCGATGACTGGCTCTTTGATCTCCCCACCCCCGAAGGGAGGAGCAGTCCTGTTAGGCCACAGAGGAGGGCTTTGCAGCCAGTCCTGAAGATACCTGATAAAACAGGATCAGATGAATGGGGAGGAGGTCCCCCCCATCAGTGGACTTGGAAAGGGTCATGGTGGAGATGAGGGAGGGAGGGAGGGAGGGAGGGACTGGGAGGGAATGAGGGATCAGGACACGGCTGGGATACAGAGTTAATAAAATGTAACTGATCAAAAAAATAAAATAAAATGGGGAAAAATAAAAAATAAATAATAATAATGTTCTCTTTTTCCTATTCCTTTGGGTATGCTTGCTTCTTTAGTTCTATACTTTTCAGATGAGCTGTTTTTTTTTTTTTTTACGTAGTCACTTAATGATATTAAGTTTCTTTTTTGTACTACTTTCATTGGGTCCTATATGTAGGGTATGTCGTGCAGTCATTTTTATATTCTAGGAAATCTTTAATTTCTTTCTTTATTTCAATGTTGACCCAATATTCATTAAGAAGTGAGTGGTTCAGTTCCCATGAGTTTGTAGGCCTTTTGTTGTTTTGTTGTTGTTGAAATCTAGCTTTAATATGTGGTGACTAATTGGATACTGGAGGATATTTCAATTTTCCTTTATCCGTGGAAACTTCTTAAGCAAATGCATATGTGGTTAGTTTTGAATGAAGTTCCACAAGGTACTGAGAAGAAGGTATATTCTTTGGTGTTTGGGTGCAATGTTCTATGGAACTCCATTTGGTTTTTAATATATGTTAGCTCGAGTGTTGGTTGGTGAAGTTAGGGTGATAAAGTCTTCCACTACCAGTATGTAAGGATACATGTATGGTTTAAGGGTAAGTCATAATTTTGTTTTTGTTTTTGTTTTCAGATATGGGTATCCTTGCATTTGCAGCATAGATGTTCAGAACTGAGATACCTGCTTGCTGTATTTTTCCTTTGATGAATATGAAATGTATTTTCCAATTCCTTTTGGTTAATTTTGGTTTAAAGAGTATTGTGTTAGATATTAGTAAAGTTACACCAACTTAATTCTCAGGTCCACTTGGTTGGAAAATCTTTTTTCCAATCCCTTTTTGATATTGACGTGTGTTTCTTGTATGCACCAGAAGGATGGATCCTGTTTTCACATGCATTCTGATAGTCTGAAGTTTTTATTAGGGAATCGATGCCTTTTATATTGAGAGATATCTGTGACCAATGGTTGTTAATATCTGTAGTTTTGTTGTTGCTGGTAGTAGTTGAGGTGTGTGTGTGTGTGTGTGTGTGTGTGTGCATGTGTTTGTGTGTTTTTTTTTTATTTACGTTTTGCTGGTGTGAGATTATTTATTTCCTGTCTTTTTGTATGTATAGTTAACCTCCTTTGTTTAGAGTTTTTCTTCTGACACTTTCTGTAGGGCTGGATTTGTAGATAGATGTTGTTCTAATTGTGGAAGCTCTTATTTTCTCCATCTCTAGTGATTGAAAGTTTTGCTGGGTTTAGTAATCTTGGCCGGTATCTGTGGACTCTTTATTCTTTAGTACATCTTGCCCAAGGCTTTCTGCCTGTTACTGTTTCAGTTGAGAAGTTAGGTGTAATTTTCATAGGCCTATCTCCAGATGTTAGTTTTTTTTTTTTTTTCTCTTGCATGTTTTAATGTTCTTTCTACATTTTGATTATTAGGTTGTGAGGAGACTTTGCTTTCTGGTTCAATCTAATTGGTGATCTGTATATCTTCTTGTATATTTATATATTTCTTTTTTTAGTTATGAAAATTTTCTTCTATGATTTTGTTAAAATCATTTCAGTGCCAATGAGCTTCTATTCTTCTCCTTTCTGTATTCCTATTATTCTTAGATATAGTCTTTGCATGATATCTAAGATTTTCTGGATTTTTTGTCATTGGAATTTTTTAGATTTAACATTTTCTTAGACCAACACATGTATTTGTTCGATAGTTTCTTCAGTGCCTTATAAGTACTGCCAATTGAACTCACCTGCTTTAGAAGTCCAAAAAGTACGTTTGATTCTCAAGACATATCTTTGGTTCTCTTATGTTTTTTTTTTCATGATCTACATATACATTGCTTTATTTTCATCTATCCATTTCAAACTGGTTAAACATGCATTCTCTTTTAGTAGTATCTTATTAATAGTTTAAACTGTGAGTATTCATATTTCTGGGAGATAAAAGCAGAGCTAGAGTGAATGCATAACTTTTTTAATGACTTCAGTGAGACCTTCAAATTTTTTAATTTTTTCTCTAACATTTTCATTTATTTAGTTGGTTGATTGGTTAATTTTTGTTTGTTCCTTAGTTTGTTTGTTTATTTGGTGGGGATGAGTAGGGACAAGGTCTTAACATACACCTCAGGTTGTCCTTGAACTCATTCCATAGCTTAGGCCTTCCTCCAACTCAATGAGATACATCTGCCTCTAACTCCTGAGTGCTAGGGATAAAGGCATGTGCCCAAATAACCTGCTTGCCCATGTTTTTTGTTTGTTTTGCTTTTTTGTAGTTAGTAATTGTTCATACAACTTCTCTGATGTGTACTCATTATGATTGATCTGTTGGTTTGTTTTTCTTTTTCTATGTCTATATGTCTGTTAAGAGGAACTTCCCTTGCAAAGCTCTATCCTATTCAAAGAGCACAGAAATGACAGGAATGAACCACCTCTTCTATTTCATGTCATAGAATAAGTATGGAAATCACCTGAATCATTTAAACTTAGTTGTAAAAGATGTATATATTCACAATATTGTCTGAATTATGCTTTCTGTTGGACACATCTTTGGGATATTTTAGGATGTAATGACCTATAATGATGTGCACATAAACTTCACTCTGGAAGACTGTGCTTTGCTGAATCCTTCCAGAAGAGTGTCCATGTAAATATCATGCTAGAGACCTACAGGAATCTCACTGCTATAGGTAAGACTTTGATTTTCTTCTACTTTTTAAATATGGGGGAAAGGTTTTCTTGATTATCAATGCTCTTCTATAATTTTGATTGTGAAAAAAGCAGAATGTGGTAAATAAAACAGGCATAGTTCTAAGGATCACTGAGGATAGTAACTTAAATTTTATGTAATTATCAGTCGTGTTCATTTTCTGGTAATTTATTTTAGGTTACAAATGGAAAGACTAAGATATTGAAGAACACTGTCAAAATTCTAAAATACATGGAAGGTGAGTTTTATGTGCAAGATGACATAAATGTGCTTATAAAGATATTTTAATGTGTTCTGGAAATTTTAAGGAAAAGCAACAGTGTAAAGGAGCACGGCTTTAAGTACATTGATGAGTAGTAAATATTTCATATACCTCAGGGTCAAGTAGCTGATTCATGTTTGCAAGGAACAAGACAAGGAATCAATGATTTAAGAGCTATCAACATTGTAATCATCACAACATAAGATCTACTCTGTAGAACTGTCAATTCATTTAGTTTGATGCTACTCAGATATTGCAGTAGACCTACACAAAAATTACATGTACAAAACCTTCTAGTGCTCAATTAGTTTATGCTGAGTCCCATGTTACTCATGTACTTGTAGTGGCTTATGAAAGTTTACTGAGATGGGCAGTTTATGAGATGCAAAAATGTTTTTGTGGAGAAACCTTAATCTTTATATTATATGTCTGTAATGAGTAATAAGTTAAACTGTATTAATCCAATGTGGATAGCACTTATTTGTTATTCTTGCTTTAATATGTATATCACAGGTCACATTAGATACAAGCAACATGAACATTAGGGATATGGAGAAAGGCAAGATTCCACTCTCTCTCCCAGAACAATTAGAAGATATGACATTGTCACCACTCTGAAAGATTTTGTAAATGTATAAAATTAATCGTGTTTCAGACTTTATTGGGAATACATTAACAAGCTCACACTGCAGTAAAACCCTGTTATTAAATTATGAAAATTCTTCCATTTGTGTTGTTCCAAATACAAATATAGTCTGAGTCGTATTATAGGAAAACATTATGAATGCAATCACTGTGGTAAAGCTGTGAGTTCTTCCAGTTCTCTTCAAAGATGTGAAAATACCTGCTTGGAAAATGGATGCTGTATATGTGAACCACATACAAAACGCTCTACTCTTCACAAATTTATTTTCAGACACACAAAAGACACCTAATAAGTAGGTACTTCATAAATGAAACAATGTAACAAAATCTTAAGGTCTGTTTCTTTTCTACAATTAGACAAAACTGTGAAATTACACAGTTAGACAGATTCATCAGTCTAAGCAATGTGGTAAAAGTTTACACATTCTATTTATCTTTCCAGGCACGAAATAATTCATTCTGGAAAGAAACCCTATGAATGTAGTCAATGTGGTAAAGCCTTCTTTAGTAATGGTAAACTTCAGAGTCATGAAATAATTCATTCTGGAGAGAAACCCTATGAATGCAGTCAATGTGGCAAAGCCTTGGCACATCGCTCTCATCTTCAAAGACATGAAAGAGTTCATATGGGAGAGAGATCCTATGAATGTAAACAATGTGGTAAAGCATTCAGCATTAATAGTAATCTTCAATGTCATGAAAGAATTCATACTGGAGAGAAACCCTATGAATGTAGTCAGTGTGGTAAAGGCTTTGCATGTCACAGCTATCTCCAAATTCATGAGAGAATTCATACTGGAGAGAAACCCTATGAATGTAGTCGATACGGTAAAGCCTTTGCACATCATACAAGTCTTCAAACTCATAAACGAATTCATACCAGAGAGCAATCCTTGAAATGTTATCAATGTGGTAAAGCCTTTGTATGTCACACCTTTCTTCAAAAACATAAAAGAATCCATTTGGAGAGAAACCCTATGAATGTAACCAATGCGATAAAAACTTTGCACTTCACAGCCATCTTCAAAGTCATGAAAGAATTCAGACTGGAGAAAAATCCTATGAATATAGTCAATACGGTAAAGCTTTTTATACATCAGAATACTCTTCCAAATTGTGAAAAAAAATCAAACTGGAGTGCAACCCTATGAATGTAATCAATGTAGTAAAGCCTTTCCATGTTATATAAAATAATGCATACTGAAGGGAATCTATGACTACAAAATATTTAGTAAGATTGTTAGCCAACACACTTGTTTTAGTTACTTGGGATTATTTATTCTGTATTTAAAAGAATCTGACAAGTGTCAGTAATCTGTTCAAGCCTATGTCCATTTTTACTTCATGTGTACCTACAAACTCATGTGGATAAAACATTGTAAATTTACATGATGAGGTAGTTCATTCTGATTTCACATTTCTTTTATTTTTATATGCAATAACTCACCCAGGATGTATATTAATGCCTTTTCCATTGATGTGATAAAATATAATATCTAGGGCACCTTATCAAAGAGTTTAATTTGTTTTATGGTTCCAGAAGGACATGGAATCACCACCAAACAGGCGTCAGCTAAAGCAGCTAAAGCAGTTCAAAGCTCACATCTTCAGGCCAGACAACTAGTCACTAGAAGTGGGGTCAGGATTTAAACTCAAAGCCCATCCCCTAGTGACATATTTCTCAATCAAAGTGGCAGTTACTAAATATTCACAAATTATATCACAAGCTGAAAAGGGTTGATTCTCCGATTTCAAGCCTTCCTGCCTGCTTTTTGTTATGTGAACCAGTTCATGGGAAGAAAAACCCTGTTGGTGAGCCACAAGGACACAGGCAGATAAGGTGAATGAATCTAGAATTTATTCCTCCTGTAATGGAGGAAAAGCAATTTGCAGGCTGACTTGTCTGACAGAAGCAGAAATCTGCTTCCCTGCTACCTACGAAACCCTTAGTTAAGAGTCCTGAGTGTAGTGCTGATTCCAGAAGACATTGAGTTTGGCAGAGGTTGTTGAGGCTGAACTCGAAGTCTGGGGGGAATTGAGAATTTACAAAGAACTATGGAATATGGAGACAATTTTGAGTATACAAAACGTAAGACAAGAGGACAATTGCTGGAGTGTGTGCCAAAGGAATAGCAAACAGCTCTAGAATGCATGGAATGCAATCAACCAGTTAGCAGAGCCATGATGGGTTTGTCTCAGTTTGTGGCAGAGCTCAGAAGTACAAGGAAGTACAATTTCTAGGTCTTTCATGCTGTTATGGAACCATAGCTCTGCTTATTACCCTTGTAGCCTTATAATCCTCCTAATATACGAATCATATGAAAACTCTAATGGAAATTCCAGCCCCTGACTATGCAGCGTATCTGGCACTTAAAATTACGAATGCTTGATCTCTTTTAGGCAAGGTTGTTGGAGACATTAATGATTTAATTTTAACTACCACCTTTGAGGAGAACCTTCAGATGCAGATTGTTAGCAATGGCCATTAACTTTACAATGAGTTTGGAAAAATAGATTTATTTAGCAAGGTTAGGAAAAGATGCTTTTGCCAGTGGATATGATGTAGAAAATTTTAGGAAAAAACAGAGTGTTTAGCAAGGTTAAGTAAAGATATTTTTGTTAATGGCTGTGATGTAAATTATCTTAGAGAACATTCTGAAGTTCAGGAAAGTACACCTTAATAGTAAGGCCAGGGACTTTTAAAGGTTGGTGAGTGAGAACAATGGCCCAAGATAGCACTGGCTGAGGTGACATTCTCAACAAAACAATTGACTTCCTTATACTTGCTTTTGCTCTCAGCTTCCTGATAGTGAATTAAAACAAAATTATTAATGTGTAGATGTACACCTTAAAGATTTAAAGTAGAGATGGCTGGTTGGTTTTTATTATATAAAAGTTTAGATTTGTGATTCTTTTAAGACTTTTGTGAGAGATTACTTTGTAAGTTAATTCTTTCTTTGTAACTGTAAATTGCAGCCTGCTAGTAGAGAAAAGTAGCTAAGAAATTACCTTGTTTGCTCACCTTGTTAATTTATAACAAGTTGTTTAGTTACAAATGTATATGGATTCTTGAAAATAACTTGTTTTGCTTTTTGGTTTTTCACCCAGAATATGTAAAACCTTGATCATGTGAAGGTATTGGGGAATATATTTTTCTTACATATACTCATTGTAATTCACTTAAAGAAAAATAACATGTAATCAAATTGTAATTTTTATTTTGTTTAAAAGAATTTTCTTGGGTGTATAAACTGGGAGAAAGAAAAGCTAGAAAAGCTTGTTGAAACCTACCTGCTGGAGTCTGTCTTACTTCATCAGGTGTAAATGTGTGTGTGTGTGTGTGTATGTGTGTGTGGTCTTTTCTCTCCTTCCTTTTCTTTTTAAGACGATGCTTTGCCACTTTCAGTGGAGCACCAATGCTAGAGCCAATAGCCATCTCCGATGCTTACACGGTAGATGTAAGACCATGCTACGAAGCTACCAGCACTGGCCTGGCCTACACCAGTAATCTAATTCTGCCCCCTCAGTTTGCCACTGTCAGTGGAAGCCATGGTTGGTAACCATCAGTTGCAGCCTGAAAAATTAGCATCAGAAAAAGCCTGCTGGATTACCAACCAGGCAGCAACTGGGGATCTACACTCTGACTTAGTTTACCCCTTTGGTTTTGAAGCAGGACTTTGACAGAGAAACACAATGTGCAGTTTGTATCTTAGGACAAATTGGCTGATACTGTCTGCTCTATTATAAGCTTCCTTATGAGGTTCTAGGTATTACTCTAAGGTCCTATGGAAAAATAGTATGTGTTCAATCTTTTCAAACACTTCATCCTCTTCCTTATGCCTCCCAGAACCATCTGCTCAAAGGTGGCATTGTACACAATGGGCCGATTCCATGAACACCAAACATTGCTGAAGAGAATGACCCGGTAGATTTACATAAACACTAATCTGGTGGAGGCACTTCCTCAAAGGGGGCTCTCTCTTTCCACATGCTTGTAGCTTAAGTTAAGGAAAACAAACAAACAACAAAAAAAAAACCTAACCAACTAACCAGTACAGGACAGAACACAGTTCAGGCACACAAATAAGGTTACTTAAACTTTGCATTTTTGTAATAATGCTTTACATTAAGCAAATGTTACTCAATATATACTGAAATGTTTTATACTATATTAGTGTTCTTAGTGTAATGACAATAACTGAGTTATTTTTTTTTCTTTTTATAATACTGTAGGTTATGTAGGGGGATAAATTTGTACGGTTGTAAAAACATTTGTGTTAAATTTTCTTTCCACAGTGAAATTTACTAGAGATGCAAGCATCCCATCCATATCCATACACAAGGGATGTAGAGCTACTCAGTAATATGAATGTGCTATTATTTTATTAAGCCTTATCGGAAACAGCGTAAATAAATAAATAAGTGAATTAGAATGTTGGCTGCCACAAGGAGTGGCAATAGCACATTATCATTTTACAAATTTTGAACTGAATTCATATATTGGAAGTACAGGAACAATGAGGTCTGTTAGTTTAGACAAGCAAACTTGAGATACTCAATGTTTATGATAGGAGGTGACCTGTAGAGGCTGCTCCAAATGAAGTAGCAGGAGTTTGCACAAAGCATCTGGGGACACCATGACAAGTTGTGGATTAGAAGCTTTTTGAGCATATAGTAGAGTCCACAGAATCCTCAGGAATACTCACAGGGAATCTTCTTCCTGTAAGTACATCTACTTATCTACTTTCTTTGTCTTTTAAATTGCTTTGTGTTTGATTTTGCATTTTTTTTTTTTAGATTTTCATGAAAACTTCCTTTATACTTTGCCAAAATCTCCATTTGACCATAATAAACTAAAGTGAATGTGCTTTCCTATTCTAGAAAATATTCCGGACACTATACGAACAAGAAACAATTATGGCCACCGAATTAGAATGTTATCTTAATTATCAAATCATGTTGGTATTAGATTTGTTTTCTAAAATGCAACGCAAATGTTTCAAGGTTGACTAGTATAGATTCTTTGTCCCACTAGCATGACCTTTCCATTTACAAATGCTCCAAGGAAAGTGATCAAATGGAATGATGAAATCAATGCCTAATGATGAAATGCTGACATTGGCTAATTTTTTTTCCTGAGTGACATATAACACATAGAGGGATTATATTACCATTCTTAGTGTTCATCGATGGCACCCATGGAGAGACTAACATTGTTATGAGGTCCTATCTAAACACAATGACAGATACTTTTCAATTTTAATGTAACTCCCCTATGAAATGCATCAACTAATTTATTTTAGATATCCTGATTCATAACATTCTTTCTTTTGTTACTGCAGTTTAAAGGAAAAAGTTAAAAAAAAAACTTCTTGGGACTATTATATGGAACATGAAGTTTGGGTTATCATAGTATCTTACAAGACTATGGTAGACTATGGTCACATATATTAGGTCCTGTAACTGTTATGTTTTCAATGTAAAAAAAAAAATCCTCCTGAAAATTTCTGTTGAATATTGGATCCCAAGGTGGTGATGCTATTTTTCAGTTTGTAGTACCTCTAGGAAATGGAGTCTCCTTGGAGGAAATGAATTACTGTGGAGTATGTGAGGTTTTACACCTGTGGAAATTTCTATTTGCTTGTGAACCTGGCATTAGACCCAGTTCTGGAGGTATACTCCCAACACTGTCCTCATGTCTTTCCCAACATAAGGAAGTATTTCTGTTGGAGTTATAAGCTAAAATATAATTTAATTCCTTACATCACTTGTAGTCAGATATTTTTTTTGAGGAAGCAGGTGTGCAGTAGAACTGGCCTGAAAGACATTCTGTGTGTTACAAGTGACAGAGCCGCAGGAATGGGAACACCTTTGTTTCTTTCTTTGTGGAATGGCAATATTTAGTCTGTGGCATTGTATGTTGGAAGCATAACATTCTCACTTAAGTGTATGGTAGGGTTTGTGCAGATGAAAAGTATTAAAGAAATGTGTGGTGGTTTGAAAGAGAATGACTCCCTTAGATTCAATTGTTTGAATACTTCTTTCCAATTCGGTGGAAGCATTGGAGGTATGGCTGTCTTTAAGGATCTGTGTAACATGAGTAGGCTCTGAGGTTTCCAAAGACTGCACTATCCCAAGTGTACTCTCTCCTTCCTGCTTAGCTTTGGATTTGAACCATCAGTTATTCTTGCTGCCATACCTTTAGTCCCTCATCAGAAATTTCAACTCTCTAGAACATAAGTCCAATTTAATGCTTCCTTTTTAAGTTGCCTTGATTGTGGTGGTTTCCTCACAGTAACTGAGATACCCAAAACAGAATTGTCTTGTCGAAGTTGAGAAGGTGAAATGGTTCCTCTTTCAACTACAGAAACTGTGTAAGAATTTGTTCTGATATTATCTCTACAACAGATACCATAAATCTGTGCCCTTGAGGGTAGAAGCAAACCTGAGATTCACAAGTCTAGATGGCCATGAGAAAGCAACCTTGTTGAGAATGCTCTTCATTAGTTCCACTAGTACTGACATCATATTGCTTGGAAACTTCCCCTTCTATGGATGACTGCCATTCTAGGATTCATGAGCCAAAGATAAATAATTATATATCAGTATTCATCTTAAAATATTTAATATATATTAAATATTATAGTTTACATAGTTCATCAGTGCAGCTCTACCTGCTGCCTGTATATCTGGATGTAGAACTCTCAGCTTTTATTAACCACATCTCTGACTCTGTGCCACCATGGTCTCCACCATGAAAACAATGGACTAAACATCTGAAACTGTAAGCAAGCCCCAATTAAATGCTTTCTTGTACAAGAGATCAATGGTCACAGTATCTCTTCACATCAATAGAAGACTGACTAAGACTTCAGAAGTTGGTGACAGGAACTGGGGTATTGCTGTGACAGGTCTGAATATGCTTTGGTTTTGAGGAATATAGAACATGTTGGAACACAGGACTAGATAAAGATTGGACATTTTATGAGGGCCTTAATGGCCCATCCTAGTTTGCACATGGCAGTCAGTAGGGCTGAGGGTGATGTGAACCATGAGGGTCAGTTTCAGGGGTAACAATATTAATATGTGGCCTAGAGTCCCTTGTTATAATACTCTGGCAAAAGATGTGGCTGATTTTTGCCATTGTCTAAAAACTCAGCCTGAGGCTAAACTAAAGACCCAAGGGCAAGAATTTGATTAATAGAATTAGCAGAGGACATTTCAAAGCAACCTAGTATTGAGTGTGCTGCAGCATTGTTAATGGCCAGTCTTATGCAGATCTATAATGAAAAAGGTTGAGCAAGGAAAAGTACAAAGTATACAGTTCCAGGAAAAAGAGGACCCAAGGTAATGTAATAGAACTAAGTTCTTCATTAAAGGACATAAACAGATGAAATAACATTCTATACTGTTAAATGGAATAAAGGGAGTGGTGATGTTAGCTCAAACTCCAAGTTTTATGAATACATAGCCTGGGGATGATGAAATGCTGACATTGCCACAGTAGTCATCTCGCTGCATTAATATTTCTCTACAGCATGCCAAAGCAATCAGCAAACTTTTAATAACTAACTTAGAAGAGTTTGGGGCCCCTGGTGGGCTAAACTTCTAATATTTCTTGCAAATATTCCCTTGACCCGGTTCTCCAAATTCATAATCTGTTAATCTCTGTTACATTTTTTAATCTAGATATGAGTCATGTATGACAGCACTCAAGTTAAATTCCCAATTTTAGAGATGGATTTCTATAAGTCAGGCTGCCTGGGTTATGGAATGCATGGTATAATTTACCATATGCTTTCTTAGACTAAGTACCTATAGGACATAGGATATAGGACACAGAAAAAACATAATATAATGGAGCAAGAAATGATATTAGCATGTTATTTTTTCTATAGTATGTTTATATCATAGCAACTAGAGATGAAGGCAAGAGCATGGGTTTGGAGGGCCTGTTGCAGCACACACTAGTAGGCAGTGAACTGGACCAAAGGAGTCCCAAGTATCTGAAAGAAAAAGAGGTTAGGAGAGTCCATGAGGAGGGTGGGGCTGGGACAGCACATGAGGACTCAGCACTGCCTGAGGCTACAGCCTCCAGCTGTCATGGCTACAGGGGCAACAGAGTGTCTGAAACCCACCAACCTATTATTTTGATTCCTGTTGGATGTTTGCTTCCCAAGACTGGCTCTGTGCTGATGCAAATTACCATGAGCCTTCCTAGTCAAAACATGTTAAGTTTCAGCATCCTTTGATTGTTATCTATCACTGGAGGCACATGACTAAGAAAATTCTTTAGTAACCTGTGAAAGTCAGAAAGTTTATCACAGAAAGCAAACCACCAAAAATAAAATACAGCATATATACACCCTGGAAATCTGGTGTCACCTTCTTAGTGGAAATGGGGTAACATCCTGATGGCTCAGTCACACCAGAAAGTTTATAGCTGTTCCCATTTTGGTTTATGTAAAAGTGGTTACATCACCCACATTGGGCTTGGCACTCCCTCATCATTCACTAATTAATAAAGTGCACTGCATGCTTGCGTAAAGCTACATGTTATGGAAGCCTTTTATTAAGAGTCCTTCCTCTCAGATGACTTCAGCTTATGTGAAGTTGACATAAAACTATTCAACACAATCACTGACTCAATGTTTTCTCAAAAATGTCAGCTCCTTATTTTTTAATTCTGCCTTTCTGTTTCTCAGGACATGGGCAGAATACAGACAGATTACAGGCAGAATACAGACATTAGAGAAACGACCTTTCTTGGTTTTTGTTTTTCTCCTGTGAGGAGACACCATTGCAAAGCAACACTTACAAGAAAGCTTTTTATTGGAGGCTTGCTTATACTTTCAGAGGATACTTCATTATCCTCATGGGAAAAAACAATGGCAGTAGGCAAGCAAGGAGCTGTTGCAGGATATTTGATTCCATTGTGAACCCTTATATTGTAAAGTATAAACCCCTGTTTCTAATTGTGGTATGGTTCAAACTTTAATGCTAGGGCTTTCTTTCTTCTGTAAATACTAACCCATGGAGCAGCTCACACCCCTCATCCAAGAGCCTTCTGTAAACAGGATTAAATACAGTTAGCCCTAGACCAAGAGTCAGACCAAGTAACCAGCTGATGCTGTGTCTCGACATTTTGTTTTTAGCTGTCGGCTTTGGGCTTTGCCATCTGAGATGTAAGCTGAAGGTCAGCTAGTTGCTTTCTCTTTCCTCACTGAGCCAGCAAGTTCTCAAGCCAGCATCTAGCTCATGAGTTTGTATTGGTAAAATCGAACATCTGGGATTTTCTGATCATTAAATCAACATGGAGCTGAAAAGGTACATCTAGATCTGCAAGCAGCATGCAGAAAAAGAAACTCTGATCCTGGCATGTGATTTTGAAGTTTCAAAACACGTTCACTGAAAGAGCTCCTCCAACACAGCATTTCTACTGATATTTCCAAATCTGTTCCACTAACTGAAAATTGAGTGTTCAAATATATGAGCAGATCTGGGCCATTCCAACCACATGGTCTCTAGTCTAATTGTTAATGTGCTCTTTTCCCCACTGAATCTTCCTCACTGTGACCACTATCTTCTTAAGCTCAACACTTTCATTTTCCAGTTTCTCCTTAAATGGCTCATTGCATGCATACTACAGTTCACAACACATGAGAAGAAACAGAAGCCATGGAACAAAACACTTCTCCAAGTAAGACAAACTCAGAAATAAGGCCTGAATCAATAATTACCTGGAACATTTATACAAAAGAAAAAAAAACAATGCGAGAATACAGTCTATAAAGAGATCCATGATGGCTGATGGTGTCACCAACCATGCAGAGATCTGAACAGCAGCTCAGGAGTGAGAGCACAGTGACCAGCAGGGAATACTGTGGCCCTCAAAACCTTTACATCTGTTCTTTGCAGGTGAGAGAAGAACCCACAGGGAAACTCAAGGGTCCACCTTCAGGCCACCCTGCTATTCCCTGGAATAGTTCCCAGGCTTCTGCCTGGCACAGCCAAAGTGATAGGCTTCCTGCCATAGCTCACTGTCTGGTACTGGTGGTTTGCAGCTCTTACTTCAGGTGCTTACTCTCACTGACCATGCAGTACATATCTTCCTTCCAGTACCTGGGTGAGGCTCCAGAGCAGAACACACACTCTCACTGTCCCATAAATACCTTCTGGGTATTCTGGTTTATGGCTCAAAACTCAGGTGCCTACTCTCAGTGTCCTTAAAGGGGATACCTTACAGTACCAGGGACACCCAGCTCCAAACTCAGGGACCACTCTCACCATTCTGAGCACCTGGCTCCAACCATGGGCCTTCTGACACTTGGGACCCACAGAAGAAACTAAGACACTGCTCCAAGACACACTCAGTCTTCCTATGGAGACCAGCAGAACCTCTGAGCTCACAGGTTCTCTAGAAAGGCTACATACAGCAAGCACATTGTCTAAGCACAGTGACTGGGCTCACTAACTTAAGAGAAATAAAGGCAGTAGTAGAGTAGCTGACTCCAGGTCTTCCCTGTGAGAGGAGGATCCTTGAGTACCTGAGGAGTCCACATGTTCCCCAGGATCAAACATCTGATGATTCTGACTGGAAATTCCTGGAGAGCCACCCACCAGTCTCAGGTTATTTCCACCAAACTGAGAAGGGCTCCTGCAGGAATATCCAGTTTCTTGTCCAGGATTATTTCCACATCCCTGAGCACTTCAGTAGGCAACAGGATCTAATGTCCAATGCCAGAGTCAGCCAGTTGGCTGAAGGTCAGTATAAAAACACAATCAACAAAAGCCAAAGCAATATGGCCTCCCCAGAACCCAGTGGTCCAAAGGGAAGTAACCATGAATGCCCAAATACAAATGAAACAGAAGAAAATAACCTTAAATCTATGCTTATTAAGATGATAACAAAGGGAACAAGTAAAATCCATAAAGAAATACAGGAAGATAGAGAAAAAAGTCTGAAACCTTTAGAGATAGAAATAAATTAATCACTGAAAGATCAGCAGGAGAATTCAAAGAGATGAAGAATATTGGACAGATCATCTAATAAAAAAAACAGGAAAATACAAACAAACAGGTGTAGGAAATTAACAATACTGTGCAAAAGCTGAAGATGGAAATGGCAACATTAAAGAAAGCACAAATTTAAGAAATCCTAGAGAGGGAGAACTTAGGGAAGAAAGCAGGAATTACAGAGGTAAGCATTAACAACAAAATACAAAAGATGGAGGAAAGAACCTCAGGTGTAGAAGACACAATGAAAGAAATTGATGCTCCCAAAGTGAGGGGAACAGGGACTATTTCTAACAGGAACTCAATGACTGGCTCTTTGGTCTCCCCACCCCCGAAGGGAGGAGCAGTCCTGTTAGGCCACAGAGGAGGGCTTTGCAGCCAGTCCTGAAGATACCTGGTAAAACAGGATCAGATGAATGGGGAGGAGGTCCCCCCTATCAGTGGACTTGGAAAGGGGCATGGTGGAGATGAGGGAGGGAGGGAGGGACTGGGAGGGAATGAGGGATCGGGACACAGCTGGGATACAGAGTTAATAAAATGTAACTGATAAAAAAAATAAAAAATAAAAAAAAAATCTAAAAAGAAAAAGAAATTGATGCATCATCCAAACCAAAAATGTTAAATCCTAAGAAATCTGTGACAGAAAACATCAAAGAAATCAAGGACACTGTGAAAAGGAAAAACCTAAGAATATTATAAATAGAAGAAAGAAAAGATTCCCAGGTCCAAGGACCATAAAATATTTCCAACAAATTATAAAAGAAAAATTTCCCAAAGTTAAGAAAGAGATGCTTACAAGGATACAAGAGAACTACAATAAATTAGGCCAGAAGAGAAAATCATCTGGCCGCATAACAGCTAAATCACTAAATGAACAGAAGAGAAAATGAAAATTGAATGCTGAAAGGGAAAAGGGCCCAGAAAAAAATTTAAAAAAGGCAAACTTATCAGAATCACAAGTGACTTCTCTATAGAGCTCATAAATGAAAGAAGTGTCTGGGCAGATATCTTGAACACCACCCCCCAGAAAAAAAAATAAATAAAGGATACTGGTCCATACTACTATACCTAGCAAAACTTTCAACATATACGGAGAAAACATACATGGAGAAAAGAAGATATTACAGAACAGAACAAAATTTAAATAATATCTATGCAAATACCCAGTCGTACACATGATACTAAAAGGAAAACCACCACTCAAGGTTAACCATACCCTCCCCCCACCAAAAAAAACAAAAAAACGGACATAAATAACTTCACTATAGCAAAACCAAAAGTAGAAAAGGACACAAACACACTATTGCAACCAACACCAAACTGAAAGGAACTTACAGTCACTGGTCATTAATACCTCAAAATATCAATGAAGTCAACTCTCCAATAAAAAGACACAGACTAAAAGAATGGATGAGTGACCAAGCTTTCTGCTGCATATAAGAAACACAACTCAAACACATCTCAACCAAAGACAGATATTACCTGAGAGTAAATGTTCCCCAAACAAATGGACAACAAGAAGCAAGCTGCAGTAGCCATTCTAATATCTAATAAAATACTTTCAACCAAAATAAATCAAAATGAATGAAGAAAGACACTTCATGCTCAAAAGAGAAAAATTGTGCCAAGAAAAAATTCAATTTTGAACATCTATGCCCCAAATTCAAATGCAGCCACATTTGTAAAAGAAACATTAATAAAATTTAAACCACATATTAATCCCCATACATTAATAGTGGATGACTTCAACATCCCACTCTCATCAAAGGACAGGTCAAGGAAACAGAAACTAAACAGAGAATTAATAACACTAACAAATGTCATGAAACAAATGGATGTAACAGACATCTACAGAACTTTTCTCGCAAACACAAAAGAATATCACTTCTTCTCAGCACTGCATAAAACCTTCTCCAAAATAGATCACACAGTTGGTCACAAAGCAAGCTTCAACACATACAAAAAGACCAACATAATCAACATATACAAAAAGACTGAAATAATCCCTTGTACCTTTCAGACCACCATAGACTAAGCTGACTCTCAACAACAACAGAAATAGAAAAAGTCGACATAAGCATAGAAACTGAACAACTCTCCACTCAATGACAGCTGGGTCAGGGAAGAAAGAAGAAAGAAATTAAAGACTTTCTACAAATCAATGAAAATGAAGGAACAGCATATCCACACTTATGGAAAACAATGAAATCAGTGATAAAAAGAAAGTTCATAGCATGAAGTACATTCATAAAGAAATTAGAGACATCTCATACAAGCAACTTGATGTCACACCAGAAAAAAATGGAAGCAGGTGAACCCAAGAAGAGCAGACAGCTGGAAATAATCAAATTCAGGACTGAAATCAATAAATTAGAACAAAGAAAACAATTCAAAGAATCAATGAAACCAAGAGCTGAATCTTTGGAAATTCAACAAGATAGAGAAATCCTTAGCAAAACTAATGAAAAGGCAGAGAAACACTATCCAAATCAACAAAATAAGAAAAGAAAAGGAGGACATAATGACAGACACTGAGGAAATTCAAAGAAACATTAGGTCTTAATTCAAAAGGATGTATACCACATAATTTAGAAATCTAAATGAGATGGGCAATTTTCTTGATAGATTCCACTTACAAAATTAGAATTAAGATCAGATAAACAAGTTTAATAGTCTTGTGTCCCCTAAAGAAATAGAAACAGTCTTCAAAACTCTCCTATTCAAAAAATGTCCAGCACCAGATAGTTTCAGTGCAAAATTCTACCAGACACTCAAGGAAGAGCTAATACCAACACTGTTCAAACCATTCTACAAAATAGAATAATTTTCCTAATGAACACTGATGCAAAAAATGCTGAATACTTACAAACCAAATACAATAAAACACATCAAAGGTATACATCATGACCAAGTGTGCTTCATACCAGGCATGCACTGTGGTTCAATATATGTAAATCTGTCTGTGTAATAGAGCATATAAACAAATGGAAGGACAAAAAACACATAATCATCACCTTAGATGCTGAAAAAACATTAGACAAAATCCAATACCCATTCATGTTTAAAATTTTGGAGAAATCAGGGCTACAAGGCACATACCTAAACATAGAAAAAGCAATATACAACAAGGTATAGCCAACATCAAGCTAAACGGAGAGAAACTTAAATCAATTCCACTGAAATAAAACAGGCAAGACTGTTCACTCTTGCCCTATCTCTTGAAAATATTACTTGAAGTCCTAGCTAGAGCAATTAGAAATATAAAGGAAATCAAGGGGATAGAAATCCGAAAAGAAGTCAAAGTATCACTATTCAGAGATGATATGATAGTATACATAAGTAACCCCAAAAATTCTACAAGAGAATCCCTACAGCTGATAAACACCTTCAGCAAAGTGGCTGGATAAAAAATTAACTCAGAAAACTCCGAAGCCCTCCTGTATACAAAAGATAAAAGGGGAAAGAAGGAAATTAGGCAAACAGAACCTTCACAACAGAAAAAACAAAAACAAAACAAAACAAAAAACCATAATGTATTTTGGTATAATTCTAACAAAGCAAGTGAAAGACTTGTATGAAAAAAAAAATTCAAGTCTCTCAAGAAAGAAATCGAATAAGATATCAGAAGATAGAAAGATCTCCCATGCCCATGGATCAATAGGATTAACATAGTGAAAATGGCCATTCTAGCCAAAAGAATATAGATTCAATGCAATTCCCATGAAAATACCAACAGACTTCTTTAAAGATTTTGAAAAAAAAAAAAAAAAAAAACAATTCTCAATTTCATGTGGAAAAAAATAGCTAAAACAATCCTGTACAATCAAAGATCCTCTAGAAGTATCTCCATCCCTGATCTCAAGTGGTACTACAGAACAACAGTAATAAAAATGGCATGGTACTCTCATAGAAACAGAATAGAGGATTAGTGTAATTAATGGGAAATCCAGAAATAAACCCAGACACCTACAGATATTTAATTTTTGACAAAGAAGCCAAAACCAAACAGTGTAAAAAAAGACAGTATCTTCATCAAATGGTAGTGGCCCAGTTTGATGTCTCCATATAGAAAAATGCAAAAAGACCCATATGTATCACTCTGAGAAAAACTGTAGTTCAAGTGGGTCAAAGACCTCAACATAAAACCAGACACAATGAACCTGTTAGAAGAGAAAGGAATGAAGAGCCTTGAACTCATTGGCCCAAGAGACAAGATCCTGAATAGAACACCAAAAACACAGGCTCTAATATCAACAATCAATAAATGGTATCTCATGAACTGAAAAGCTTCTGTAAAGCAAAGGACACTGTCATCAGAACAAAATGACAGCCTACAGACTGAAAACAGATCTTCACCAACCCTACATTTGACAGAAGGCTAATATGCAAAATTTATATAGACTCAAGAAATTAAACACCAAACTGGGATACAGAGCTAAACAGAGTATTCTCAACAGAGGAATACTAAATGTCAGGGAATGACTTAAAAAGGGCTCACTGTCCTTAGTCCTCTGGGAAATGCAAATGCAAATGACTCTGAGATTCTATTAGAATGGCTAATAACAATAACTCAAGTGACAACACATCCTAGCAAGGATGCCGGGAAAGTGAAACCCTCCTCCGTTGCTGGTGGAAATGTAAACATGTACAACCACTTTGGAAATCAAGATGGCGCTGTCTCAGATAATTCGGAATAACTACCTCAAGATCCAGCTATATTACTTCTGGGCATGTACCCAAAAGATGCTCCACCATACATAAAGGACATTTGCTCAACTATATTCACAGCAGCTTTATTCATAATATTCAGAATCTGGAATCAACCTATATTTTTCTCAAGCAAAGAATGGATACAGGAATTCTTATACAATTACACAACAGAATACTATGCAGCTAATAAAAACAAGGAAGTCATGAAACTTGCAGGCAAATGGATGGGACTAGAAAAGATCATCCTGAGTGAGGTAGCCAGAACTAGAAAGATATGCATGGCACATACTCACTTATAAGCAAATATTAGCCAGTTAATATAGGATAATCATACTAAAATCCAAAGACTTAAAGAAAGTAAAGAACAAGGAGGACCCTAGGGAGGATTATGAATTCCCATTAAGAAGGGCAAACAGGATAGACACCGGAAGTATGAAGGAGAGAACAGGACAAGAGTCTAGCACAGATGTTCTCTGAAAGTCTCCACCCAGCAGAAGATGGAAGCAGAAGCTGAGAATTACAGCCAAACTCTGGGCAGAGCACAGGGAGTCTTAAGGGAGAATGGGGAAATGGAAGGGGGTCAGAAGCTCTACAAGGAGACCAAAAAAGTTAAAAATCTTGATCCAAGGAGCCCTGCCAAGACAGATGGGCCAACCAAGTCCCATACATGGAGAAGAATTAGATCTCCTACCAGGAAGCAGCCCATAGGCACTCAGTCTCCATGAGGGTTCCCAATAAGTGGAGCAGGTGTTATCTTTGATATAAACTTTGTTGCCTGCTCTTTGATCACTCCCTTCTGGCAATGTGGCCTTACCAGGACACAGAAGAAGAGGATCCAGGCAGTTCTGATGAGACTTGATAGACTAGGGTCAGATGGTAGTGGAGGAGGACTTCCATTTTCAGTGGATTAAGGAAGGATGTAAGGTGGAAAAGAAGGTGAAGATGGGAATGGGAATTGATGTGGGAGGGGGCTACAATTGGGATGTAACGTGAATAAATTATTAAAAATACAAATAAATAAATAAACAAATAAACAGGTAGCTAGCTAGCTAGCTAGATAAATAAATAAATAAATAAATAAGAATACGATCTATAACAGCCAGGTCGATATATTCCACTGGCTATCCTACTACAGCAAGCCCTGAATAGTCCAACAAAGCAGAAGTACATAACATATAAAATGTGTCAATGTATTCTACCATATAAACAAACTGAAAGGAGAAAAAAAAATAACATTATGAGATCATTAGATGCTGAAAATGGCTTTAACAAAATCCAACACCCTGTAATGAGAAAGCATTTGTGGAGAGTAGGAATATACAAGACATACATAAATATAATAAGGGAAATTCACAGCAAGCCTACAGCCAACAACAAATTAAATGGTGAAAAACTCAAGGCAATTCCACTAAAATCAGGAAGAAGACAAGCTTCTTTCCTCTGCCCATATCTATCCAACAGAATACTTTAAATTCTTTCTAGTGAGGGCAATGAAAAAGATCATGGAAATACAAACTAGAAAAGAAGTAATTAAAGTATCGTTAATTGCAGATGATACCATAGTATCCATGAGAGATCCCAAGAATTCTACCAGGGAACTCCTACACCTGATAAATACCTTTCACAAAACAGCTGGATACAAAGTTGCTTGAAACAAACAAAACCAAATAGAGAAAAAGAAATCAAACAAACAGACAAAAAAACAGTAACTCTCCTATATACAAATGACAAACAAGCTGAGGAAGATATGAAAAACCACACAGTTCACAATAGCCACAATTAATATAAAATATCTTGGGGTAATTCTAACCAAGAAAGTGAAATTCTTGTACAGCAAGAATGTTAAAGAAGTTTTTTTAGGGTCTTTCTAGACTGTTTAGAGAATTAAAGTGAAGAAGATACCAGAAGATAGAAAGATTTCACTCATGGATAGAATTAATATAGTAAAATGGCCATCCTACCAAAAGCAACCTACGGATTTAACACAATTCTCAAATTTCCACACAATTATAATCAAATCAAAGACCCATATATAAATCCACACACCTATGCCCATTTGATTTTTGATAAAGAAGGTAAAAAGACACAACAGAAAAAAGAATGCTTCTTTAAGAAATGCTATGGATTCCATGCACTCTGCCCAACAGTTGGCCATGAGTCTCAGTGTCTGCTTTGATAGTCTGCAGGGCAGAGCTTTTCAGAGGCCCTCTGCAGCAGGTTTCTAGGTTGTTTCCTGTTTTCTTCTTCCGATGTCCATCCTTTTTGCCTTTCGGGATGTGGATTGACCATTTTAGTCAGGATCCTCTCTCTTGATTAGTTTCTTTAGATGTATAGATTTTAGTAGATTTATCCTATGTTATAAGTCTATATGAGTGAATATATACCTTGTATGTCTTTCTGCTTCTTGGACGGCTCACTCAGGATGATCCTTTCCAGGTCCCAACAATTGCCTGCAAATTTCATGATTTCCTTATTTTTCATTGCAGAGTAATACTCCATTGTGTAGATATACCACAATTTCTGCATCCATTCTTAAGTTGAGGGTCATTTCGGCTGTTTCCAGCTTAGGGCTATTACAAATAAAGCTTCTACAAACATGGTTGAGCAAATGTCCTTATTGTGTACTTGAGCCTCTTTTCAATATATGCCTAGAAGTGGTATGGCTGCATCTTGACGATATGCTATTTCTAGTTGTCTATTAAAGGGCCAGATTGATTTCCAGAGTGGTTGTGCTAGGCTGAAAAGAAATTTAGGTATATAGTTAACAGAATATGACAGTAACAATAGTGTTCCACAGATCTTTGCCAATTCATGAAGAAAAAAAAAATGATCCAACTGGAAAAAATTATGATTCTCTTTTCCCAAGAAAAGGTCTTTGAACATAACTATTACTATTATCTTTCTGATATTATACTGCAAATGAAACTCATTCACCAATTCTCTGAAGGCAATTCCTCAAATAAATCTTTTTTTTAAATTTTTCATCAATTACACTTTATTCATTCTGCATCCGCCCATAAGCCCCTCCCTCCTCCACTCCCAATCCCACCCTCCCTCCTCCCTCTGCATGCATGCCACTCCCCAAGTCCAATGATATGGGAGGTTCTCCTCTCCTTTCTGAACTTAGTCTATCAGTGCACATCAAAAGTGGCTGCATTGTCCTCTACTGTGGCCTGGTAAGGCTGCTCCCCCCCTCAGGGGGAGGTGATCAAAGAGCAGGCCAATCAGATTATGTCAGAGGCAGTCCCTCTTCACATTACTATGTAACCCAATTGGACTCTGAACTGCCCTGGGCTACATCTGTGCAGGGGTTCTGGGTTATCTCCATGAATAGTCCTTGGTTGGAGTATGAGTCTCTGGGAAATTCCCTGTGTTCAAATTTTCTTGTTCTGTTGCTGTCCTTGTGGAGACCCTGTCCTCTCCAGCTCTTACTATTTCCCAGTTCTTACATAAAATTCCATTCAATCTGCCCAACAGTTGCCCATCAGGCTCAGCATCTGCTTTGATAGTCTTTACGGCACAGGCTTTCAGAGGCCCTCTGTGGTAGGTTCCTAGGTTGTTTCCTGTTTTCTTCTTCTTCTGATGTCCATCCTCTATGCCTTTCCGGATGGGGATTGGACACTTTAGTTAGGGTCCTCTCTCTTGCTTAGTTTCTTTAGAGGCACAGGTTTTAGTGGGTTTGTCCTATGTTGTATGTCTATATGAGTGAGTATATACCATGTGTGTCTTTTTGCTTCTGGGACAACTCACTCAGGATGATCCTTTCCAGATCCCACCATTTACCTGCAAATTTCATGATTTCCTTATTTTTCATTGCTCAGTAATATTCCATTGTGTAGATGTACCACAATTTCTGCATCCATTCTTCAGTTGAGGGGCATCTGGGTTGTTTCCAGCTTCTGGCTATTACAAAGAAAGCTGCTACAAACATGGTTGAGCAAATGTCCTTTTTGTGTATTTGAGCCTCATTTGGATATATACCCAGGAGTGGTATGGCTGGATCTTGGTGAAGCGCTATTCCTAGTTGTCTGAGAAGGTGCCAGATTGATAACCCCAGAAAATAAATCTTTTTTATAGGCCATATAAACAGAAATGAACTGGTTTGTAACGTTTCCATTTGTTTTCCTACAGAATAAACTCATTACAATCATCCTATGAAAAAATAATATTAAAGATTTAATTGCCTGTGCATATTAAATATGTTTAAATTTAGGAAAATAAACATTTTGAAGTTGAAGAAAAAAAAAAGAAATGCTATGGATATATGAATGCAGAAGAATGCAAACACACCAATATTTACAATCCTGCTCCAAACTTATGTTCAAGTGGGTCAAAGATCTCAACATAGAACTCTGAACCTTACAGAAGAGAAAAACAGGGAACACTCTTGAACACACTGACATAGGAGACAACTTCCTAAGCAGAATATGATTCATGCAGGCACTAATAACAACAGTTAATAAATGGGACCTCAGCATAGTGAAATATAACGAACATCATCAAAAGACAAAATATCAGCCTACAACAAAGAAAAAGATTTTCATGAAATCCCCATCCTATAGAGTGTTAACATTCAAAATTAAAAAAAGCCAAACAAACAAACAAAAAAAAAACTTAACAAATTAATCATCCACAAACTAAACAATCCAACATTTAAAAAATGAGGCACAGAAATACATAATTCTCAGTATGTGAATCTCAAATGGCCAGGAAACACTTAAAGAAATGTGGAATATCCTTAGCCAACAGGGAAATGCACATCAAAACTAGTTTGAAATTCTGTCTCGCAAATGTCAGAATAAAAAAGATCAACAAAATAAGTGACAGGAAATTTGCTCTTGTTGGGAGCATAAATTTTACAGCCACAATGTAAATCAATTTGCTGGTTCCTCAGAAAGTTGGGAATGGAGAACTCAACTGCCAGCTATACCACTATTGGGCATATGCCCAAAAGACACTCCATCTTATCACAAGGACACTTGCTCAACCATATTCATAACATCTTTGTTCATAATGGCCAGAATCTGGAAACAACCAGGATGTCACTCAGTGGAAGAACAGATAAATAAAATGTATATTTTAAGATGGAGTATTACTCAGGTGTTAGAAAAAAATTCTGAAATTCTCAGGCAAATGTATGTAACTGAAAAAATCTTCCTGATTGTTGTAACCCAGACCCAGAAAAGCAAACATTGTATGTACTCTCTTGCAAGAAGACATTAGCTGTTAAGTGTAGGATAATCACACTACAATCCACAAAACCAGAGAAGGTAAGTAAAAAGAAGGGTTTTAGGTGGGATAGCAAGATCTCCCTGGAAATTGAAAATAAAATAAATTTGGGGGGAGTAGACAGGTGGCAGGGTACAGAGAATGGAAAGGAATAGGGTGAACCAAATAGAGGAGGGAGAGGCAGAGAGAGAGAATATGACCAGAAACAACTTGAGTTGCTGAGCATTTAGAGGATGATATGGAATCCTGGTGCAGGGGAAATTTCTGGGAACCTATCAGGGTGACTCTAACAAAGTCTCCTAGCAACAGAGGATATGGAACCTGAACAGACTATCTTCTGTAAACAGGCTATGCTCCCAGTGGTGGTACTGGGACACCAACTCAGCCACAAAGCCTTCTACCTTCAACCTGTCCTCTGTAAGATGTGCTGCAGCAGTGGTGACTCATAGCTTGTGGGTATGAAAAACCCACAAGCTGGCCTAAATCCACAAAAATTGGCCTAGCTTGAGGCCCAAACCATGAGAGAGAGAGCCCATGCCTCACACTTCCTGTATCACCAGGAACCTAAAGGTGGATACCTCAAAGACCTAGGGTTGAACCACATAAGACTAACATTAATAAAAAAGTCAATGAAATAGTATCTTATGATATCCTGCTGTATTCATAGATGCTGCCTAGCCCAATAGTTATCAGAGGGGGATGCCCCAGAAGTGAAAGGAGCAGACACAGTCATCCACCCAAACATTAGACTAACTCAGGAACCCGGGGAAAAGAGGAGAAGGGAGGATTGTTGAAGCCAGAAAGTTCAAGGACACCATAAAAACGTGGACCACTGAGTCAGCTAAGGAGGGCTCATAAGGGCTCACACAGACTGAAGCAACAATCACGGAACCTGCATGGGTCTGAGCTTGGCCCTGTGTGTACATGCTGTGGTTGTTTGATTTGAGTGTTTTTGTGGAACTCCTAAGAGTTGGGGTGGTAGTATCTCTGACTCTTGGCTGCTCATGGAACTCTTTTCCTCCAACTTTGGTGCTTTGTCCAGCCTTGATATGATGGTTTATGCATACTCTTATAGCATCTTGTTATGCTTTGTTCAGCTGATATCACTGGAGGTGTGCTCTTTTCTGAAGGGAAATAGAGGAGCAATGGACATGATTGAGAAGATTGGGGGTTTAAAAAAAGAGGAGGAAGGGGACCATTCAGTCAGGATATGTAAGAAAAGAATAAAGAAAAAAATTATAGACAAACTCCACAACTACCACAAAATTAACTCAAAGTGACTCCTAAATTGTTGGGTTTGACCCAACACCTACTGATATTTCCTATAGTGAGAGAGAGTGACCATGCTCTAGAGCTCTCTCTCAAATGGATAAGATCAAAAGCTCTGCCATAGATTGGTAGCCCCACATGTCCCCTTGTGGATTCATGCAAACCCAGACCCACTGAAACTCACAGACAAAATGACATTAAATATTTTAATGTCTATTTTTTGCCACAAAATCTATGTCACAAGATGTGGAATTTGCCTTAGCCACCCAACCCCATGAACACCTGGGAAACCTCTGCAGCTCAGAAACTCCTTTTGTCCTTGGAAATGAATTTCTCTGAATCACAGAAACATAAAAGGATTTTTATTTTATATTTTATTTTATTTTATTTTATTTTATTTTATTTTATTTTATTTTATTTTATTTTATTTTATCTGTGATTTGGTTGTTGAGACAAGGTTTCTGCATGCAACTTGAGCTATCCTAGAACTGACTGTGTAGACCAGAGTGGTCTTGAACTCCGAGCTCCAGCTGCCTCTGCCTCTTGAGTGTTGAAATGAAATGCATATGTCAGCAACACCTAGCTTTTCAAATATTTTAAATTCTTGTGTATATGAAGAATTGTGTATGTGTGCATTTGTGTGTGTGTGTGTGTGTGTATATATATACCCAGTGAAGTAAGAGTAGATCATAAGGTCCCCTGGAGGTGTGGTTGCAGGTAGTTGTGAGCCACATGCTATATATCCTGGGATATTAACTCTGGTCTTATCCATAAGTGCTCTTAACCACTTAGCCATCTCTCTAGCCATAGTATTCTAACCAAGCATTGCTGTATTGTTGAAGGGTAACCCCTGTCACCTATTTACTACCAGTTTCTAAACCCTTCACAGAACTTGTAACACAAACCTAAAAGCAGAATGAAAAATTCAGAACTTCTATAAAAAAGACCTTCAATTTTATAATGTCTTCTTCCTATAATACACCAAAAGCAATGATTGTTTATGCACTATGTAGTGATGTATGTACAAGCACCACAGGGTCCCACAGCCATGGATGCAGAGAGCCTCCTTCTTCCAAAGAATCCACAATCAGCGAAGCTCAGAGGCCAAGGGCCACTGCTCAGGTCACCACATGAACAAACCCACAGTCTGTTTCACAGTCCATCCCAGTACCAGCTGCTCTGACAGTTCAACGGGCCTGCTCCTCCTGACCTAAGAAAAGAGTGACCACAATCACCATGGTGTGGCTTGTGGTCTCCTGCACAGATCCCTAGAGCAGAACCAGGGACGAATCGAGGAAGGAACCTGCAAGCTAACGTCCATTAGAGCTTCTGTTGGCTAGGCCTTTCCAGAGTCTTTCCTAAGCAAGGACCACCAAGGTGGGGTTTGGGGAACAGTGTTTCCCTTACTGGGTGAATAGAAAGCAAATGACTCAGACAGCACAGGCCTTCCTAGCTCTGCCCTTGTACCCTTGGAGCAGACAAGATTTTAGTCTGGAAAAATCTATTTTAATAGAAATTCTTCCAATGTCCCAAAGCAGTTCCTGTTCCAGGACATGGGTCCTTGTGTGACATTTCATTTCATATTCAATGTCCAAGGGAGCCATTTCTTGGCTTACTATCTGGGAAATCCTTGAGCAAAACTTAAGTAAAATTCAACCAGTAACCATAATTTAACCAAAAGGCCATGAAATTGAAGGCAAGGAGCAGTATATGTGAGGGAGAAAAATGAATTTGGAAATAACGTAATTAAAATTACAAAAATTATATTCTAGATGTACAGATTTTAGAAGGATTATCCTATATTATATGTCTATATGAGTGAGAATATACCGTGTGTGTCTTCCTGCTGCTGGGACAGCTCACTCAGGATGATCCTTTCCAGGTCCCACCATTTACTTGGAAATTTCATGATTTCCTTATTTTTCTTTGCTGAGTAATATTCCATTGTGTAGATGTACCACAATTTCTGTATCCATTCCTCCACTGAGGGACATCTGGGATGTTTCCAGCTTCTGGCTATTACAAATAAAGCTGCTACAAACATGGCTGAACAAATGTCTTTATTGTGTACTTGAACCTCTTTGTGAAATATGCCTAGGAGCGGTATGGATGGATCTTGAGAAAGCACTATTCCTAGTTGTCTGAGAAAGCACCAGATTGCTTTCCACAGTGGTTGTACAAGTTTACATTACCACAAGCAGTGGAGGAGGGTTCTCCTTTCTCCACAACCTCTCCATCATGTGTTGTCACTTGAGTTTTTGATCTTGGCCATTCTATGGTTGTAAGGTGAAATCTCAGGGTGGTTTTGATTTGCATTTCCCTAATGGCTAGTGACTTTGAGCCTTTCTTTAAGTTTTTCTCTGCCACTCGATATTCCTCTACAGAGAATTCTCTGTTTAGCTCTGTTCCCCATTTTTTAATTGGATTACTTGGTTTGTTGCTTTTCAGTTTCTTTAGTTCTTTATAAATACTGGGTATTAGCCCTCTGTCAGATAAATGGTTGGTGAAGATTTTTTCCCAATCTGTACGCATTCATTTTGTTTTGATGACAGTGTCCTTTGCTTTACAGAAGCTTTTTAGTTTCATGAGGTCCCATTTATTGATTGTTGCTCTTAGAGCCTGTGTTGTTTGTATTCTGCTTAGGGAGTTTTCTCCTGTACCAGGGAGTTCTAGGGTCTTTCCTACTTTTTCTTATAACTGACTTAATGTTTCTGATTTTATGTTGATGTCCTAACTAATCAAGAGGGAGTCAACCCTGACTAAAATGCTCAATCCCCATCCTGAAAGGCAAAGAGTATGGACATCAGAAGAAGAAGAAAACAGTAAAGGGTCTCTGAAAGGCTCTGCCCTGCAGGCTATGAAAGCAGATGCTGAGACTTATGGCCAACTCTTGGGCAGAGTGCATGGAATCTTATCAAAGAAGTGGCAAATAGTAAGATCTGGAGAGGACAAGAACTCCACAAGGAGAGAAACAGAACCAGAAAATTTGAACACAGGGGTCTTTCCAGAGATGCATACTCCAACCAATTACCAGGTATGGAGATAACCTAGAACCCCTGCACTGATGTAGTCCATGGCAGTTTAGTGTTCAAGTGGGTTACATACTAATGGGAAGTGGGACTACCTCTGACATAATCTGATTGGCCTGCTCTTTGATCACCTCCCCCTGAGAGGGAAGCAGCCTTACCAGGCCACAGAAAATTACAGTGCAGCCACTCCTGATGAGATATGATAGACTAAAATCAAAAGGAAGTAGAGGAAGACCTCCCCTATCAGTGGACTCAGGGAGGGGCATGCGTGAAGAAGGGGGAAGGAAGGTGGGATTGGGAGGGATGGGTGAGGGGCTTATGGGGAGATTCAAAGTGAGTAAGGTTTAATTAATAAAAGTATAAAAATTTATATTTTAAAGTTGAAACCAAGCTGTGGCAGTGGTGACACCTGTAATCTCAGCACTCCAGGGGACAGAGGCACATGGATTTCTGTGAGATCAATGCCAGCCTTCTCTACAGAATGAGTCCAGGACAGCCAAGGTAACACAGAGAAACTCTGTCTCAAAAAACAAAACAAAACAAAAAACAAAACAAAACAAACAAACAAAAAAAAAACAAAGCAAAGCAAAACAAAAGCTGAAACCTGCTTTATGGCCCTATATGCCCCAGGAACAAGCAGTCTATAGAGAAGCACACCACAGAATACTCACAGCTTTTCTCTCAGGATGTACATTTTTAGCCAGAAAAAATAACAATCCTGTCATACAGTGCCACATCAGTTTGTCCAAATCTCCTGTTTTAGTTGAAGTAGTGTAACTACAATAATTTGTTTTCTAGAAATACATTCAGTTTTTTAAACAGATTCTTGACTGCCTGGTTCATGGACCCAAGACATGAAGAGTCACCATCATAGAGTAGACTATTTCATTGTGCCTATAGCACAGGGGGCATCCCTAGGAGTTATGCTATTTGACCATCACACAGAGGTTATAAAACATTGGTCAACACATTATGTTTATTCCTAGTGACCTCCATATAGAAGCCATCACATAGTGATGATAAACAGAGACCATTACATACTTTCCACTCCAAGGTGGCCATCGCACAGTGACCATCACAATATGTCCATCACAAAATGATGATCACTCAGTGAATTACTCACAGCTGTTCATCACAATGACTACCACAAACTGGTCATCACATTGTGGCCATCACATGCTGGTCACAACATGGTGGATTTTACAGTACCCATCACCCAGATATGACCACACAGATACCATCACACAGTGACCATTATGCTTTAACCATAAAACAACAGCTATCAATCTGCTTTCATATTGCAATGATAATGAAAATGTGGACAGTATAAAATGATAACCATATATTGACCAACACAGTGATCATCACATCATGGCCTTCACACAGTGTCTCTCACACTGTGACCATCACAGAGTATGCCATCACCATGAACATTGACATTGGCCATCACTATGTATCCATCACATGCCATTTTTAACACTCTTGGCATCGCCATGTTTATGACATAATGACTATCACACAGTGGCCATCATATAATGAATATTACACAGTGACAATAAAACAGTATCAACCAAAATGGTCATCACAGATTAGTGATTATACAGTAACCATTATGCAATTAAATCACACAGCTAACCATCAATTATTAGCTAGCACAGAATGGCCATCACAAAACAACTATCAGTCACAGGCCATGATAGTGAAAATCATGTATTGGCGATGAAGCACTGATCATTGCCCAGTGAACAAAACTCAATGTCAATCACACATTGTCCAGCACAAAGTCAAATTTACACAGTGACCATCACACCATATAAAACACATAGTGGTATATCAAACAGTGACCATCAGGTAATGGCCATCACAGGATGACCATCACAGTGGCTATCAAACTTTGACCATCACATAGTGGGATCCCACAGAATTTATAATTCAGTGACCAACACACACAGGCCATCATTAAGTGGCCAGCATACAGTGACCATCAACAGTGTCAAAAACAAATTACTGTCAATAAGAGGCCCTCAAAAAGTGGCCATAACACAGTAACCATCACAGAGTAATCATCACACAGTGAACACAACACAGTAGCCATTAATTATTACCATTTCACAGGGGCCATTACATTGTAGCCATCACACAATAATTAAACAGAGCCCTCACCCAAACATCACATGGATGCAATTAGAGTGAACACCACAAACTTGAACATCATGACACAGCCATCTCATAGTATCAATCAATTCATGGTCATTCATGGTCTCTGTTACATAGGGAAGACTACATTAAATATCAAACAGTGATAAAAATTACAATGGCCATCATACCGAGGGATATATATATATATATATGCTAATTTATACATATATATATATCACAGCATGCGTCACACAGGTGCAAGTTACCTGATATATATACATATACATATAAATGTACGAATGTATATCACACACACACACACACACACACACACACACACACATATATATATATATATATATATATATATATATATATATATATATGTTTGATAAGCCTGAACCTGGGCACGCAGAAGAGGATTCCTAGCCTGGGAAACTAAACCAGAGCCAGATTGAGAGCAACACACATGCAAATGAAGGAGTTACAAGAGCTGAGGCTGCAAACCCTGAGAGCCTGCAAACAGAGCACACAAGTGTAGAAGCTGCAAGGATGTAGACAAAACAAGATGGTCACTTTCCAAATACAGGCAAAAAGACCCATCCAGAAGGAGGAGAGTGAACCTCAGGCGAGAGGTGGGGACTCTTCTGACAAGCACTTCCTCCATGAAGCCTCTACACACAGCACATGCCAGATGGATCCCTGTCTGCCCTATAGGGAAGGCCACAAAAGCATGAAGCAGGGTAAGAAGAGACCAGGTTCTCTCATGACTCCAAAGTTGGAGACCCACAGATGTGGGCAGGTTAACCCAAGAGTACCAAAAAGATCATACAGAAAAACACATTTGACCAGAGAACGTTTGGAGGCAAGGAAGGGCTGTGAACCCCATGGAGTCAGCTAGAGTTGGCTCTGAGATCTGAAACAGGCTTCCTGAGCTATGGAGGAGGCATGGCTTTCCAGCAATTTCACCTGAGATTCCACTTCCTGTTCACGGGCGACCTTTCTAGAGAAACTCTCTGGAAGCCTCTCTGCCTGATCTCAACACCATTGGATGTGTTCCCCCCACCCGTGAGAGCCTAGGCTGCAGACATCTTTCCAGAGCAAGTACTCCATCTTGCATTGTCCAACCAGACAGGCGATACCCAAGGAATCTAGCAAAGGCTCAAGGTCTAGGCTTCAGGGAGAAAGACCAGCAATAGGACCTCAAACTTTGGCTATAGCCATGGAGACCATTGCAGCCCATGAAGCTGATACAGCCGAACAAACTGCTCTCCAAGGAATCTCCCAAGCCAAGGACGCCTTCCAAGCCAACACAGCCCAAGCAGCCCAAGAGGAGGAACCTCGTCACGCAGGGGACCAGACTGAGACCCACAGTCAGACTGAGACCAAGACAGAGCAGTAGATGGAGGAGGCAGACCAAGAGGTGAAGCTGCAAGCCCTCACAGCCCGCATCCGGAGGACACAGGCAAAGAAGCTGCAAGGCCTCGAACATACTCAGACGGTCATGTTCTTCCCCCAGGCCAGGACCCCAGGCCAGCATTAGGAGCCCGGACCCCCGGCGCGGGGGCCCACCTCTGAAAGGCACCTCCTCCAGGAGGCCTCTGGACACAGCCTATCCCAGCGGGCTCTCTGCATCAAGATCCAGGCTAAGAAGAGACCTGCCCCCCTCATGGCCAAGGCTCTCTGGGAATATTGCAACCGGTTCTCTCGCAGGTTAACCCCAGAAGGACACTCTCTGATCAGGCATATCTTTGGATGGCACGGGACTGGACACACCCACTCTTCCCTCACGGAAAACCCAGGCCTTCCAGAGCTTGCACCTGGGATCCTACTTGGAGCTCTGGAGACACTCTCTGGAGGCCTCTCTGTCTGATCTCCACACCCTTTGGGCGGGTTCCACCCACTCATGAGAGCCTAGGCTGCAGCCATCTTCCCAGAGCAAGCACTCTCTCCTGCATCGGCCCACCAGACACCCACTACCCAACGACTCTGGCGAAGGCTCAAGGTCTAGGCTTCAGGAAGAAAGACCAGCACACACACCTCAACTCACACCTAGGCCTTCACCTCCCCATCGGACTCACTGCCAGACATGCCCACTCCTGCCACTTCCTGATGCACACCTGCATGAATTGGAAGGGAAGGATGGATTTCCTGGAATTCTCACCTGCTCTTCTGGGTGGCTGTGCCTCAAAAATCATTGACCTCACTTCCCATTGCTAGTTCTCCAGTGCTTGCACAAATCTTCTATCCAGAGTTAGTTTTCCACACTTTAGGGCTCCGCCCATGCCAAGGTACACAACTGCCTGGGGGAGAACTGTTTAGGATAACTGTCAGGTGTGTTAACTTCAGCACTAATGAATATTGTGTTCATTTCTGTCCTTTGTATACATAGATGTTCATGAATAAACATTTGTGTGTATATAGATATGTTTGGAAAGAGAGTCATTCATAGGCATGGACATAGAGAGTTGATAGCCTCTGTGTAAGTGTGCCTATGTGTGCAAGTGTGTGTGTGTATGTATGTAAGAGAGAGAGAGAGAGAGGAGAGAGAGAGAGAAAGAGAGAGAGAGAGAGAAAGAGAGAGCACACTGAGAAATAAACCAGAGCGAAAAAGGGATCAATTTGCAACCAAGAAAACCAAGACCCAGTTGCCAAGGATCAGAATGGAAATGAACAGTTCTGGGTGACCTTTTGAGATCTGCACCAGTGGAGTTGGAAAGGTCATTGGTGTTTAAGGACACCCTAGGATTGCATTCTTTTGGTTTAGAAGAGGTATTGATCTATTTCACGGAGGTTGGGAATCGTCCTTCTTAATGTCATTAGAAGTTATGTCTCATCCGTCTTTAACTGCCTTTGAAAACCAAATAAACTTGAAGCACAGACGCTAAAGATGACAGAAAGAGATGATGAGGTTCAACAAACTAAAATTTAGGACTGTGGACCATCACGGAGAAATAGAATAAAATAGAATTGGATATATACCTCAAGTAGTTTTCTCATCCCTGGGAGTGGCACTTGTTCCCAGCTTCTATTCACTTAGTCACACTTCCTTTTTGAATTGAGCACAGATGAAACAATACAGCTCCCATGTCAGGCAGCTTTTCATTTGTACAACAACAGATCTGTAGAACTACGCTTATAATAAGGAAACATTTATTTTACTAAATAACTGTGTGTGCTTACCTTCTGCTTTCATGTAATTTTGCATTTAACAACTTTTCTTAGTTCCCTCCATGCCCAAAGAAATCTTTGAACTCCATGGAATTAGACTTACATAATACTCAAAGCAACCGTGATGTGCTGAGAACTCAACTGAATGCTTTCGAGTACAAACTAGTGCACTTATCAGTGAGCCATAAATCTAACACCAAAATATTTATTTTATTTCATGTAAAGCACAATTAAAACTTTTATTCATTTTATATGTTGCCTGCATGGAAGTTGCACACTGCTTGCATTGTGGTGTCCTTGGAAACAAGAAGATGGCAATGGATCTCATAAAACTGAAATTACTCATGCTTGTGAAATTACAGATGCTGAGTCTTCTGAGATAACTGCCAATGAATATAACTTCTGACACACCACTTCACATAATAGTTTACCTTAACCTTGTTTCACCAAGGAATTTACTTTAAATTGTTTTACTGATTGTTTCAAATTTAGTATTGATAAGCTTATTTTTTCATTAAAAGCCTCAGAGTAAAATTTCAGGTGGTGCGAGAAAATTCCTAAGAAGAAAATATATTTTCACTTGTTAAGAAGAAAGCCAATTGAGACACAGGCAGAGAAAGATAGGACACCTGCATTCCCTCTAATACCAGAGCTGCCTACCAGTTGCCTCACAGTGGGGCTTACTTCTTAAAGCATAATTCCCAAGTAAAATCCTTAAAGATTTTATGATTAGCATATATGTCTCCTGAGGATAGCAGCCACTAAGAAGTTGGACATGATAGATTTGCAAACAGAAAGGGTACAAAGTTCAGTAGGAATAGGACTGAATTTTAAAACTGAATAAAATTTAAAAATATAATGCCATAATGTGCAGATGCAGTCTGATAAGACCCTTTTTGTGTTTTTTGTCAAAATGAGAGACAAAAACCTTTTAAGAAAGTATGGGGGGTGCCTTCTTGCAAAAAAAAGGTGCAGAAGAGCTGGCCCTGGTGGCATGATTTGCAGGAGAGTTGGCAAGCTGACTAAGCCAAGACCCAGATCCAAGACTTTGAGCTGGCCCATCCCAACATCTCCATCTATGAACTTTTGGAACATGTGAAGAGGCTGGTCCTGAACGCCCAAAGCTGCTGGAAATCCATGGCTAGGTACAACAGGAGGATATCCAGAATATCTGAGAGAGTCTCTGAGAGGATCTATTATTGATGGTGTAGCACAAAACCATTAGGCTCTGCACCAGAGTATTGACTCATTTTAGTGAACATCTGCAAACGGAGCTGTTTGAGCAAAAGGATATTAGTGTGACACACAGTGGCACAACACAGCTTACATGGAATAATTTAGTGATTTATACACACACACACGATAATAAAAATTATATATATATATATATATATATAATATTTTTTTGTTTTCTTTTATGGGATTTAAAGGGTGGTAAGCAGTAATGGAAGGATTGGGAAATTTGTGGGTTTGGGGTACATGATGGAAAATTCACAAAGAATCAATAAAATCATATGTTAAAAAAGAAGGAAAAGAAATAAAAAGAAAGGAAGGGGTATATTTAACTAGCACCTTTCAGGAATCAGGGGCACAAAACAGAAGTCATGATACATTGCAGTAGTTAAACACAAGTTATGACACTCGCATCCAGGACTCTTCTTGGCTCTATTCAGCTACCAAGCAACTGGCAACCTAAAATCCAAGTCTTAATAAAAATTCACGTTCAGTACAAAAAGAACAATGAAATATAATTTTCACTCTTAAGTGCTATTAATGATTTTCTTTTCTAAACAGTTCTATTCATATATATTCCTTTATGCAGTCAGAGAAGAAAACAAAGAAGGATCACTATTCTGAACTATTTGTGTATGAAACAAGAAAATTACAGCCGCCATTGTTACTGCCATCTCATTGGCGGCTGTTGGAGATACCACTGCTGCATTAGCCATGAGTCATACTATGCAGACTGCTCAGACCCTAAATAATATTTTAGCCAATGTAGCTCATGCTTTAGATGTACAAAAAGAAATTAATGCTCAACAAAAAGGATACTTGATGGTGTTCAATCAGAGGATTGACCTCGTGCAGGAGCAAATTGATACCCTATGGCAAATCGCTCAACTTGGCTGTCAATGGAAGTATGCTGGACTTTGTGTCACTAGCATACAATATAAGATTTTTTTCCGTGCTTTAAATCTGTCTAAACAATTGTCTAGCTATATTTTAGGTAATTGGACTAAAAAATTCGATACTATGGTGGAGCAGCTGAGAGTGGCCATTGTTACGGCAAATTCTACCAGAGTGGACGCAGGACTAGCCAGAGGATTATCATCATGGATTGCTGCAGCCATGAATCATCTGAAGGAATGGGTGGGCATGGGAGTGTTAGCAGGCCTTCTGGGGTTGGTCTCCTTGGTTTGCCTGTGGTGTATATGCAAGATTAGAGTCTCACAACAGCGTAATGCAGCCATGATCATTCAGGCCTTTACAGCCATTGAAGCAGGACAGTCTCTCCAAACATGGTTGGCTACCATAAAAAGCTAAAATGTTACGCTCAGGATGCAAAGCTAAGCACTGCACTCAGGGTCAGCTGCTTTCGACCCAGAGAAGAGCATATCTGATTGCATGTGGGTTGATGCCCCAGGTCCCGCCTCTGAGAAAAAGGTATCAGACGGGTCTGATGCTCTTTGGGTGGATGACACCTAAAGGAACATTGGTACAAAGTCCCAATTTATTCCTAATATCAGAGATAAGACCTCTACTCTTGCCTGATGTGTCTAAAACAAAAAGGGGGAACTGTAGAGAGCTGTGTAATGCCACGACTTAAAGATGGAGCTGGTTTCTGCCTTCCACCTTCCCGATGGTGAGTGCTCTCTGTCACAAACAACTCCATATTTGGCTAAGGCTGAGGATCAGGCTTGCTTCCGTGTATGTGGACCTATCTGCATTGCCCACGAGGCACTCTGGGGTTGGCTACAAAGAGGTTATTTTAAGCTGTGGGCTGGCTTTAACCAGGGTCAGAAGATTATTCAAGGTTCCTGAATAAACTGCATTGAGAACAACAACAACAACAACAACAAAAATCAGAAAGAAGGACCTCCCCTATCAGTGGACTTGGGGAGAGGCATGCATGTAGAAAGGGGGGGAGGGTGGGACCAGGATGGGAGGAGGGAGGTGCCTATGGTGGGACATAAAAGGAATAAAGTGTAATTAATAAAAGTTAAATAAAAAATTAAAAAAAGAGAGAATACAAAAAAAAAGAATATCATCTAAGTGTGATATTCCTGAAAATTATTTCTTTGCTACCTTGTTTAAGACTGGTAAATTATTTTTGGTTGTGAGCCTAGACTTTACCTGCTGAGCTGGCAGGAGGTTCTCACCTGTCACAGGACTTAGGGAAGGGGCAAAGAAGGAGAAGAGGGAGGGTGTGTGGTTCTAAGAGGAGACCAGGGCGTGGACTGCAGTAGGGAAATTTGAATAAATTGTAATAAATGAATAATTTTTAAAAGCCTGGTCAAATATAAAATGAGGTGTATCATGGGAAGAAACATAAAAGTTAAACAAAAACAGTCATTGTTGTGAGGCTACTGAAACTTTTCCTTATTTTACTGACTATACATTAAATATGTGCCCATACTATTCTTACTCTTTTCGTGGGTTGATACCTGCATGTAGTAACTCCTAATTTTTTTGTCATTTCAAGACTCTGGTATCAAATTTGTAAACAATGTGAAATGACAGAATCTAGTTTCTGTACTGTTGATTTACAGGTTTCTCTTATAAAAATTCTCACTGAATATTTTCCAAAGATCTTTGAAGAGGATACTACTACATTGTATAAAGACATGCAAAGGAGTGTGGAGGACATCAAGAACTCCTCTGGTTTATAAACTGCTGTTGAGAAGTCTTGTGATAAGGCTGATGCCCATAACCAAAGTGACAATAACTTTCCAAATGATAATACTGAAGAATTAAATCTTACATCTGTTCCTTCTCAGGAGGACTTTCTGACAGGTAACAGGAAGATTTAAAGTAGTAATCAGATGAATGGAAGGATGACATCCTCTCCTGATTTCACAAAACTGTAATTAACATCACAGCAGTATTGGCACACATCTTGATATTTTAGCATGGAAAAAGTCTTTTTTAATTAAATATAATTAAACAGCATAATTAAAAAATATAAATATAATCATACTTACATATTGACCTTGAACACATATACACATGCATGTTTATACTCACATATATGCATGCATGTATGTATGACAGATGTCCTCCTAATTCAGCCCCTGAAAGGATTCTAGAATATTACCTGCTGTGTTTCTCACCTTTCCTTCTCCTGGTCCCTGAGTCAATGTAGGATATCTTGGTTACCAAAGTATTACTTTTGAAAAGATCACTTAGAGACAACGTTTGGATTCAAAAACCCCTCAAATATTCTGGAAGATTAAGCCCTGTGCCACTGTCAACAAACTGTGCAATCCTCCTGCAAAAACAGTAATGTTGGTTGGATTTCTTATGAGAGATAAATCTTATCAATGCTTAGCATTATGTAACTACTGGATTCACAGGATCAACTACAACAAATACATGAAGAATGATAAATAGGAAAAACATATCTGAATCAATAATAGGACCTCTCAAAATCAGATATGTTGTAAACACATGAAATTTTCTGTGTAGAGTTATAAAAATAGACTGAAAGACTCATTTTGTCTGAGTTGAGTGGAATCTGTCTTCTGAGAATGTTTTTTATCATGATTTTTTTTGTTTTATTGACAGTGAATATTGGAACAATTTTCTTCTCCAGTACAATTGATCATCCTGTGGAGGATGATAACTGAAGAAGCTTTTGGATTGTCCAAGCAACCTTACTTCCCTTCAGTTTCTTATTAAACTGAATCATGGAATCCCACAATTCCATTTGCCTACATCCTTCCTTCCTTTTATAGCTCATTATAATACATCCCTAATGTTCTCTATTTTACTTTATTATTATTTACAATGTTTCACTTCTATTACATTTATGTTGTATATTAAATACTTTTATTGTTGTAATCAATGTCATCTTTGGAAAATGCCATTTGGCAGTCTTCTCCTCCCTCTCAGTTACTTAGGAAGCTGCTTTCATGTGATAGAGCCACAAGAATCAATTTATTAAATATTACAAACTCCCATCAGAAAGACATGTTAAGTTCTGCTTAAAAAATGAAAACGGGACATTTCTCTGACCAAATTCTTTCAGACTCTAGCCGCCAAAAAGTCCCAAAGGCAAAGAATCAACTAAGGGGGTATACCACAAAACCTGACTCAACCTGGGCATTATAAGAACATTTTTATTTGAAGTTATTTCCCTCTTGGTGTGAAAAAGAGCTTTAGGATATTATTTACATTAGAAATACATTTGGCTCAGTGTTTGTAGGCTTATGGTAGCGCTATAGGGCAGGACTGATGTCAGGAGGTCACAGCAAGTGAAGTGGCTGACTTAGTTAAGAAACAGAGGACGCAGAAGATGACAATGCAGCCACTCCTGATGAGATCTGATAGACTAATTTCAGAAGGAAGGAGAGGGAGACCTCCCCTATCAGTGGACTTGTGGATGGGCATACATGAAGAAGTGGGAGGGAAGGTGGGATTAGAAGGGAAGGAGGGAAGTGTTTATGGGAGGATACAAAGTGAATAAAGTGAAATAAAGAAAAAATAAATAATAACAAAGAAGCAGAGGACAATGACGGCTCATACTCACTGAGCTTTCTCCTGTTTATGCATTCTGGAAATCATGTTTGTAATTTCACAGCCCAATAATAGTTGATATAGTTTTCTCACCGTGATTACCTAATCCAATTAATTGCTCAGAAGCATGGACAGAAGGTAACATAATTGAAATAATCCTGCAGAGTTGTGCTTAGGGAACTGTATCATAGATGGTTCCAGACAAAATACCATTAACAATCAAAATTAAGCATCACACATGACAAAGTTGGAAGTAGATTCCAATTGTAAGAATGTGCACAATGGCCTGAAAAGGTGGCTCAATATCTAAAGCAACTAAGATACAAACTTTGTAGCTGACGTGAGTACTGATCTTCAAAACTATAATTAATATAAAAACTAAAAATTGGTGGCTACACCTGGGATACAATTGAATAAACTGTAATCAATTTAATAAAAAAATTATTAAAAATTTGTTTTAGAAATAAAGCTTCAGAGAAAGGAGTGTCTATGACATAGTGTATCTTAGTTATTATATTATATATTATATTATTATATAATATATTATATAAAAATATTATTATATAATATATAATATATAATATATTATATATTATATTATATTATTCCTTGTGAATACCAGGAACAAAAATTGGAAATAGGGGTGTCCTACACATATCTATAAGATTTTTTTTTTTATTTTCTGTGCTCTCCCAGAACTGGAGATCATGACTCCAACCACAAACCACTCAGATAGAATTTGAAATAAGAGGTATCCTACACATACTATAGAAGATTTTTCATTCTCTCTGTTCTCAGGCTTGCTTCTTGAAGTACTGGAGATCATGAACCCAATCACTAAGGATAGACATTTACAAGAGGTTATTCCAAGGGGACACTGTGTCCATGTACACCAATTAGAAATAGAAGGCATGATCATGGGTATAGTGATTCAGTGAAAACAGAACAGAAATTAGAATTCTGAGTGATTCATTTACGTAATTTCTTCCTTCAGTTGGTTCATTGCAAATGTCAATGAGAAAAGATAACACACATGGTTTGAGATTAATCTACTTTACATAAACCAAAGTGAATGTTTGGTTTATAGCATGAGAGAAGTCAATAATGTCTACCAAGGTCACAAATGAGGACGGAAGACTTTTAGAACAGAGTCAAGAAGTAAGAAGTTAATTACAGTTTTACTCAGAAATCATAAAATGGCAATCAGTTTCCCTTCAGGAAAACAAGACAAAGGGCATGAGCACCATGGTTATGTTATACCATAATCATGAAGGAGACCCTGCGTAGCACAGTCATGTAGTGTTTAGCCCACGAAGAGATACCAGCAGTTGCTAGTTAGGAGTTAAAATCACATTCTCTCCAAGGACATACTTCTGCGAGCCTTTATTCAGCAAGAGGCTGTCTGGATGTGACAGTGGTTTCATAGAACCCTTCCTTCAAAAAACCTGGAGCTTCTTCCAGTGGATAACTTTGATTGTGTATTCCTCAGTATTTTGGTAAAAACAAACAAAAGAAAAGGAGCATATTGCAAAGTACATAAGAATCAATTTGGGAGTAAAAAATATTTTCCAAAACAAAACAGCCTGAAAATTATAATATAAAAATAACACAAATATAATTAAATTACCTGAAATATTTGACATATCTAAAAGTAATTCAGAATGAAAAAGTTATAAATTACTAAATAAGCATAAATAATTTACAACAATTTAAAATTCAATGGAATTTCATACAGGAATTTAATATGTTCATTCATTAGAAACAAATTAAATTTTAAGTAGATCCTTTATTACTTAATTAGTTAAAACAAAAAGACAATAAAATTTTTAATTAAGTTTTTGTTTTTTATATTAATTACAGTTTATTTACATTGTATCCCAGCTGTAGCCCCCTCCCACATTCCCTCCCAATCCTACTGTTCCTTCCTCATTTCCTCCCTGCCCTTCTCTAAGTCCACTGATAGAGAGTTCCTCCTCCCCTTCCTCTGACCCTAGCTTATCAGGTCTCCTCAGGACTAGCTGCAATGGCCTCCTCTGTGGCCTATCAAGGCTGCTCCTCCCTTGGGGTTGGGGGGAGGTTAAAGGTCCAGCCACTGAGTTCATATCAGTTTCAATCCCTGTTTAACTTACTGGGGTATCCAACTTGGATACTGAGCTGCCTTGGGCTATGTCTGAGCAGGGGTTTTAGGTTACATCCATGCATGATCCCTTGTTAGAGAATCATTTTTAGAAAAGACTCCTGTGCCCAGATATGTTTGATCCTTGTGGAGCTCCTTTCCTCTCCAGGTCTTACTAACTCACCCTTCTTTCATATGATTTCCTGTACTCTGCCCAAGGTTTGGTTATGAATGTCAGCATCTCCTTTGTACTTGTAATAGCTGGAACCTGGAAACAACCTTGTATGGCCCTCTATGGAGGAATGGTTACAGAAATTGTGGTACATTTACATAATGGAATACTACTCAGCAATTAAAAACAAGGAAATCATGAAATTTGCAGGCAAATGGTGTGGTCTAGAAAAGATCATCATAAATAGGGTATCCCAGAAGCAGAAAGAAACACATGGTATATATTCACATATAAGTGGATACTAGACCTAAAAGATAGGATCTACATACTAAAACCTATATACTTAAAGAAGCTAAGCAAGAAGCAGGACCCAGGGTAAGATAATCAGTCCTCATCTAGAAAGACAAATGGGATAGACATTGGAAGTAGGAGAAAAAAAGAAACACGACAGGAGCCTACCATAAAGGGTCTCTGAAAGACTCTATTTTTTCTAGCAGAGAAAATAAATTTCTGATAGGAGGATTGTTATATAAATATTTCTAATTTATGTAAAACACATTTGCACATTTAAAATTATATTAAATAAAAATATTTTCAGGAAAAAGGTTAAATCTAGTGAGAGAGAATACAAATTAGACTACACATATAATTGTCATTGTATAAAAAGAAATATAATAAATACAAATGAATAAGTACCATCAAATACCATTGATGAAAATCAATACATGTTATTCTAAAGGTGAAGAAAAATCTAGTCTAAGAATAAAAAGAAAACAGAGAAATCAATTTGTCACTTGGATTGTTTATGAACATTATTTTGAAATTACATAAAGACAATGATATTTAGAGAAGGTTCTGATAAGAGAATTTAAACAGATATAAATTACACTGGTAGATTATGTTTTGTCCTCTTCTAACTCGCTTTGAAGAGTGAAAACATGGTAACATGTAAGAAAAGCTTAAACAGGTATTTTAGGATGAACTCTTAGGAGAAACTTAAGAGTTCTTAGGAGAAACTCATTATCTCTTGAGAATGAGCTACTGCTTTCATGAGATTGCACTGCTTACCCTGTGAATTGGTTTAAATTGTCTGCCCACTTGATATGATCTAGAATCTCCAAAAGATAAACCTCACCAGATGCCTATGGGATGAGCCTCAATTAGATCAACTGAGATGGAAAAACTTCTGAAATAGTCTAAGTGTAGCACTTTAGCAATGGTTGGCTTCATTACATGGGTTGAGGTTCTAGATATACTAAAGCTCGAAAACAGGCTGAGCATGCTTTTCCCCCAACCTCCTCTTGGCCATGATGCATTAGCTCCCTTCAAACTGTGAACCAGAATTTACTGTCCTCACATTAAGTTGCTCTTATTAGTTATTTTGTCACATCAGTGAAACAAGGAACTAATAGAATATCCAAGGGCTTTGTAATAAAGCAAGTCATGTAAACAAATTTTCAGTTTCTATTTGTCCATTTTTCCTTCTCCTCCTCAGCCATCTTGTTCCTCTTGGCAAGCTCTATGATAAGCTCCAAGATAGGGAGGGACTCTATTCCTGTACCAACAGTAGATTTCCATCAGTGAATATGTATAAGAATATAAAAGCATGAAGACAGAAACTATGTAATATTAATCATACTAAAATGTATTCAGAAAGTTAGACAATGATTCTAATCCATAACACTGGATAAATGAATCTTGTGCTTTAAAAGCTTAACTATTTATTAAATGGTTTGGTAACCATGACAAAGAACCTCACATACACAGATTTCCTATCTATGCATTCATTCTTAGGACTTATTAGCCCATTATCATAAAAGTATCTTCATTAATTAGTTACAAGAGTAGGAGGAAAACATGTGCAGAGCAGTAGAAAATTAGCTTAAATATTTTAATAAACAAAGTAAAATTAATATTGGCAAAGATTTTAATGAGAATTATTAAAATAGTCATAATGAGCATCCAAGATAACAGCACCAGGAGGACACTGTTTCTGACCAGCAGCACAGCAGGGACAGAGAGTGACCAACACACAGAACTCTTGGCCTTAACACACCAAAATTGTGCTTGCCAGCTGAGAGGAAAGCCCATGTTGTGGGAATCAATTTGGTTCAGTTCACCCAGCTAAACTCCTGGAAGAGTACCCAGTCCCAGCTGGCACTTGGTCACCAGCCCAGAGGCGCATGCCTGCATGCCTGAACTGTGGGCCCCACAACACCTGAGACTGGGATTTCCAGTCTGGAGAAAACCCCACGGTGAAGGAAGCGATCAGGAACCAACCCCAGGACACTCAGACAACCCTTGCAAAAGGTACTGGGGTCCAGCTGATAATCAGCTGCCAGCCTAGAGAACTGCTGTGCACCTGACTCATTGTCCCAGACAGAATTCTGTCCCAGACAGAAATGTGGGCCCCAGGGCAACAGAGACTGTCATTTTCTGTCAGAAGGAAAACCGACAGTGTGGGAAAGAGCAGGCCCAAACTCAGGGCACCACAACTCCCATCCACCCACCCCCAACCCAGCCAGGTTCCTCTGGGAGCCCAGTCCATAACAAGGCAGAGTCACTCTGCCTGCACTCTACTTGCCATCCCAGATGAAACTGTGGATGCCAAAACACTGCACACTAGGTCTTTTTGTTGGGAGGAACACACAGTGGTAGATACAACTGGACCGACCTCAGGAAAACCACTTCCAGAAGAGTTTCTGGGTTCCCGCTGGGTTCCCCCTGGGTTCTTTCTGGGTTCTTGCTGAGGTCCTGCTGGGTTCTTGCTGGGTTCCCACAGGCTCCAAGCTCTGGCCTCTGGCTGCCCACATGAGCACTGTACTCAACTGCCATGTTTTACCACTAAGGTACTGGGGCACACAGCTCCAACCTCAGACCTACAGAAGCCTGAGACCATTGGATCAGGCCCCAGATACTGCTCCAAAGTGCAACCAGTTATCTCTAGCTAAACTGAAGAAACCACTGCACTTCCTGGTTCTTCAAGTGGACTATGCTCAGAAAACAAAATAAAGGAGCAAAGGTAGCAGCTCAATATGTTCTAAGCAAGAAACACAGAGAGGCAGCTGTCTCCAGGACTTCTCTTGGAAAGAGGAGAGCCTTCCTGACTACCAAGAACCATAGTTACCACACAGGTCCTTCAACTGGGTTGAATTGTGCCAATTTTGGAAAAGCACCACCAATCCATTGATCACACTCAAAGAGCTGAGGACGCTCCCTTCAGAACCCTACCAAGGGGATTCCCTCCACCCCAGGATTCCAGCAGGTACCAGAAATTAATAGCCCATACCTGAGACACCAAGATGGGTAGAGGCTACTGTTAAAGCACAACCAACAAAAGGCAAAGCAATATGCTATTCCCAGAACCCAATTATCCAGGGACAACCAGCCCTGGACATCCTAACATAAGTAGAATTTAAGAAGATGACTTTACATCAATGCTTAAGAGGAAAATAATGGAGGAAACAAATAAAATGTTTGAAGATTTAGAGGGAGATAAAGTCAAACAGATTACGACCATTAGTAAAGAAATGCAGGAAACTGTAGTAAAACAGCTTGTTGCTTTCAGAAAGAAAATGATTAAATCACTGAAAGAAATAAAAGAAACAGAGGAATGTTCAAACAAACAGGTGAAGGAATTGAAGGAAGATACAGTCAGACAGGTAAAGGAAATAAAAAAAATGGTTCAGGATCTGAAAATAGAATTGGAAAAATTAAAGAAAACACAAACAGAGGAAACCATGGTGAGAAAGAACAAAGAAAAGAACACAGGAACTACAGAGGTAACCATAACCAACAGACTACAATAGATGGAAGAAAGAATCTCAGATATGGAAGATACAATGAAATAAATGCATGTAGCCGTTAAAGAAAATACTAAATCCCAAAAATTCCTGACACAAACCATCCATGAAATCCAAGAAAACATGAAAAGACAAAACCTAAGAGTAGACTTAAGGGTGGAGGGGCCAAGATGGCAGCACTGGGAGAATACTGTGTCTGAGAAGTGGGAAAACACTCTCCGTGCAGCGACCAGGAGACTGAACTCTGGGCCCTAAAACTAAAGCGTGTTTCCCAGGTGAGGGGAGGCTCCCACAGCATGGGAATCAGTCAGGTCCACTCTGAGGCGGCCAGCCAGAACCCGGAAGAGATCCCTGGTAACATGGGCTTTGGGTCTCTGTGCTGGAGCTGCACACCTGCACGTACCGATCACTTTCCCAGGCTGATTGGTGGGCACAAAGGGAGTCCCATTCGCAAGAAAACCCCACGCGGAAGCAAAGTTGCGAGGCTGATTATGGGTCACCCAGTCTTTCCCTGGAAGTTCTCGCTGACTGCGGGTACCCGCCTCCATCACAACTGAGCTCCAGCCATGCTCAGAGAGCAGCTGCGAGCCCAGCTCAAAATCCCTACTCCCTCTTCAGAGGAGGCAGGTGGTGTCTAGCAGAATCTGCCACAGACCACATTGTCTGTACCCCAACCTGAGATCGGAGCTGAGAAAACCCAATCCTTTCGGGCACTCCCCCAAACGCTGCCATAACCCTGCTGCAGTGGAGCAGAAGGACAAAGAGGCGCACAGGGGCTTCACCGTGCTGGCCGCTGCTCCTTGCAAATAAACTTCAGCTCAGGATCTGGGACTGTGATCATTCAACACGTCCTGAGAAGCTCCCAGTTCCAGCACAATAAGGTCTATCACCATGTCCTATCACTGGCGACCCCCCCCCGACTCCTGGCAGAGAAAACCCGGCTCAGAATCTGGACTGAGAAGTCCCAACCCCTTCTGGCACTCCCCTGAGAACACTGCCATAAGCTTGCCCTAGCGGAGGGGAAGATCAGAGGGGAAGGACAGAGAGGCAGCCTGCCACAGGACACAGTACCCCCTCTCCAGCTCACCCAGTGGCCCCTGGCAGAGAAACCCAAGCTCTGGATCTGAGGACACTCAACCCTACCTGGTACTCTCTCAGGATCAGCAAACATAGGTTCTACCACCAGGCTGCTTCTGGCAGAGAGTTCTGGGCCCAGGATATTGAGAACACTCAACCTAACTCTTTCCCGAGTTACCCCAGGACAAATCAACATAACCCCTCCTGGCAGAGGGAAAGGACAGAGAGGCAGCACACAGGAGAGGTGGAAATCGTGTCCTGCGGCCACAGTGTCACAGAGTTGACTGTTAGCCTACTCGCACATTTCCCGCAGCAGGACCAAATCAGAGAGTAGAGAGCAAGGGAAACCCCAGTGCATTCCAAGTGGTCCTGCAAGAGAGTGAGTGAGCCTTCTAGGGAGAGTTTGCCCCAGACCCAGGGCCTCTCCACAGAAGCAACCAGATGAGATCCCTGCCACCCAGACCCCTAATGTGGGCATCATAGGGATTCTTGGGATAGCGACCCCAACGTTGAAGCCTCTGCCTTGTGGGTCCACCAGTTTAATCCAGGCAAACAGTCCCTGGATCTCAGACATAATACTTCATAATAGTGGCCTGCAGGCCACTGCAATAGTCACAGAATCCCCACATGTACACTACGCCTGCTAAAAGTGCATGCAAATAGTGCCAGCGTCACATTCCTTACTTAGGCAAAACTGAAACCACAAGGCACACTCCCAAACCAGTGAACCTCTCTCATCTTCCTGAAAAAAACGTCCAGAAAACAGGAAGAGATGATCATTGTCTGAACTACAAACTCGAGGAACAAACAGTGAGGGTTATAAATAACCAGATGGCTAGAGGCAGACTTAAGAACACACCCAACACAAATCAGGACATAATGACCTCACCAGCAACCCCACAAAAAAATGGACACTTCAATTCACTAGATATACAAGAAAACAACCTCAAAACTATGTTTCTCCAGCTATTAGAGCCCATATAGGTGAAATGAACAAAGCCCTCAGAGAAATAGCCAAAGAAATCGAGATGAATCAAGAGGAAACAAATTGAGATCTCAGAGAAATGACCATGAATATTGAGGCAAACAAAGAAGAAATGAACAAAGCTTTCAAAGAAACGTCCACACAAATGAAGGCAAATGAAGAAGAAATAAACAAACTCTCATAGAAATACAGGCAATTATACCCAAAGAAATAGAGGCACAATCAGTGATGCATAGAGAAGAAATGGAAAAAAAACAATAGAAGCTGTCATTGAAAAGCAGGACTCCACATTCAAACAGATGAAGGAAATGGTGCAAGTCATGAAAACAGAATTAAAATTAAAAAAAAAGAAAATACAAATGGAGAAAAACTAGGAGCTGTAGAACATAGAGAAAAGATCGGGAACTCCAAAGGTAAGCATCACCAACAGAATACAAGAGATGGAAGAAAGAATCTCAGGCGCCGAAGATACACTTCCAGGAATTGACACGTCTCTCAAAGAAAAAATAAAATCAGAAAAGTTCCAAACACAAAACATCCAAGAACTCAAGGACACCATGAAAAGACAAAACCTAAGAATAATAAGAGTAGAAGGAAAAGAAGACATCAGGCTCAAAGGTCCGGAAAATATTTTCAAGAAAATTATAGAAGAAAACTTTCCCAACTTAAAGAAGGAGATGGCCATAAACATACAAGATGCCTACAGAACACCAAGTAGACTAGACCAGAAAAGAAATTCTTCACGTCACATCATAGTCAAAACACTGAACCTACAGAACAAAGAAAAAATTCTAAAAGCAGCATGGAAAAAAGGCCAAGTAACATATGAAGGTAGACCTATCAGAATCACACAAGATTTCTCAACAGAAACTATGAAACTATGAAGGCCAGAAGGGCCTGGACAGAAATCATACTGTCCTTAAGGGACCACAGATTCCAACCCAGACTACTATACCCAGCAAAACTTTCAATCAACATAGACAGAAATTCAGAATATTCCATGACAAAACCAAATTTAAACAATATCTACATAGTAACCCAGCTCTACAGAAGGTACTAGAAGGGAAACTCCAAACCAAAGAAAACAACTACATCTAAGGAAACAGAGGAAATAGATAACTACACACACACAACACACACACACAAAAAAAGAATACAAGCAATGAAACTCAGTGACACCACCAACCCCATATCAAAAGTAAGCAACAATTGTTGGTCACTAGTATCTATCAACATCAACTGACTCAACTCCCCAATAAAAAGACACAGACTAACAGAATAGTTGTGGAAACAGGATCCAACCTTCTGTTGCATCCAAGAAACACACTAACCAAGCAAGTGAAAGACCTGTTTGAGAAAAACTTCAAGTCTCTGAAGAAAGAAATTGAATAAGACATCAGAAGATGGAAAGATCTCCCGTGATCATGGATTGGTAGGATTAACATTGTGAAAATGGCCACCCTGTCAAAAGTAATCAACAGATTCAATGCAATTCCCATCAAAATACCAACTCAATACTTTACAGACCTTGAAAAGAAGATTCTCAGCTTCATACAAAGAAACAAAAAAACAGGAATCTCCAGAACAATCCTGTGCAACAACAGATCATGTGGAGGTATCTCCATCCCTGATCTCAATTTGTACTACAGAGCAATAGTAATAAAAACTGCATGGTATTGTCATAAAAACAGAAAGGAGGATCAAAGGAACTGCACAGAAGACCCAGAAATAAACGCATACACCTATGAATACTTGATTTTTTACAAAGAAGCCAAAACCATTCAATGGAAAAAAGAAAGCATCTTCAACAAATGGTGCTGAACCAAATGGATGTCTACATGCAGAAAAATGACAATAGATCCATATTTATCACCCTGCACAAAACTAAAGCCCAAGTGGATCAAAGACCTCAACATAAAACCAGATACTCTAAATCTCTTAGAAGAAAAAGTGGGGAACAGCCTAGAACTCATTGGCACAGGAGACAACTTCATAAACACCAACAGCACAGGCTCTAAGAGCAACAATCAGTAAATGGGACCTCATGAAACAAAAAAGCTTCTGTAAAGCAAAGGACACCGTCATCAAAACAAAATGACTGCCTACAGATTGGGAAGGAATATTCACTATCCCATTATCTGACAGAGGACTAATATCCAGTATATACAAAGAACTAAAGAAGCTGAAAAGCAGCAAACCAATTAATCCAATTAAAAAATGGGGAACAGAGCGCAACAGAGAATTCTTGACAGAGGAATATCGAATGGCAGAGAAACACTTAAAGAAATGCTCAACCTCATTAGCCATCAGAGAAATGCAAATCAAAACGACCCTGAGATTTCACCTTACACCCATCAGAATGGCCAAGATGAAAAACTCAAGTGACAACACATGATGGAGAGGTTGTGGAGAAAGGGGAACCCTCCTCCACTGCTGGTGGGAATGTAAACTGGTACAACCACTCTGGAAAACTATCTGGCGCTTTCTCAGACAATTAGGAATAGCGCTTCCTCAAGACCCAGCTATACCACTGCTAGGTATATACCCAAACTTTGCTCAAGTACACAAAAGGGATATTGTTCAACCATGTCTATAGCAGCTTTATTTGTAATAGGCAGAACCTGGAAACAACCCAGATGTCCATCAATAGAGGATTGGGTACAGAAGTTGTGGTATTTTTACACAATGGAATACTACTCAGCAATCAAAAAGGAGGAAATCATGAAATTTGCAGGCAAATGGTGGGATCTAGAAAAGATCATTCTGAGTGAAATATCCCAGAAGGAGAAAGTCAAACATGGTATATATTCACTTATATAGACCTATAAGATATGATAAACAGAATGAATTCTATACACCTAAAAAAGATAATCAAGAGAGTGGATATGGGGTAAGATGATCAATCCTCACTTAGAAAGACAGATGGGATGTGCATTGAATGTCTGATAGGAGTCTACTGAGGGCATGTGAAAGACTCTAACAAGCAGTGTTTTCAAAGCAGATACAAAGACTCATGACCAAACTTTCGGCAGAGTAGAGGGAATCATATGAAAAAAGGGGAGTTAGTATGATGGGAAAGGATAGGAGCTCCACAAGGACAAAATATATCTGGGCACAGGGTCTTTTCTGAGACTGATATTTAATGAAGGACCATGTATAGATATAACCTAGAACCTCTACTCAGATGTACCCTGTGTTAGCTCAGTAACCAAGTAGTTTCCCATAGTGAGGGAAAAAAGGACTATTTCTAACAGGAACTCAATGACTGGCTCTTTGACCTCCCCACCCCCCAAGGGAGAAGCAGTCCTGTTAGGGCACAGAGGAGGGCTTTGCAGCCAGTCCTGAAGATACCTGTTAAAACATGATCAGATGAATGGGGATGAGGTCCCCCTATCAGTGGACTTGGAAAGGGGCATGGTGGAGATGAGGGAAGGAGGCTGGGATTGGGAGGGAATGAGGGAGCAGGATACGGCTGGGATACAGGGTTAATAAAATGTAACTGATAAGAAAAAAATAAAATTAAAAAAAAAAAACTGAGTAATAGGAATAGAGAAAAAAGAAGATTCCTGTCTACAATGCCCAGAAAATATTTTCAAAAAATAATAGAAGAAAATCTCCCAACTTAAAAAAGAGGCCTATAAATAAATATACAACAGACCTACAGAACACCTAATAAATTAAACCAGAAAAAAAATCCTCCTGCCACATAATATTCAAAACAGAACAAAGAAAAAATACTAAAAGCAGCAAAGGAAAAAGGCCAAGTATCAAGTAACACATAATGGCAAACTATCAGAATCACATCTGACTACTCAACAGAAGCTATGAAAGCCAGAAGGGCCTGGATGGCTATAGTACAAACCCTAAGAGAACATAGATATCAGCCCAGGCTACTTTACACAGCAAAACTCTCAATCATCATAGATGGAGGAAACAAGATATTCAACGACAAAAACAAATTTAAACAATACCTAGACACAAATACAGCATTACAGAAAACATTAGAAGGAAAAATACAGCCGAAGAAAAATAACAACATTAGGAAAACACAGGAAATAAATAACCTCAGTGCAGCAAAACTAAAAGTAGCTAAGCACACAAACCACAACCAGCAGCAAAATCAAAGGATCTAACAGCTACTAGTTATTAATCTCTCTTAACATCAATGAACTCACAAACTAAAAGAGAATGGATGTGCAAGCAAGACCCAAAAATTTGATGCATACAAGAAACACACTTAAGCCACAAAGATAGATATTAACTGAGAATAAAGGGTTAGAAGATGGTTTTCCAAGCAAATGGACCCAAGAAGCAAGCTGCAGTTGTCATTCCAGTATCTAATAAAATAGATATTCAACCAAAATTAAACATAAGAGACCGGGAAAGTTACTTAATACTCATCAAAAAAAAAAAAAAAAATCGACCAAGAAGACATCACAATTCTGAACATTTATGCTCCAAATAGGAGAGCACCCACAATAGTAAAAGAAAGATTAATAACACTGAAACCACACATAGATCCACACACATTAATAGTGGGAGACTTCAACACTCCACTCTCAACAAAGGACAGGTGAACAAACCGAAATTAAACAAAGAAACGATGACTCAAATAGATGCCATGAATCAAATGGACCTATCATCTACAGAGCTTTTCACCCTATCACAAAAAGAATTACCTCCTCAGCACCTCATGGAACCTTCTCCAAAATAGACCATATAATTGGGCACAAAGAAAACCTCAACAGATACAGGAAGATTGAAATAATCCCTTGTCTCCTATCAGACTACCATGAACTAAAGCTGGATCTCACCAACAACAGAAATAGCAAAAAGCCTACACACACATGGAAACTGAACAACTCGCTACTCAATGACAGCTGGGTCAGGGAAGAAACAAAGAAAAATAAAAGTCTTCCTGGAATGTAATGAAAATGAAGATATAACATACCCAAACTTATAGGATATGATGAAAACAGTACTAAGAGGAAAGGTCATAGCACTAAGTGCCTTCAAGAAGAAATTTGAAGCATCCCATAGAAGCAACTTAATGGCTCACCTGAAAGTTCTAGGAACAAAGAAACAGACACACCCAAGAGGAGTAGACAGCTGATAATAATCAAACTCAACCAAGGAAATCAATAAACTACAAACAAAGAGAACAATTCAAACAATCAAGGAAACCAAGAGCTATTTCCTTGAGAAAATCAACAAGATAGACAAACCTTTACATAAACTAACAAAAGGACAGAGAGACACTATCCAAATCAACAAAATCTGAAATGAAAAGGGGACATATCAACGGACATGGAAGAAATCCAAACAATCACTAGATCTTTCTTCAAAAGCCTATATCCCACAAAGTGAAAAAATCTCAATTAAATGGACAATTTTCTTGAGTGATTCCACTTACAAAAGATGAATCAAGTTCACATAAATAAACTAAATAATCATACATCCCCTAAGGAAATAGAACTTTTCATCAAAAGTCTCCCATGCAAAACGAAAGCCCAAGGCCAGATGGTTTCAGCACAGAATTTTACCAGACCTTTGAAGAAGAGCTAACACCAATACTCTTCAAAGTAATCCACAAAAGAGAATCAGAAAAAATGTTACCATCTCATTCTTTGAAGCCATAGTCACCTTGAAATTTAAACCTTAAAAAAACTGGAGAGAGAAAGAGAATTTTAGGCCAGTTTCTCTTGTGAACACTGATACAAAAAATACTCAACAAAATCCTTGCAGACTGAATCTAAGAACACATCAAAGATATCATCAATTATGACCAAGTAAGCTTCATCTCAGGCATGCAGGGATGATTCAATAAATGGAAATCCATCAATGTAATCTACCAAATAAAAAACGAAAGAAAAAAAAAAAACACAAGATCATCTCCTTCAATACTGAAAAAGCATTTGATAAATCTAACACCCATTTCTGTTTAAAGTCTGGAGAGATCAGGGATACAAGACACTTACCTAAACACAGTAAAGACAATATACAGCAAGCTTATAACAAATATAAAACTAAATGGAGAGTAACTTAAATCATTCCAACTGAAATCAGGGACAACAGAGAGCTGCCCTCTCTCTTCATATTTCTTCAACATAGTTCGTGAAATCCTTGCTAGAGCAATAAGATAATTAAAAGAGATTAAGGGGATTCAATACAGAAAGGAAGAAGTCAAAGTATCATTCTTTGCAGATGATATGAAAGTATACATGAGTGTCCCCAGAGATTCTACCAGGGAACTCCTACAGCTGATAAACACATTCAGCAAAGTGTTTGGATACAAAATTAACTCGAAATAAAAGTACAGCAACCCTCCTGCATACATACGACAAATGGACTGAGAAAGAAATTAGGGAAGCAACGCCTTTCACAATAGCCACAAATAACAAAAAGTACCTTTGTGTAACTCCAACCAATCGAGTCAAAGACTTGTATGAAAAACACTTCAAGTCTTTAGGAAAAAAACAGAAGAAGTTATTAGAAGATGGAAAGATCTCCCATGCTCATGGGTTGGCAGGATAAACAGTAAAAATGACCATCTTACCAAAAGCAATCTACACATTCAATGAAATTCCCTTCAAAATAACAACAGAATTCTTTACAAAACTTAAAAGGAAAATTCTCAACTTCATAAAGAATAGGAAAAAACAAAAACAAAAAACAAAAAAACAAACAAACAAACAAAAAAACAGAATAGCTAGAATAATCCTCTGCTCTGCAACAAAAGATCTTCTGGAGATATCTTCATCCCTGATTTCAAGCTGTCCTATAGAACAACAGCAATAAAACCTGCATAGTGCAGGCTGTGAAACAGACTGGTGAATCAATGGAATTGAATAGAGGATTCACAAATAAATCCACACAACTCTGAACACCTGATTTTAGATACCAAAATCATACAATGGAAAAAAAAGATAGCATAATCAACAAATAGTGCTGGTCTAACAGGATATCTACATGTAAAAAAATGGAAATGCATCCATTAACAGTATTAGAATTTTTGTTATTGAAAGTATACCCAGATGATTATCTTCAATGATTTAGAAAAGTGTAAAGTTTGACTTATCTGAATATTCAGCAAAATTGAGTTAAAAAACAAATATAAGACATTAAAAGCTCAAAAATATTTACAAATCCTACAAGCTAATGTACTTATTTTATAGAATTTGAATAAGTTGGGATAATTTTAAATTTGAGAAAAAAAACAAATGGAAAGTAGAACATCAAAAATAAAGCTCATAGACTTCCGAAAAATTTTATGAAGAAAGTTAAATTTAGTACATAATTCATAGGATAAAATACCTTCAGCTGGCTTAGAAATGCATCTGACTTAACTTTTTATATCTGTAGTTGGTTGTAAAAATAATTTTCTGTGAAGATATGTTTAATTCATACTGTGATTATTAATTTTAATATCACAAATTTTAAAATGTTTTAAAATTGTTGCACAGTTTATTATAGAAGAATATGTATAACTTATACAAAAAAATTCCTGGTAAATCTCAAATAATTATAACAGTCTTTATTATCATTACTAGCTGCTACATAAAGATAATATAGTACAAATTTACCATTAAAATTGTCATGAGAAGCTGGCATACAAAAGGAAAGAATCATCTTTCAAATGTCGTAAGCAGACCATAATGGAAATTTTAGTAGCTTAGTGTTTACAACTGTGCAGATTAAAATCTCTGACAATATCAGGACAATTAGCCCCAATGTCTACACCTCCAACTCCCAAAATAATCATTTAGAAAGATCCTTTCTCTAAATAAACTGAATGCAGAACTTTCCATCCATTCATGGAAACAGAAAACAGTGATGTTTGGCATTGGCTAGTGATCACAGTAACATACAGTTCTGAGAACCCAAACCAGACTTTCTCTAGGTAACTCCATATACTCACATTTTATTCTAGAGTGTATAGGCTCGAGTATCTATTTTAACTAATATTTTTATATGAAATAAATCAAGAAGAAATGGGATTTAATTTTGTTCTGTATTTATTTTATCTTACTTGTATTTCCTAAAGTTTTCCCTATTTGTTCCAGTTTTTGCTCTAGTCCTTTACTGTTGGCATGCAGTGATACCATGATATATTGTTAAAAATGTTAGGCTGAAAGAACAACTGGAATCTTTTGGTTTGGGAATAGATAGCTTTTCCTCAACATTTGTATCTGATTTGTTTTTGACAGTGTATCCCTTAGGTAACCCAAACTGGTCTCATACTTAGTGTATACTCCCAGCTACCTTTGCTCTTAGAATTCGGGTTGCCTTGGCCTCCAGAATACCTGAGTTTATAAGCAGGTGCCACCACAATGAGCCAGGAATTTTTTGTGTGTAGCATTGTACTATGTAGTTTACATTTTCTCTGTCAATCAAATACAATTTTCTTTCTCTGTGCCACATTATAATGAGCTTAAATATTTAATGGAATAAAGGGGTATTTAGAATAATGCATATTTAAGATTATTTCCTAATTCAAGTCAATTTTTTAATTTTATCCTATAATACTTTCCCACCACTTTAAGATGATTATATTCTATTCAGTGAACAGGACATTTTACATCTCAAAATGAAGTCATGTTTGCTCATTGCCACTCTAAATGTTATCATGGTTCATCACAGTACAACAAATGGATTTTAAGGAGATTTTCAAAAGGGAGACACTACAGAGAATACAAAAAATTTGAAATGAGGACAATCAGAATGACACACTGTAAGAAACACTCTTCCTGTGTCTGGATTAGGAGATGTAAGAGGGCTACAAAACAAGACATATAAATGGTCACCATATACTGAAAAGGCAGGAAATCAGAATGTTTCTCTCCCCAGAAGGAACTGAAACTTGATGCCAGATTGATTTTAACTTATCAAAACTATTTGGATCTCGAGCACATAGAAAACAGTTTTTTAGCAATGACGATAATGTGTTATGACAACAATAAAGTCTAACACAAGCATGTTTTGTATGCTATGTAAGTGTATACATATGTAAACATATAAAGCAAGTAGGGTCAAAATTGGATATCATCTTCAAATGCTTCTCTAATTTATTTTTTGAGACAGGGTCTCAGTCACCCATGGTATGAGTCAGTGTTCTCTAGAGAAAAAAAAAACTTATAGGATAAGTATATGTGTGTGTGTGTGTGTTTATTTGTGTGTGTTTGTATATATGTATGTGTATAAAAGAGAGAGGGGGAGAGAGAGAGAGAGAGTAGTGGGAAATTAACCAGAGTGAAAAAGAGATCCCTTTGCAACTCAGAAAGCCAAGTCCCAGTTGCCAAAGAAGAAAATGGAAATGAAAAGGTCTCCACGGGCTTTTGGGATCTGCACCAGTGTGAACAGCTGTGAAGGCCCAGTTGGTGAAAAGAAGGAGCCTGGAGGCAAGGCAGTGTGGCAGGTGTATAACACAGACCCAGTTCCCGAATATGAAAAGAGAAAGGAAAAGCTCTGGGCAGGCGTTTGGGATTTTCACCAGGTGTGTTAGCTTCAGCACTAATGAATATTGTCTTCATTTCTCCCCTTTGTATACATGGATGTTCACGAATAAACATTTGTGTGTATATACATATGATTGGAAAGAGAGAGTCATTCATAGGCATAGCCATAGAGAGTTGATAGCATCTGTGTGAGTGTGCATGTGTGTGCAAGGGTGTGTGTATGTGTGTATGTGTGTGTGTGTGTGTGAGAGAGAGAAAGAGACAGAGACAGAGAGAGAGACAGAGAGAAAGAGTGTGTTTGGGACAGAGAGAGACAGAGAAAGACAGAGAGAGCGCAGTAGGACAGAGTCGCCTATGCATGGAGATGGAGCCACGCAAGCTCTACAAACCCCTGAAGAAACTCGCCTCCATGCCCAGCCTATCTGAACGTCTGGCAGAGATAGGCTTCAGGCAGACCATCAAGATCTTGAGGAAACAGCAGCTGCTAGTACCCTTCACCAGGGACTTGGCGGCCAAATGGGGGGACAGTTCCCCGCTGGGTCCCAGGTCTGAGCGGGACCCACTCTCCCCTGACTCTGCCTTGGTGCTGAGCGAGAAGGCAGAGCAAGGAAGAACATCTCCGGCAGAGGAGACCCAAGCATCCACGTCTAGAGGAGCCCAAGACAAGCGGGCAGAGGCCTTGCAGCTGAGCAGCAGCAGGCCAGGCCCGAGCAGGAAGGGAAGCACATGCAAGACGCCAGAGGCAAGTGACTCTTGCAGTGAAAGCCTGGACCCAGCAGCCAAGAAGATCCGAAGGTGCAGACAGGACGCCCTCCGCGGGTCCCAGGAGCATGGCCCTGCCTGCTCTTTGGGGGCTTGCCCCAACTCTGACCACGCCCGCTACCCCCTGGGTGTCCCGGAGCTCTCTTGGGGCCAGACTGACCGAGAAGTGCAGCTGGCGCCTGTCAGGGTGGATTCCAAGACGCCTGTCTACTCAGGTGCCAGGAAGCCCGTTCTCCAGCAGGAATGGCCAGAAGGGCTCCTCCTTTCCCAAGATCTCGTGGGCATGTGGGAGGCTCACTGCCACGCCAAGGAGGCCATTGCAGCCCATGCAGCTGATGCCACCGAACAACCTGCTCTCCAAGGAATCTCCCAAGCCAAGGAGGCCTTTGAAGCCGCCACAGCCCAAGCAGCCCAAGAAGCGGAACATGGGCACGCAGGCGACGAGACTGAGACCCACAGCCAGACTGAGACCAAGACACAGCAGCAGATGGAGGAGGCAGACCAGGAGCTGAGGCTGCAAGCCGTCACAGCCCGCATCCGGAGCAGACAGGCCAAGAAGCTGCAAGGGCGCCGACAAACCAAGATGGTCACCTTCTTCACCCAGGCCAGGAGCCCAGGCCAGCCAGAGGTGCCCGGACCCCCGGCTCGGGGGCCCTCCTCCGAAGCGCACCTCCTCCCGCAGGCCTCTGGCCACGGCCCGTCCCGGCGGGCTCTCTGCACCAAGACCCAGGCTAAGAAGAGACCCGCCCCCCTCATGGCCAAGGCTCTCCGGGATTATCACAACCGGTTCTCTCACAGGTGAACCCCAGAAGGACACTCTCTGCTCAGGCATGTCTTGGGACACCCCGGCGGCACTGGACACACCCACTCTTCTCTCACGGAAAACCCAGGCTTTCCAGAGCTTGCACCTGGGATCCCGCTTGGAGCTCTGGAGACAATCTCTGGAGGCCTCTCGGCCTGATCTCCACACCCTTTGGGCGGGTTCCACCCACCCGTGAGAGCCTAGGCTGCAGCCATCTTCCCAGAGCAAGCACTCCGTCCTGCATCGGCCTACCAGACATCCACTACCCAAAGACTCTGGCCAAGGCTCAAGGTCTAGGCTTCAGGAAGAAAGACCAGCACCCACACCTCAACTCACACCTACGCCTTCACCTGCCCAACGGACTCACTGTCAGACACGCCCACCCACTGATGCACACCTGCGTGATTTGGAAGGGAAGGATGGATTTCCTGGAATTCTCACCCCCTCTTCTGGAGGGCTGTGCGGAAGCAATCATTGCCACTTCTCCAGTGCTTGGACAGATCTTCTTTCCAGAGTTAGTTTTCCACGCCTTAGGTACACAACTGCCCGAGGGAGAACTGCTTAGGGTAAGTGTCAGGTGTGTTAGCTTCAGCACTAATGAATATTGTGTGCATTTCTCTCCTTTGTATACATAGATGTTCACGAATAAACATTTCTGTGTATATACATATGATTGGAAAGAGAGAGTCATTCATAGGCATAGTTATAGAGAGTTGATAGCCACTGTGTGAGTGTGCATGTGTGTGCAAGGGTGTGTATGTGTGTGTGTGTGTGTGTGTGTGAGTGTGTGTGTGTTTGAGACAAACAGAGAGAGAGAGAGACAGAGACAGAGACAGAGACAGAGAGTGCGCAGAGGGAAATTAACCAGATTGAAAAAGGGATCCTTTGGAACCCTGAAAGCTAAGACCCAGTTGCCCAGGATCAGAAGAGAAATGGAAAGCTGTGGGCCGGCTTTTGGGAACTGCACCAGTGTGAACACCTGTGAAAGCCTAGTTGGTTGAAAGATGGGCCCAGGCCGTCAAGGCGGTGTGGCAGGTGTGCAAGACAGGATTTCCAGGCTCCGAGCAGAAATCCACTTTCTCGACAGGCTCAACTTGCTGGGGTGAAAGGGATGTGTCTCCCACCCACCCTCCATGCACTGTGCGAAATTGGAGCCCAGAGCAGATTCTCGGCTTATTTATTTATTTATTTATTTGTTTGTTTGTTTGTTTATTTACTTTTTGATTGATTGATTGACTCGATTTTACTTCCCTCTGCTTTTGTGTGAGCATGTGCAGTCTCTGGCAGGCTCCCGAAGCTGGCGTCCTACAGCGGGGAGCAGACTATCCCGAGAGCCCCAGCAAAGACCTTGAGGAAGCCCCCATTTGCCAGAGCTCGCCTGGAAGCAAGGCAGGGCTGTGAACCCCCGGGATTTGGCCAGAGTGGGCTCTGGCGTCAGAGATCATGTTTTCTGAGCTGTGGATGGGGCGTGGCACAGGGAAGCAGAAGTCAGAAGGGGCGGGCCCAGAACCAGCAGCCTCGGCCGCTGACTGGGCAGATTTGAGCCAAGGCGTGGTCCAGCCCCTGTATATATATCTAGGGTAGGGATGCGCCCCTCCACAGTGAGGCAAAGAGAGGCAGCAGCTGGAAAACTCCCAGCAGCCTAGCCCAGAATCTGCTGCAGAGACACAGGTAGCCACCACGAGAGGAAGAGGAAAAGAGCAGTCCGACGTACTGTCTGCCCGGTGGGGCCCAGTCCTGTTCTCAGCCATGGACATGGAGGCTGGCTCTTCCCAGGCAGCCCTGCAGAAGCTGTGTGATCGCCTGTGCACGGAGACAGAGCCACGCAAGCTCTACAAGGCCCTGAAGAAACTCGCCGCCGTGCCCAGCCTGTCTGAACGTCTGGCAGAGATAGGCTTCAGGCAGACCATCAAGATCTTGAGGAAACAGCAGCTGCTAGTGCCTTTCGCCAGGGACTTGGCGGCCAAATGGGGGGACAGTTCACGGCTGGGTCCCAGGTCTGAGCGGGACCCACTCTCCCCTGACTCTGCCTTGGTGCTGAGCGAGAAGGCAGAGCAAGGAAGAACATCTCCGGCAGAGGAGACCCAAGCATCCACGTCCAGAGGAGCCCAAGACAAGCGGGCAGAGGCCTTGCAGCTGAGCAGCAGCAGGCCAGTCCCGAGCAGGAAGCGAAGCACATGCCAGACGCCAGAGGCAAGTGACGCTTGCCGTGAAAGCCTGGAGCCAGCAGCCAAGAAGATCCGAAGGTGCAGACAGGACGCTCTCCGCGGGTCCCAGGAGCATGGCCGCGCCTGCTCTTTGGGGGCTTGCCCCAACTCTGACCACGCCCGCTACCCCCTGGGTGTCCCGGAGCTCTCTTGGGGCCAGACTGACCGAGAAGTGCAGCTGGCGCCTGTCAGGGTGGATTCCAAGACGCCTGTCTACTCAGGTGCCAGGAAGCCCGTTCTCCAGCAGGAATGGCCAGAAGGGCTCCTCCTTTCCCAAGATCTCGTGGGCATGTGGGAGGCTCACTGCCACGCCAAGGAGGCCATTGCAGCCCATGCAGCTGATGCCACCGAACAACCTGCTCTCCAAGGAATCTCCCAAGCCAAGGAGGCCTTTGAAGCCGCCACAGCCCAAGCAGCCCAAGAAGCGGAACATGGGCACGCAGGCGACGAGACTGAGACCCACAGCCAGACTGAGACCAAGACACAGCAGCAGATGGAGGAGGCAGACCAGGAGCTGAGGCTGCAAGCCGTCACAGCCCGCATCCGGAGCAGACAGGCCAAGAAGCTGCAAGGGCGCCGACAAACCAAGATGGTCACCTTCTTCACCCAGGCCAGGAGCCCAGGCCAGCCAGAGGTGCCCGGACCCCCGGCTCGGGGGCCCTCCTCCGAAGCGCACCTCCTCCCGCAGGCCTCTGGCCACGGCCCGTCCCGGCGGGCTCTCTGCACCAAGACCCAGGCTAAGAAGAGACCCGCCCCCCTCATGGCCAAGGCTCTCCGGGATTATCACAACCGGTTCTCTCACAGGTGAACCCCAGAAGGACACTCTCTGCTCAGGCATGTCTTGGGACACCCCGGCGGCACTGGACACACCCACTCTTCTCTCACGGAAAACCCAGGCTTTCCAGAGCTTGCACCTGGGATCCCGCTTGGAGCTCTGGAGACAATCTCTGGAGGCCTCTCGGCCTGATCTCCACACCCTTTGGGCGGGTTCCACCCACCCGTGAGAGCCTAGGCTGCAGCCATCTTCCCAGAGCAGGCACTCCGTCCTGCATCGGCCTACCAGACATCCACTACCCAAAGACTCTGGCCAAGGCTCAAGGTCTAGGCTTCAGGAAGAAAGACCAGCACCCACACCTCAACTCACACCTACGCCTTCACCTGCCCAACGGACTCACTGTCAGACACGCCCACCCACTGATGCACACCTGCGTGATTTGGAAGGGAAGGATGGATTTCCTGGAATTCTCACCCCCTCTTCTGGAGGGCTGTGCGGAAGCAATCATTGCCACTTCTCCAGTGCTTGGACAGATCTTCTTTCCAGAGTTAGTTTTCCACGCCTTAGGTACACAACTGCCCGAGGGAGAACTGCTTAGGGTAAGTGTCAGGTGTGTTAGCTTCAGCACTAATGAATATTGTGTGCATTTCTCTCCTTTGTATACATAGATGTTCACGAATAAACATTTCTGTGTATATACATATGATTGGAAAGAGAGAGTCATTCATAGGCATAGTTATAGAGAGTTGATAGCCACTGTGTGAGTGTGCATGTGTGTGCAAGGGTGTGTATGTGTGTGTGTGTGTGTGTGTGTGTGTGTGTGTGTGAGTGTGTGTGTGTTTGAGACAAACAGAGAGAGAGAGACAGAGACAGAGACAGAGACAGAGAGTGCGCAGAGGGAAATTAACCAGATTGAAAAAGGGATCCTTTGGAACCCAGAAAGCTAAGACCCAGTTGCCCAGGATCAGAAGAGAAATGGAAAGCTGTGGGCCGGCTTTTGGGAACTGCACCAGTGTGAACAACTGTGAAAGCCTAGTTGGTTGAAAGATGGGCCCAGGCCGTCAAGGCGGTGTGGCAGGTGTGCAAGACAGGATTTCCAAGCTCCGAGCAGAAATCCACTTTCTCGACAGGCTCAACTTGCTGGGGTGAAAGGGATGTGTCTCCCACCCACCCTCCATGCACTGTGCGAAATTGGAGCCCAGAGCAGATTCTCGGCTTATTTATTTATTTATTTATTTGTTTGTTTGTTTATTTACTTATTGATTGATTGATTGACTCGATTTTACTTCCCTCTGCTTTTGTGTGAGCATGTGCAGTCTCTGGCAGGCTCCCGAAGCTGGCGTCCTACAGCGGGGAGCAGACTCTCCCGAGAGCCCCAGCAAAGACCTTGAGGAAGCCCCCATTTGCCAGAGCTCGCCTGGAAGCAAGGCAGGGCTGTGAACCCCCGGGATTTGGCCAGAGTGGGCTCTGGCGTCAGAGATCATGTTTTCTGAGCTGTGGATGGGGCGTGGCACAGGGAAGCAGAAGTCAGAAGGGGCGGGCCCAGAACCAGCAGCCTCGGCCGCTGACTGGGCAGATTTGAGCCAAGGCGTGGTCCAGCCCCTGTATATATATCTAGGGTAGGGATGCGCCCCTCCACAGTGAGGCAAAGAGAGGCAGCAGCTGGAAAACTCCCAGCAGCCTAGCCCAGAATCTGCTGCAGAGACACAGGTAGCCACCACGAGAGGAAGAGGAAAAGAGCAGTCCGACGTACTGTCTGCCCGGTGGGGCCCAGTCCTGTTCTCAGCCATGGACATGGAGGCTGGCTCTTCCCAGGCAGCCCTGCAGAAGCTGTGTGATCGCCTGTGCACGGAGACAGAGCCACGCAAGCTCTACAAGGCCCTGAAGAAACTCGCCGCCGTGCCCAGCCTGTCTGAACGTCTGGCAGAGATAGGCTTCAGGCAGACCATCAAGATCTTGAGGAAACAGCAGCTGCTAGTGCCTTTCGCCAGGGACTTGGCGGCCAAATGGGGGGACAGTTCACGGCTGGGTCCCAGGTCTGAGCGGGACCCACTCTCCCCTGACTCTGCCTTGGTGCTGAGCGAGAAGGCAGAGCAAGGAAGAACATCTCCGGCAGAGGAGACCCAAGCATCCACGTCCAGAGGAGCCCAAGACAAGCGGGCAGAGGCCTTGCAGCTGAGCAGCAGCAGGCCAGTCCCGAGCAGGAAGCGAAGCACATGCCAGACGCCAGAGGCAAGTGACGCTTGCCGTGAAAGCCTGGAGCCAGCAGCCAAGAAGATCCGAAGGTGCAGACAGGACGCTCTCCGCGGGTCCCAGGAGCATGGCCGCGCCTGCTCTTTGGGGGCTTGCCCCAACTCTGACCACGCCCGCTACCCCCTGGGTGTCCCGGAGCTCTCTTGGGGCCAGACTGACCGAGAAGTGCAGCTGGCGCCTGTCAGGGTGGATTCCAAGACGCCTGTATACTCAGGTGCCAGGAAGCCCGTTCTCCAGCAGGAATGGCCAGAAGGGCTCCTCCTTTCCCAAGATCTCGTGGGCATGTGGGAGGCTCACTGCCACGCCAAGGAGGCCATTGCAGCCCATGCAGCTGATGCCACCGAACAACCTGCTCTCCAAGGAATCTCCCAAGCCAAGGAGGCCTTTGAAGCCGCCACAGCCCAAGCAGCCCAAGAAGCGGAACATGGGCACGCAGGCGACGAGACTGAGACCCACAGCCAGACTGAGACCAAGACACAGCAGCAGATGGAGGAGGCAGACCAGGAGCTGAGGCTGCAAGCCGTCACAGCCCACATCCGGAGCAGACAGGCCAAGAAGCTGCAAGGGCGCCGACAAACCAAGATGGTCACCTTCTTCACCCAGGCCAGGAGCCCAGGCCAGCCAGAGGTGCCCGGACCCCCGGCTCGGGGGCCCTCCTCCGAAGCGCACCTCCTCCCGCAGGCCTCTGGCCACGGCCCGTCCCGGCGGGCTCTCTGCACCAAGACCCAGGCTAAGAAGAGACCCGCCCCCCTCATGGCCAAGGCTCTCCGGGATTATCACAACCGGTTCTCTCACAGGTGAACCCCAGAAGGACACTCTCTGCTCAGGCATGTCTTGGGACACCCCGGCGGCACTGGACACACCCACTCTTCTCTCACGGAAAACCCAGGCTTTCCAGAGCTTGCACCTGGGATCCCGCTTGGAGCTCTGGAGACAATCTCTGGAGGCCTCTCGGCCTGATCTCCACACCCTTTGGGCGGGTTCCACCCACCCGTGAGAGCCTAGGCTGCAGCCATCTTCCCAGAGCAAGCACTCCGTCCTGCATCGGCCTACCAGACATCCACTACCCAAAGACTCTGGCCAAGGCTCAAGGTCTAGGCTTCAGGAAGAAAGACCAGCACCCACACCTCAACTCACACCTACGCCTTCACCTGCCCAACGGACTCACTGTCAGACACGCCCACCCACTGATGCACACCTGCGTGATTTGGAAGGGAAGGATGGATTTCCTGGAATTCTCACCCCCTCTTCTGGAGGGCTGTGCGGAAGCAATCATTGCCACTTCTCCAGTGCTTGGACAGATCTTCTTTCCAGAGTTAGTTTTCCACGCCTTAGGTACACAACTGCCCGAGGGAGAACTGCTTAGGGTAAGTGTCAGGTGTGTTAGCTTCAGCACTAATGAATATTGTGTGCATTTCTCTCCTTTGTATACATAGATGTTCACGAATAAACATTTCTGTGTATATACATATGATTGGAAAGAGAGAATCATTCATAGGCATAGTTATAGAGAGTTGATAGCCACTGTGTGAGTGTGCATGTGTGTGCAAGGGTGTGTATGTGTGTGTGTGTGTGTGTGTGTGTGTGTGTGAGTGTGTGTGTGTTTGAGACAAACAGAGAGAGAGAGACAGAGACAGAGACAGAGACAGAGACAGAGAGTGCGCAGAGGGAAATTAACCAGATTGAAAAAGGGATCCTTTGGAACCCTGAAAGCTAAGACCCAGTTGCCCAGGATCAGAAGAGAAATGGAAAGCTGTGGGCCGGCTTTTGGGAACTGCACCAGTGTGAACACCTGTGAAAGCCTAGTTGGTTGAAAGATGGGCCCAGGCCGTCAAGGCGGTGTGGCAGGTGTGCAAGACAGGATTTCCAGGCTCCGAGCAGAAATCCACTTTCTCGACAGGCTCAACTTGCTGGGGTGAAAGGGATGTGTCTCCCACCCACCCTCCATGCACTGTGCGAAATTGGAGCCCAGAGCAGATTCTCGGCTTATTTATTTATTTATTTATTTGTTTGTTTGTTTGTTTATTTACTTTTTGATTGATTGATTGACTCGATTTTACTTCCCTCTGCTTTTGTGTGAGCATGTGCAGTCTCTGGCAGGCTCCCGAAGCTGGCGTCCTACAGCGGGGAGCAGACTATCCCGAGAGCCCCAGCAAAGACCTTGAGGAAGCCCCCATTTGCCAGAGCTCGCCTGGAAGCAAGGCAGGGCTGTGAACCCCCGGGATTTGGCCAGAGTGGGCTCTGGCGTCAGAGATCATGTTTTCTGAGCTGTGGATGGGGCGTGGCACAGGGAAGCAGAAGTCAGAAGGGGCGGGCCCAGAACCAGCAGCCTCGGCCGCTGACTGGGCAGATTTGAGCCAAGGCGTGGTCCAGCCCCTGTATATATATCTAGGGTAGGGATGCGCCCCTCCACAGTGAGGCAAAGAGAGGCAGCAGCTGGAAAACTCCCAGCAGCCTAGCCCAGAATCTGCTGCAGAGACACAGGTAGCCACCACGAGAGGAAGAGGAAAAGAGCAGTCCGACGTACTGTCTGCCCGGTGGGGCCCAGTCCTGTTCTCAGCCATGGACATGGAGGCTGGCTCTTCCCAGGCAGCCCTGCAGAAGCTGTGTGATCGCCTGTGCACGGAGACAGAGCCACGCAAGCTCTACAAGGCCCTGAAGAAACTCGCCGCCGTGCCCAGCCTGTCTGAACGTCTGGCAGAGATAGGCTTCAGGCAGACCATCAAGATCTTGAGGAAACAGCAGCTGCTAGTGCCTTTCGCCAGGGACTTGGCGGCCAAATGGGGGGACAGTTCACGGCTGGGTCCCAGGTCTGAGCGGGACCCACTCTCCCCTGACTCTGCCTTGGTGCTGAGCGAGAAGGCAGAGCAAGGAAGAACATCTCCGGCAGAGGAGACCCAAGCATCCACGTCCAGAGGAGCCCAAGACAAGCGGGCAGAGGCCTTGCAGCTGAGCAGCAGCAGGCCAGTCCGGAGCAGGAAGCGAAGCACATGCCAGACGCCAGAGGCAAGTGACGCTTGCCGTGAAAGCCTGGAGCCAGCAGCCAAGAAGATCCGAAGGTGCAGACAGGACGCTCTCCGCGGGTCCCAGGAGCATGGCCGCGCCTGCTCTTTGGGGGCTTGCCCCAACTCTGACCACGCCCGCTACCCCCTGGGTGTCCCGGAGCTCTCTTGGGGCCAGACTGACCGAGAAGTGCAGCTGGCGCCTGTCAGGGTGGATTCCAAGACGCCTGTCTACTCAGGTGCCAGGAAGCCCGTTCTCCAGCAGGAATGGCCAGAAGGGCTCCTCCTTTCCCAAGATCTCGTGGGCATGTGGGAGGCTCACTGCCACGCCAAGGAGGCCATTGCAGCCCATGCAGCTGATGCCACCGAACAACCTGCTCTCCAAGGAATCTCCCAAGCCAAGGAGGCCTTTGAAGCCGCCACAGCCCAAGCAGCCCAAGAAGCGGAACATGGGCACGCAGGCGACGAGACTGAGACCCACAGCCAGACTGAGACCAAGACACAGCAGCAGATGGAGGAGGCAGACCAGGAGCTGAGGCTGCAAGCCGTCACAGCCCGCATCCGGAGCAGACAGGCCAAGAAGCTGCAAGGGCGCCGACAAACCAAGATGGTCACCTTCTTCACCCAGGCCAGGAGCCCAGGCCAGCCAGAGGTGCCCGGACCCCCGGCTCGGGGGCCCTCCTCCGAAGCGCACCTCCTCCCGCAGGCCTCTGGCCACGGCCCGTCCCGGCGGGCTCTCTGCACCAAGACCCAGGCTAAGAAGAGACCCGCCCCCCTCATGGCCAAGGCTCTCCGGGATTATCACAACCGGTTCTCTCACAGGTGCACCCCAGAAGGACACTCTCTGCTCAGGCATGTCTTGGGACACCCCGGCGGCACTGGACACACCCACTCTTCTCTCACGGAAAACCCAGGCTTTCCAGAGCTTGCACCTGGGATCCCGCTTGGAGCTCTGGAGACAATCTCTGGAGGCCTCTCGGCCTGATCTCCACACCCTTTGGGCGGGTTCCACCCACCCGTGAGAGCCTAGGCTGCAGCCATCTTCCCAGAGCAAGCACTCCGTCCTGCATCGGCCTACCAGACATCCACTACCCAAAGACTCTGGCCAAGGCTCAAGGTCTAGGCTTCAGGAAGAAAGACCAGCACCCACACCTCAACTCACACCTACGCCTTCACCTGCCCAACGGACTCACTGTCAGACACGCCCACCCACTGATGCACACCTGCGTGATTTGGAAGGGAAGGATGGATTTCCTGGAATTCTCACCCCCTCTTCTGGAGGGCTGTGCGGAAGCAATCATTGCCACTTCTCCAGTGCTTGGACAGATCTTCTTTCCAGAGTTAGTTTTCCACGCCTTAGGTACACAACTGCCCGAGGGAGAACTGCTTAGGGTAAGTGTCAGGTGTGTTAGCTTCAGCACTAATGAATATTGTGTGCATTTCTCTCCTTTGTATACATAGATGTTCACGAATAAACATTTCTGTGTATATACATATGATTGGAAAGAGAGAGTCATTCATAGGCATAGTTATAGAGAGTTGATAGCCACTGTGTGAGTGTGCATGTGTGTGCAAGGGTGTGTATGTGTGTGTGTGTGTGTGTGTGTGTGTGAGTGTGTGTGTGTTTGAGACAAACAGAGAGAGAGAGACAGAGACAGAGACAGAGACAGAGACAGAGAGTGCGCAGAGGGAAATTAACCAGATTGAAAAAGGGATCCTTTGGAACCCAGAAAGCTAAGACCCAGTTGCCCAGGATCAGAAGAGAAATGGAAAGCTGTGGGCCGGCTTTTGGGAACTGCACCAGTGTGAACACCTGTGAAAGCCTAGTTGGTTGAAAGATGGGCCCAGGCCGTCAAGGCGGTGTGGCAGGTGTGCAAGACAGGATTTCCAGGCTCCGAGCAGAAATCCACTTTCTCGACAGGCTCAACTTGCTGGGGTGAAAGGGATGTGTCTCCCACCCACCCTCCATGCACTGTGCGAAATTGGAGCCCAGAGCAGATTCTCGGCTTATTTATTTATTTATTTATTTGTTTGTTTGTTTGTTTATTTACTTTTTGATTGATTGATTGACTCGATTTTACTTCCCTCTGCTTTTGTGTGAGCATGTGCAGTCTCTGGCAGGCTCCCGAAGCTGGCGTCCTACAGCGGGGAGCAGACTATCCCGAGAGCCCCAGCAAAGACCTTGAGGAAGCCCCCATTTGCCAGAGCTCGCCTGGAAGCAAGGCAGGGCTGTGAACCCCCGGGATTTGGCCAGAGTGGGCTCTGGCGTCAGAGATCATGTTTTCTGAGCTGTGGATGGGGCGTGGCACAGGGAAGCAGAAGTCAGAAGGGGCGGGCCCAGAACCAGCAGCCTCGGCCGCTGACTGGGCAGATTTGAGCCAAGGCGTGGTCCAGCCCCTGTATATATATCTAGGGTAGGGATGCGCCCCTCCACAGTGAGGCAAAGAGAGGCAGCAGCTGGAAAACTCCCAGCAGCCTAGCCCAGAATCTGCTGCAGAGACACAGGTAGCCACCACGAGAGGAAGAGGAAAAGAGCAGTCCGAGGTACTGTCTGCCCGGTGGGGCCCAGTCCTGTTCTCAGCCATGGACATGGAGGCTGGCTCTTCCCAGGCAGCCCTGCAGAAGCTGTGTGATCGCCTGTGCACGGAGACAGAGCCACGCAAGCTCTACAAGGCCCTGAAGAAACTCGCCGCCGTGCCCAGCCTGTCTGAACGTCTGGCAGAGATAGGCTTCAGGCAGACCATCAAGATCTTGAGGAAACAGCAGCTGCTAGTGCCTTTCTCCAGGGACTTGGCGGCCAAATGGGGGGACAGTTCACGGCTGGGTCCCAGGTCTGAGCGGGACCCACTCTCCCCTGACTCTGCCTTGGTGCTGAGCGAGAAGGCAGAGCAAGGAAGAACATCTCCGGCAGAGGAGACCCAAGCATCCACGTCCAGAGGAGCCCAAGACAAGCGGGCAGAGGCCTTGCAGCTGAGCAGCAGCAGGCCAGTCCCGAGCAGGAAGCGAAGCACATGCCAGACGCCAGAGGCAAGTGACGCTTGCCGTGAAAGCCTGGAGCCAGCAGCCAAGAAGATCCGAAGGTGCAGACAGGACGCTCTCCGCGGGTCCCAGGAGCATGGCCGCGCCTGCTCTTTGGGGGCTTGCCCCAACTCTGACCACGCCCGCTACCCCCTGGGTGTCCCGGAGCTCTCTTGGGGCCAGACTGACCGAGAAGTGCAGCTGGCGCCTGTCAGGGTGGATTCCAAGACGCCTGTCTACTCAGGTGACAGGAAGCCCGTTCTCCAGCAGGAATGGCCAGAAGGGCTCCTCCTTTCCCAAGATCTCGTGGGCATGTGGGAGGCTCACTGCCACGCCAAGGAGGCCATTGCAGCCCATGCAGCTGATGCCACCGAACAACCTGCTCTCCAAGGAATCTCCCAAGCCAAGGAGGCCTTTGAAGCCGCCACAGCCCAAGCAGCCCAAGAAGCGGAACATGGGCACGCAGGCGACGAGACTGAGACCCACAGCCAGACTGAGACCAAGACACAGCAGCAGATGGAGGAGGCACATCAGGAGCTGAGGCTGCAAGCCGTCACAGCCCGCATCCGGAGCAGACAGGCCAAGAAGCTGCAAGGGCGCCGACAAACCAAGATGGTCACCTTCTTCACCCAGGCCAGGAGCCCAGGCCAGCCAGAGGTGCCCGGACCCCCGGCTCGGGGGCCCTCCTCCGAAGCGCACCTCCTCCCGCAGGCCTCTGGCCACGGCCCGTCCCGGCGGGCTCTCTGCACCAAGACCCAGGCTAAGAAGAGACCCGCCCCCCTCATGGCCAAAGCTCTCCGGGATTATCACAACCGGTTCTCTCACAGGTGAACCCCAGAAGGACACTCTCTGCTCAGGCATGTCTTGGGACACCCTGGCTGCACTGGACACACCCACTCTTCCCTCTCGGAAAACCCAGGCTTTTTAGAGCTTGCACCTGGAATCCTGCTTGGAGCTCTGAAGACACTCTCTGGAGGCCTCTCGGCCTGATCTCCACACCCTTTGGGCGGGTTCCACCCACCCGTGACAGCCTAGGCTGCAGACTTCTTCCCAGAGCAAGCACTCCGTCCTGCATCGACCCACCAGACACCCACTCCCCAACGACTCTGGCGAAGGCTCAAGGTCTAGGCTTCAGGAAGAAAGACCAGCACCCACACCTCAACTTACACCTACATCTTCACCTCCCCAACGGACTCACTGCCAGACACGCCCACCCATGCCAGTTCCTGATGCACACCTGCATGATTTGGAATGGGAAGGATGGATTTCCTGGAATTCTCACCCCCTCTTCTGGAGGGCTGTGTCCTTCTCTCTGCCTGCCAATCTGGATAAAGAACCTTCAGCTACTCTCCAACATTATATCTGCCTGCGTGTTCCCATGTCTCCCACTATGATAATGGACTAAACCTCTGAACTGTAACCAAGTTCTCGTTGAATGCTTTTCAAAAATAAGTGCTTCTGAGTCATAGCATCTCTTCATAGCAGTAGAACATTTGACTAAGAGCACATTTCTAAAGTTCTTTTAATTTCCGTTTTAATTATTTTTATAAATACATATTGATTACTTTCCTTTCACTTTTTCCAGATCTTCCCCACCAACTTTACATTCTCTTGCTTCCCCAAAAGCCCCACCAAACCCCAAAAATTAAAAAAAAAAAATAAAGTACAAAACCACAAAAAAGAGAAACAAATCCAACAATCAAAACAACAATGAAACAATAAATGTCAAAACTGAACAAAAATGCTTCTTTGTTAAAGATGGGACCCTGGGGTGCACTTCCTCCTCTCAGTTGAGATCCTTCTCTGGCTTGAAAATATGCAGATCTTGTGCATGTCTGAGAACTTGAGAAGTTGTTTTTGAGTCAGGTTTGAATTGCAGAACCAATAACCTGATTTGAGAAGGATGATCCCAAGCAATTTGTCAATGGTTTCATTCTGGATGCTGCCTTAATGAGAAAATTAATGTTCTTTGGATAATGACAAAGAAAGATGGCACATACTGAATGCTTTCACTTACACTTGCAATTGATGTCCAACTAATACATTGCTTAGTGTCAACATAGAGACTTGCAAAATAAGGAAAAATACAAAACATAACTACTCCAGAAGTTTATACATTCTTAATAACTGATATTGAAAATAGTATAGGACCAAAATGTTAGGTATATAATTCAGTGAATGATTTTTTAAATGATCAATAAATGCAAGAAATGGGTATTGGTAGTTGCATGTATTAACTAATAAACTATAGGCTAATAAAGAACAATTGATTAAGTGATGAGTTTTCTGAACGAGAGAGAAACTCAAATCTTGGCAATGAAAATGTCAATAGACCATATGTAAAATTCAATAGAAATTTTAATCATATTCTAAATCTAATGAAAACAACAGTGTCAGGACTTGGAAAGCAATTGAAATGTCTCATGGTAAGGATTGCTTCTAAGAAGGCCCTTGCCAATATGAGGAAGGACAGCATCCTAGACTGCTCCCGTTGTGAGCAATGTGGGGGGAAATGGTGGACAAGTCTAGATACTATTTCAATGGAACCCACTTGGATACTGAACTGCCATGGGCTACATATGTGCAGGGGCCTTAGGTTATCTCCATGCATAGTGGTTGGGTGGAATAGCAGTTTCAGGAAAAACCCCTGTGCTCATATTTTTTTTTTATTTTGTTTCTCTACTTATGGAGTTCCGATTGGCCTGCTCTTTAATTACTTCCCCCTGAAGGTGAAGCAGCATTACCAGGCCACAGAAGAAGACAAGGCAGCCACTCCTGATGAGACCTAATTGACTAGGATCAGAAGGAAGGAAAAGAAGTCCTCCCCTCTCAGTGGACTTGGGGAGGGGCATGCAATCAGAGGGTGGAGGAAGGGATGGATTGGGAAGGGAGGAGAGAGGGAACCACCAGGTTATACAAAGAGAGTAAAGTCTAATTAATAAAGAAAAATAAATTAAAAAAGAAAAAAAAATTATGTTTTTTTTGCAGTGTCCTCTAGTGGTGAATAGGGCTTCCTTTACTATGATCACAAGACACTTGTTTTATGAAGTTAAAGTTCAGGTAAAGGAACTGTCCACAGTCATTCCTCTCCAAGAACTTGATTTACAGGAAATATCACCCTGCATTTCACTTGGATCAGGAGGCTTCAGGACTTTTCACAGGATGGGGGATGAGCTGCTCTTTTGAGACACTTCATCGATTGACAATATATAACTGTACCATACCAAATATCCTGTCCATGCCATGCTTTTAAAATTCTCTATTTTGCTGCATTATTTAGGTAGTCATTAGAGAAAAATATTTAGTTAATGTCAAGTGGGTTGGTGTTTAATATTTGTTCAGTAAGTAAACAAACCGATTCCTAATGTAAATTTGTGTATATTGTACAAAGTTTATAGCTCTTACAATTTTATAAATAATAAAATCGCTGAATTTAGATTGTAAACTTACTATTTTGAGTTAATATTCCAAGTTTGCTTAGCATTAAGAACACAGACTTCTAGAACTCAGAAGGCTGAAGCAGGTGAAACTTAGGTTTAAGTCCAGTCCAAGATACAAAACAGATTCTACTTCAACTTTTACAAAAGCAAAGCGATCAAAAGAGAGAAGAAACAAGTTTGACAACAAAGAAAAAAGTATTCAAAATAGTCTTACATACTAGACAAGCTCATGTTCATTGTACAGTGATTATAGTTATATGAAAATTTTAGGTATGTGAAAACAGTCAGTGAAGATTGACTTTCAAGCAACCTTTGACCTGATAAAGTTTTTATTATTATTATTACTTATATTTTATTATTTTTACAATTTGTTCACTTTCCATCATGATTGTAACCCCCTCCTTCATCTCCTCCCTGTCGCACCCTCCCTTCCTCTTCCCCCCATCCTCTTCCCCCAGTGCACTGAAAAGGGGGAGTCCTTCTCCCCTACTCTCTAACCCTAGCTTATCAAGTCTCATCAGGATGGCCTGGGTTCTCTTCCTTTGTGGCCTAGTAAGGCCATCCTCTTAGTCGGAAGTGATCAAAGAGCAGGCAACTGAGTTCATGTCAGAAACTGCCCCTGCTCCCTTTATTAGGAATCTGACTTGGATTCTGAACTGCTTATGGACTACATCTGAGCATGAGCTATAAGTTCTTTCCATGCTAGTCCTTGATTGGTGCATCAGTCTCTGCAGTCCTCCTGCAAAGAGCAATGATTTTAATGAAAATTCAAAAAGATGGATGAAATAAATACACCAATTCAAGACTCAGGTGAGAAATTCAGCAACTTAAACAACACATTCTGCAAAGGAAAAAACTGAAGATAATCAAATTAAAAGATTAGAACTTAAAAGTTCCACAAAACATATAATATCAGTGTAAAATATCTCCAGCAGTAAACACTATAAGAAAGAATGTTGAAGATAAAGCTGAAGAATTATTGCCTTTAGAGAGCACTAGTGAAAATATTAAGCAATAATGACCTTAACTTTCAAGAATTCTGGGGAAAAAAACTCAATACTAAATATATGATGAATAATACAGAACAAGGGATGCAGAGAGGGCTCAGCAATTCAAAGTACATGCTGCTCATGCAGTGGACTGAAATTTTGTTTCTTGTGCGCATATGGGGGCTCACAACTTTTTGTAGTAACTCTTGTTTCAGGGGATTTCATGTCCTTTTCTTCCTCCAGGTTCTATCTGATAGGCACCGAAGCACATCTAAAATTCTCAAGCATACCTCTACACCAACTTTTCCAATTTCTTATGGATTAAACTCACAAACTCTTCACCTTCATTAAAATTATAAGTTGTAGTTCATCAATCTCTTCCTTTCCTTCCTTCTTTCCTTCCTTTTTCCTTTCTTTCCTCCTGTCTCCCTTTCTTCTTCTCTCCCTCTCTTCCTCTATCACTCTGTCCCTGACTCTCACTCACACACTCTCCTGCAATTTTGTTTATCTCTCTCCTCTCTCTCTCTCTTTCTTCCTTCCTTTCTTTTTTCTTTCCTGACAGCTTTTTTTTTTCCTAACAGCTTATCTTAGAGAATTCATGAATCAGTGCTCCATTCTAAAAACTTTGCATTTTATTGCCACAGGACTTGTAAATTCTGCAAAGAAAAAAGTCTATGTGTAGAGAGCTTTTTGGAATAGCACAGGATATGCAGCTTTGGGTAGAGATCAAGAAGTAAAATTCATAATGAAAAAAAATAAAATGTCAATGTGATCTGCTTTCTATATGGTCCTAACTGCATATTCATTGATGAAAATTATATAAGCGCTATCAAAATGTAAAATAATAATTGTAAAATAATGATTGTAATCAAAATGTAAAATAATAAATGTAAGATAATGATTGTAAATCAGTAATTCACCGAGGAATAGAAAAAAAGGAAATCAAATGGAAAAGAGGAGATACAGGTATAAGCATTATTACAAGGTTATACTTTCATATGTGTAACTTGAAATAGTATGGTAAAGCAGGCCTCAAATGAGACATATAGGAAAAGTACATTAAAATTTCAGAAGAATTTAACACAAAAAAACTTATTTTAGGTTATTGTAGATTTAGTATCCAGTAGATGGAAAAGCTATTTATACTAATTACTTTTTTGGGGGGGTCAGTTTGACAAGTCAGAATTACTGTGAAAAGGAAACCCAGAAGTCTTTCAGATGTCTTCTTAATTAATCTTTGGCACATCAGTACTAGCTCTGGGCAGCTGTGCTGAGCTGTAATAGTGGGCTGAGCAAATCATGAGGAGGAAGCCAGTAAGTAGCATTCCTCCATGGCTTCAGTGTCAGTTCCTACCCGGAAGTTCTTGCCTGCTTGAGTTCTTGTCCTGAGTTCTGTCCATAAAGGACTGTTACCTGTTTACTGTAAGATGATATAAATCCTTTCTTCACCAAGTTGCTTTTGGTCTTAGTGTTTATCATAGTGATGGAAACCCTAACTGAAGAACACTTTTAAGTGTATTGAAAGAGGAAGGATGGAGATATAGATAATATATATTAGAATATATCAGAGAGGCAAAGAAAAAAGCATATACAGAGACAATGTGGTCAAAAGATATTGAGGAAGGAAGGAAAGAAGGAATGAAGGAAGGGAGGAAGGAAGGAAGGAAGGAAGGAAGGAAGGAAGGAAGGAAGGAAAAGGGTAATGGAGGAAGATTTTAAGATATTATAGGGAATGATATGCTTTCTGCAAAGTGTGGAGTATCACTGATAAAAAAAGTTCATTTCACAAGGGTTTACCTTTATTCAGTAGCAGTTAGGCACATAAAAAGCTATAATTAAGTATTAAAATTAAATGTATCGACCTGTACATATGTGATTTTGCACTGGGCAACATACACATTTTTATGGAAGTATATTGTGTTATTAAAATTCCTCCATAATGGTACTTTTCTAAGTCACTAGATGTCAGCATCCAATAATTCTTCAGAAGAACTTACATTGTCTTTTTATTTTCCTCTGTAACAGTGTTTCTGTTTGGCCATTTTCATGTAAGACACAGGAACTAAAAATTGTATGGTGATAATAGTCTCAGACACCCGAGACAATCTTTTGATGTAACTGATTTTCTGATCATGAGTTTAACATTATGTTAGGCAGAGGTATCAATAACAATGTCAGTCTGACCCCACACACACACAAACACACACACACACACACACACACACACACACACACCCCACAACAGGTTATGTATGTGTATGCATGCAAACAAATATAATTCAAATTTCCATGACAGCAGAAAACTGCCTAAATCGTGTTTTCCACTTAAATCTCTCAGCAAATGTTTCTGTATTTTATGACTTATTTCATATACTGTTTCATGAATAAAAATGAAGAGTGAACTTACCTTGCCACTTTTACTATATTGCAAATTTAATTCTTTCTACTTTTCCTGTGGCTATACTTAGATACTGGTCTGCTTCAGGATATCTATTAGTTCTTGTTCCCTAGAGAAATATCTTATGCATTGTATATGAAAGGTAAATTCATATCCTTGTTAATTGTATGGACTTGTTCATAATAAAAAAATAATTTTTGCATCAAATTTTTTCACTTAAGCTAAGTGTTGAGTTCTTGAGGAGCAATGGAGAATACCTACTATGTATATATTAAATATATTTATAATTCACAATATAATATGTATAATTAAATTTCCTTAGACAATAATTATTTAGGATACTTGAATAACAATTTTAAAATGTATATTTCCTTTCCTCTAATATCTTTACCAAGTACCCAGAGCCAAAGGGGATGAATGAAGGTAAGGAGTAATTCTATATTTATCCTAACTAAGACACATACAATCAAAAGAGATCTTCTGAACACTTTGCCTACAGTTGGCAGTGGGAGGGTTTACAGTCTCTGTATTGTGCAGGGTACAGAGAAAATTGGCTACTGTGGACACAAATGTCTTAAACGTTAGTTAGTCGATAATTTACTCTTTTGAACTGGCTGAAGTTTAGATTCATTTGTCTTTCAGGAATTTTGTGTGTTTTCTCTATCTCAGTTTTAAATACAGTCCTTTCTCTGGAAAAAGGTAGTTACAGACTGACTGTAAAATCTATCCCTTTAACAAAAATCATTTTATGCCATCTTTCTGTGAGGTGTTTTGCCAGGTTCTGTGGTGTACACAAAGATGTATTCAAAGGAATTCTTGTTCTAAGAGATTGAAATGGATCCTGCAAGTAAATCACAGTATCATATAGTCTTATATTCTATTAGTACTCCATACCCAGAAAGCACAGCTAGTTAAAAGACATTGAATCGCCTTGCAAATAACAAAATCTCACTGGTACATTTTTACATAAAGAGAAATCAAATCATACCGACAAGATTTCTGTTTTAGTTAAAGTACTTAAAATTCTTAGACTTAATGATTTGCTAAAGGCTATTGAAGAGACTGTGATTACATAACTAGTTTCAATAGCATCCTGGTAATATTCTGTACTAAGTCCTATAAAATCTTGATTGAAACCAATTGGTCAAACAACAGTAAAACACAAAATATGAATTAATGAGTATGTTTTCAATCAATATCACTGTTAGCATGTTAACAATGTGAGTTGGCTGCTGGGAATTTAATGTTTAGTGGAAGAGGCTTCATTTCAGCTTATCTCAGAAAATATGTAGGGTTTTCTTCTGCTTACACTTAACATTAATAGAATGGTAGTGAAGTTAACACTTTTTGCATTAATGTGTACCTGAATTTCTTTTCTCTCTCTTGGTGGTAAAATGAATGCTGAGAAACAGGTCTGTCACTCAGGCAGCATGAACAGATGGAATAAAATATTTTTATGTACAGACAGCTCTGAAGATCTCCTCAAAGAACATATTCAAAGGACAATTCAAACTCAATTTGCCTTAACATTATATTATGCCTTTATGGAAATGCCTCTTTCTTTACCTGAATCTTTTGTTGCACTACTCCATAACCTATTACATTAATTAGCTACTTGGTTTATCATAAGAAAAACTATCAAGGAGTTCTATCTCTTGCACATAATTTAAAGTACAATTTGGTAATGAAGTTTATTCTTCAAAAATTTTGAGATTATAATATACTTAAAATGTTTCTCTTTTCTTTCCTCCCTCCAAACCCTCCAATATACTCCTCCCCGAGGTCCAAATTAATTGCCTTGTTTTTCAATAATGGTTATTGCACAGACACACATACACACCTACCTATATACTTGGAAAGCACACACACACACACACATACACACACATATATATATATAATGGAACACACATACATATATATTCTTTAATTTAACTTGTTCAGTACACATACAGTTACTTGTATGTATTTTTTGCAGGTCTGGCATGGGACAACCAATTGCCATACTCTTCTCTGTGGAAAAAATCACCTCTCCTGCTCCAGCTTTTTTCAGTTGCCCACATTTCTATGTAGGGTTGAAGCCTTCTAGACTTTTCTCTATCCATGGTGGCCTGTCCCTTGGTGTTATCCAATTTCATCTCACATTTGGGCAGTCATGTTGATGAGAAATGATGGCTGTAGTCCCCGGTTTTATAAGGAAAAACAATTATAGAAAGCTCCCTGATCCTCTGGTTCTTACAGTCTTACAGTGTCCTCTTCTACAATGTTCCCTGAACCTTAAGTGCTGGATTGTTCTGTATAGGTATTCATTGGGACTGGGCTCCATACTGCTGCATTTTGATAGATCATGGTTTTCTGGAGTAGTCTGAATCTGCTCAAAGAAACATTTTCTCAATGAGAAGTGAATACTACACCGATTTCTGATAATAAGGACAAATATTTATAGTTTGCGCTATTGGTAAATTAATGACTGTAGATATTTTCCCAAAACCCACAACTTCACTAGAACTGGGACGTGAGCTAGGTTTTTAATATGAGGCATGGTATCCTTCTCATTGAGTGGGTTTTTAAGTCCAATTAGAAAGCTGTTGCTCACTGCCAAGGTATGAGTGCTATATTCCAGCCTTATGTTTACCTTGCCATGTTCATCGTTGATATGGTTCATAGGCACCAAAGCTATGAAGGAATGTTAGTTACTTCCCTCATTTGGAAGCTGGCATGGTGTCTTCTGGAAAGCTAATTCTCACAAAGGAAAATTTATTCAGGGCCAGATAATAGGTCTCTGGGTCCTATTTCTAAAGTAAGTGGTATCTTCAGGATGAAAGACTTATCTTTCACTTCTTAGCAGATGGCTAAGGGCAATAGTAGTAATCTGTTTTTGTTGTTGTTGTTGTTGTTGTTTTTTAACTTCCCTGGCCAACAACAAAGAAGAGTGTTTCTTATGTCTGATTTTTTGTTGTTGTTGTTAGGTGGCCTTTGAATCAAAGAGGGAACATCATGAGTACAGATGAAAAAAGTTGAACTTTTTTTACTCTTTGCATATTTCATAGCATGATATTAAACAGGAGCTCCAAAAGGAGAGCAACACAAGCAAAAAACCTGGACACAGGGGTCTTTTCTGAGACTGATACTCCAACCAAAGACCATTCATGATATAACATAGAACCCCTGCTCAGATGTAGCCTATGGCAGCTCAGTATCCAATTGGGTTCCCAGGGACTATCTCTGACATGAACTCAGTGGCTGGCCCCTTGATCACCTCCCCCTGAGGTGGGAGCAGCCTTACCAGACCACAGAGTAAGACAATGCAACCAGGCCTGATGAGACCTGGTAAGCTAGGATCAGATGCAAGAGGAGGAGGACCTCCCCTATCAGTGGACTTAGAAAGGGGCACAGGAGGAGATGAGAGAGGGGAGGTGGGACTTGGAGGGAATGAGGGGAGAGGGCTACCTCTGGGATACAAAGTGAATGAACTGTAATTAAATTTTTTGAGCTATTAAAGGAGAAATGGGTATGTCATCAACATAGGACCATAGAGCCAGGATTTATGCAGATACAATATAAATCACATGCTTTATTCTTTATTATATAAATTTGTGTAATGTAGAAAAAGAATAAAAAATGTCTCTAAAATATTCTGGATAAGGCTTATTGTTAGTAATGTAAATTTGTGTGTATGTGAGTGTGTGTGCATGTGTGTGTGTGCACTTCTTTGTCTTTGTAGTGATTATGTCAAAACATAGAAACAAAAGGCTAATTAATCAAATAAAAAAACAAGACATTGAAATAGTGATCAACTGTTATTTTGAAGATAAGTAAATAATCAAGTTTCTCAGACAGAATTGCCAAGTGTATTGAGCAAGTACTTATCGATTATTCTTTTACATACAAACTCTTACACATTTGAAAGAAGCAGTATTTATCTTAAGAGAAACAATATAGTTAATAAAAATAAATTTAATGTTTATAGATAATGAAATAAAAAACGCTTTACCCTATGGAAATAGTAACATTTTTTTTTTATTAATTACAGTTTATTCACTTTGTATCCCCCATAAGCCCCTCTCTCCTCCACTCCCAGGGTTTTGAATATGTATTTCAATACTTCAAGGACTTTCAAGCCTTGGTCATTATTTGGTTACTCTTATCTCTATTTTTCCATTTGGGATGGATTAAAGGGCATCATGTTTGCAAGTCTAGTGTTCTCTGTCCTTGAGCTAGAGACTTCTTAAATTTTTTGTTGTTGTTGTTGTGAGAGAGAATCTTACTAATTTGTCCATGTTGGCCTTTAGCTCACTGTGTAGCCTAGCTGAGTCTTGAGTTTATGGTCCCGATGGAACATCCTGAGTAGCTTAGATTACAGGTCTGTGCCTCCAAATCTGGCTAGATCATGAGTCTTATTTCTTCCTATGCTTGCCAAGTTTTTCTGATCCAAGGATTTTTTTTTTTTTTTAGTGGAATCTGTTTAAGTAGCCCTGGATGTCTTGGAACTGGATATGTAGATCTGGTTGGTCTTGATCACAAAGATCCATCTGTCTCTGCCTCCAGAGTGGTGGGATTAAAGTTATGTGCAACTGCACCTCTTCGGGGATTATTTTTGATGTTTGTTTCAAATACACAACTTTCAGTGTTTCTTTTTTTTTTTTTTGGCTGTCTATAAAAATAAAAAAAAACAACAACTTTTTTTCATGGATTCAAATTTATGCCTAAAACGAATTGGATTCAATATCTTATTCTCAGTTTTCAGACGAAAGTTAGAAACTACTTAAATAGTGATAGGATTGTCAGAGAAATCCGGTGAAATCTCTTGGAATTTTCTTCTTTTCCATGTTGAATATAATTGGCAGGAACCTATTCTTCTTCTGTGGACCCACTTGTTTTCAAACCAACACTTTTGGAAAGTTACCTTCCACTATCTTTTTTAGGATACCATGAAGCCAGTCTTCATATTTCCTTGAAAACATGTCACTTCCCCAACTTGTCATAAGCATGAAAATTTTACACTGCAGAAGAAGAAACAAGGCAAATTTAGGCAGGACATTGCTACTCTTTGAGAATAAAAATGGATTCTACATACTAAATACTAAAACATTAAGGACATGCTATTTAAATATTGTGGGAAAGGTACCATAAACTATCTGAGCTAATAATTATGAGGTTAAACTATGGAGGTAATTGAACGGCGGCAGAGTAAAGACACCTTCAAATGCAACTTTACACAGGAAACAGTTTCTGGAATGGCACTCAAGCCATTGGGTAGTAATGAACATAGCTCCCAAAGAAATACAGGCAAATAGAACCAAACAAGTAGAGGCACAATTAGCGGAATATAGAGAGGAAACAAACAAAAAAATAGAAGCCATCATTGAAAAGCAGGACCCTTGGGGTTGGGAGAGCTTCCCAGGATGGGCACATATTATTGGCTTGGTCTGGGATGTTGCCAATTTATATCGGGAAGAATTCCAGGTGCCCAGGCTACTTGATTACTCCAAGAATAGCAGAGGTAGGGGGTCAAGACTACAAGTGCCAATGCATGCTGGCACAGAACAGGGAAGTAGCAATGCTTCCACCTACCCATATCAAGAATGAGATGTCCAAGGTATGAATGTCTCCACCTCACTCTAGCTCTATGCAACAATCCGTGGTGGCAATGTATGCATGCCTCACAACAAATTCTTCATTACCATTACAGCTACCATCTGTCTTTACCCTTTCCCTTTTCCCCACTTATATAAATTTTTAAAATTCTTTATTTATTACATTTTATTCCTCCCCAAGTCCACTGATAGAGGAGGTCTTCTTTTCCTTCCTTTTGATCCTAGTCAATTAGGTCTCATCAGGAGTGGCTGCATTGTCTTCTTGTGTGGCTTGGTAATGCTGCTTCCCCCTCAGGGGAGTTAATTAAAGGGCAGAAAAATCAGTTCATGTCAGAGACAGTCCCTTTTCCTATAACAATAGAACATACTTGAATACTGAACTGCCATGGGCTACATATATACAGGGATCTTAGGTTATCTCCATACATAGGCCTTGGTTGGAGTATCACTCTCAGGAAAGACCCTTGTGCTCAGCTTTTTTTTTTGGTTCTGTTGCTCTCCTTGTGGAGTTCCTGTCCTCTCCAGATCTTACTGTTTCCCATTTCTTTCCTAAGATTCACTGCACTCTGCCCAAAGGTTTCCCATAAGTCTCAGCATCTGCATTGATAGTCTGCAGGGCAGAGACTTTAAGAGGTCCTCTGTGTCAGGCTCTTTCTTGACACAATTCAAAGTAGCCAAGCAATTATTACCTTGCAGTTCTCTTGCCCCAGAATTCTTGCCTGAGAAATGTCCTAAAAAATTAGTGTAAATTTTAAAAGGTAGGAAGTTCATGCTTAGAGGGCCCTTTGTGAAATGAATCTGATGGCTTTGAACAAAGATTGAGCAATAATACATAACTGGAATAAAATAAATTATTAAATGTAATACTCTTTCTAATTAAGATGCTATGAGAAACTTCAGTAATTGGTGGAGAAAGTGGTATGTGTTATATTCCTATTATAAGGTATGGGGAGTGGGAAAGGAAGTAAAACAAAAAGAAAAGTAAGAAGGAAGATAGAGGAAGAAGAGAAGAATTAAGGGGGGAAAAGAAAGAGTGCATCAAGCTAAAATGCAAATGCTAGGATATATACCTTTCAAAAATACAAACTCTTAGTATAAATGAAAAATATCAATGATACAATAAAATCATGAGTGAAAAATATTGTGGTATCTACAGCTACTCTGGGTAAAGCATAAAAATTTTTATTACATTTTAATGTGCTTGTGTGTGAGAGAGAGTGTGAAATTGCTTTAAATTGAAAGTATGTAAGGAAATCATGCATGCCTGAGTGGAGATGAGTATGTGGGATGACTCTGTGTATGTGTGTACAATTTGTGGAGCTTCCTTCTCTTCTCACACTATCTGTGACCTGGGTCATGGACTCAGTTGTCAGCAGGTAAATTTACCTGTCTAAGTGGAAAGAGATACAAATAATTTTTAAAAGCACTGAAAACTGTCAAAAAAAAGGGAGGTATTAAACTTAAATGAAAGGAAAGTCTAAAATCCATGAGGTGTCAAAGGTATTTACAAAGTCATTAGCTACGTGGGGAAGAGCCTAGAACTCATAGCCACAGGAAACAACTTCCTAAACAGAACACCAACAGCACAGGCTCTAAGATCAACAATCAATAAATGGGACCTCATGATTCTCAAAGCTTCTAAAAAGCAAAGGATACTGTCGTAAGAACAAAATAACATGGCTGGATCTTGAGGAAGCAGTATTACTAGTTGTCTGAGAAAGTGCCAGATTGATTTACAGAGTGATTTTACAAGTTTACATTCCCACCAGCAGTGGAGGAGGGTTCCCCTATCTCCAGTATGTGTTGTCATTCAAGTTTTTCATCTTGACCATTCTGATTAGTATAAGGTGAAATCTCAGGGTCATTTTGATTTGCATTTCCCATATGGCTAATGATGTTGAGCATTTCTTTAAGTGTTTCTCTGCCATTCTGTATTCCTCTACTAAGAATTCTCTGTTTAGCTCTGTTCCCCATTTTTTAATTGGATTACTTTGTTTGCTGCTTTTCAACTTCTTTAGTTCTTTATATATACTGGATATTAGCCCTCTGTCAGAAGAAGTTTTGTTGAAGATTTTTTTCCAATCTGTAGGTATTCCTTTTGTTTTGATGACAGTGTCCTTGGCTTTACAGAAGCTTTTCAGTTTCATGAGGTCCCATTTATTAATTGTTGCTCTTAGAGCCTGTGCTGTTGGTGTTCTGTTCAGGAAGTTGTCTCCTGTACCAATGTGTTCTAGGGTCTTGCTCACTTTTTCTTCTAAGTGATTTAATGTCTGGATTTATGTTGAGGTCTTTGATCCACTTGGACTTCAGTTTTGTGCAGGGTGATAAGGACGGATCTATTTGCATTTTTCTACATGTAGACATCCAGTTAGACCAGAACCATTTGTTGAAGATGCCATATCTTTTCCATTATATGATCAGGTGTCCATAAGTGTGTGGGTTTATTTCTGGATCTTCTTTTTGGTTCCATTGATCCACCATTGTGTTTCTAAGCCAGTACCATGCAGTTTTTGTTACTGTTGCTCTATGATAGAGCTTAAGATAAGGGATGGAGATACCCCCAGAAGATCTTTTGTTGTAGAGGGTTGTTTTAGCAATTCTGGGTTTCTTGTTATTCTATATGATGTTGAGAATTTTTCTTTCAAAGTCGGTGAAGAATTGTGTTGGTAATTTGATGAGAATTGCATTCAATCTGGCGTTTGCTTTTGTTATCCAAAAAAAGGCTCAAGTACACATTAAAGACATTTTCACAACCGTGTTTTTAGCAGCCTTATTTGTAATAGCCAGAAGCTGGAAACAGCCCAGATGCCCCTCAACTGAAGAATGGAAGCAGAAATTCTGGTATAACTACACAATGGAATATTACTCATCAATGAAAAATAAGGAAATCTTGAAATTTGCAGGTAAATGGTGGAACCTGGAAAGGATCATCCTCAGTGAGCTGTCCCAGAAGCAGAAAGACACACACAGTATATACTCACTCATATAGACATGTAATATAGGATAAACCTACAGAAATCTGTACCTTTAAAGAAACTAATCAAGAGAGAAGACACTGACTAAAATGCTCAATCCCTATCCCAAAGGCAAAGAGGATGGACATCAGAAGAAGAAGAAAACAGGAATCAAGCTAGAAACCCGCCATGGAGGGCCTCTGTAAGGCTCTGCCCTGCAGACTGTCAAAGCAGATGCTGAGGCTTATGGCCAAACTGTTGGGCAATTAGCATGGAATCTTATGTAAGAAGTGGGAAATAGTAAGATCTGGAGAGGACAGGAACTCCACAAGGAGAGAAACAGAACAAGAAATTTGAACACAGGGGTCTTCCCAGAGTCCATACTCCAACCAAGTATCAGGGATGGAGATAACCTAGAACTCCAGCAAAGATGTAACCCATGGCAGTTTAGTGTCCAAGTGGGTTTCATAGTAATGGGAAGAGGGACTGCAACTGACATGATCTGATTGGACCGCACTTTGATCACCTCCCCCTGAGGGGGTAGCAGCCTTAGCAGGCAGCAGAAGCAGACAATGCAGCCAGTTCTGATGAGATCTGATAAACTAAGATCAGAAGGTAGGAAAGGAGGACCTCCCCTATCAGTGGACTTGGGGAGGGGCATGCATGAAGTAGGGGGTAGGGAGATTGGATCAGGAGGGGATGAGGGAGGGGCTAATGGGGGATACAAACTGAATAACATGTAATTAATAAAAATTAAAAAAAGATACAGAAAAAAAGAACAAAACAACAGCATAGAGACTGGGAAAGTATCATCACCAACCCTACATTAAACATAGGCTAATATCTGGAATATATAAAGAATTGAAGAATTTAAACACTAACACACCAAGTAATCCAAATAAAAAATGAGGTACAGAGTTAAACAGAGAATTCTCTGTAGAGGAATATCTAATGGCAGAGAAAGACTTAAAGAAATGCTCTCCTAATTTCTTTCTCAGCCCTTTTGACTTTTGTATACAGAAGCACTATTCTTTTTTTTTTTTTTTTTGAGTTAATGTTGTAACTGGCCACGTTGCTGAAGGTGTTTATCAGCTATAGGAGTTCACTGGCAGAATTTTTGGGGTCACTCAGGTATGCTATCCTATCATCTACAAATAGTGACACTTTGGCTTCTTCCTTTTCAATATGTATCTGCTTGATCTTCAACTGCATATTACTCTAGCAAAGATTTCCAGAATAGATATGGAGAGAGTGGGCAGCCTTGCCTTGTCCCTGATTTCAGTGGGATTGTTTTAAGTTTCTCTACATTGAGTTTGATATTGGCTATAGGCTTGCTGTATATTGCCTTTACTATGTTCATTTATGTGTCTGGTATCCCTGATATCTCCAAGACTTTAAACATGAATGTATGTTGGATTTTGTCAAATGCCTTTTCAGCATCTAAGGAGATGATCATGTGGTTTTTCTCCTTCAGTTTGTTTATATGGTGGATCACACTGATGAATTTCTATATATTGAACCACCCCTGCATGCCTTCATTGAAGCAGACTTAGTCATAGTGGATGATATCTTTGATGTGTTCTTGTATTCGGTTTGCAAGTATTTTGTTGAGTATTTTTGCATCAATGTTCATAAGTGAGATTGGCCTGAAATTCTTTTTTCTTGTTGGGTCTTTGTAAGGGTTAGGTACCAAGGTGACTATGGCTTCATAGAATGAGTTTGGTAGTGTTCCTGCTGTTTCTATTTAGTTTGAAGAGAACTAGAGTTAACTCTTCTTTAAAGGTCTGGTAGAATTCTGTACTGAAACCATCTGGTCCTGGGCTTTTTTTGGATGGGAGAATTTTGATGACCACTTCTATTTTCTTAGGGCATGTAGGATTATTTAATTGATTTACCTGATCTTGATTCAGCTTTGGTAAGTGGAATCGATCGAGAAAATTGCCAATTTCATTTATATTTTCAAATTTTGTGGCATACAGACTTTGAAGTAAGTTCTAATGATTGTTTGGGTTTCCTTTGTATCTGTAGTAATGTCCCCTTTTCATTTCTGATTTTCTTGATTTGGATGGTGTCTCTCTGCCTTTTAGTTAGCTTGGCTAATGGGTTGTCTATCTTGTCGATTTTCTCGAAGAACAAGCTCTTGGTTTCATTGATTCTTTGAAGTGTTTTCTTTGTTTCTAATTTATTGATTTCAGCCATGATTTTCATTATTCCCAGCCATCTACATCTTCAAAATAGCCACAAACGACATAAAGTACCTTGGTGTAACCCTAACCAAGCAAGTCAAAGACTTGTATGAAAAAGATTTCAAGTCTCTGAAGAAAGAATTAGAAGATATCAGAAGATGGAAAGATCTCCCATGCCCATGGCTTGACAGAATTAACACAGTAAAAATCGCCATCTTACCAAAAGCAATCTACTCATTCAATGCAATTCCCATCAAATTACCAACACACTTCTTTACAGAGCTTGAAAGAAATATTCTCACCTTCATATGGAACAAGAAGAAACCCAGAATTTCTGAAACAGTCCTCTACAATAAAAGATCTTCTGGAGGCATCTCCATCCCTCATCTCAAGCTCAACTATAGAGCAACAATACTAAAAACTGCATGGTACTGGTATAGAAATAGACTGGTGGATCAATGGAATTGAATAGAAGATCCTGACATAAATACACAAACTTACGAAGATTTTTTTACAAAGATGCCAAAATCATTCAATGGAAAAAAGACAGTATCTTCAACAAATGGTGCTGGTCTAACTGGATGTCTACATGTAGAAAAATGCAAATCAATCCAGCCTTATCACCCTGCACAAAACTAAAGTCCAAATGGTTCGAAGACCTCAACATAAAACCAGATATACTAAAATGCTTAGAAGAAACAATGGGAAAGAGCCTTGAACTCATTGGCACATGAAATGACTTCCTGAAGAGAACACCAACAGCACAGGCTCTAAGAGCAACAATCAACAAATGGGACTGAAAATCTTCTGTAAAGCAAAGGGCACTGTCATCACAACAAAATGACAGCCTACAGATTGGGAAAGGATCTTCACCAACTCCATAACTGACAGAGGACTAATACCCAGTATATATAAAGGAGTAAAGAAGTTAAACAGCAAAAAATCTAGAAATCCAATTAAAAAATGGAGTACAGCACTAAACAGAGAATTCTCAATAGAGGAATATAGAATGGCAGAGAAACACTTAAAGAAATGCTCAATGTCATTAGCCATCAGGGAAATGCAAATCAAAACCATCCTAAGATTTCACCTTACAACCCTCAGAATGGCTAAGTTCAAAATCACAAGAGACAACACATGCTGCAGAGGTTGTGGAGAAAGGGGAACCCTCCTGCACTGCTGGTAGGAATGTAAACTTGTAAAACCACTCTGGAAAGCAACCTGACACTTTCTCAGACAACTAGGAATAGTGTTTCCTCAAGATCTAGCTATACCACTTCTAGGCATATAACCAAAAGAGTCTCAAGTACAAAATGAGGACATTTGCTCAACCATGTTTGTAGTAGCCATATTTTTAATAGCCAGTAGCTGGAAACAGTCCAGATGCCCCTCAGTGGAGGAATGAATGCACAAATTGTGGTATATCTACACAATGGAATATTACTCAGCAATAAAAAAAGGAAATCATGAAAATTGCAGGTAAATGCTGGAATCTGGAAAATATCATTCTGAGTGAGCTATCTCAGAAGCAGAAAGATGCACACTGTATATATTCACTCATATAGATATATGAGATAAACCTACTAAAATCTGTACACCTAAAGAAACTAATTAAGAGGGAGGACTCTTCCTAAACTGCTCAATTCCTATTCAGAAAGGCAAAGAAGATGGATATCAGAAGAAGGATAAAAGAGGTAACAAGTCAGGAGCCTGACACAGAGGACCTCTGAAAGACTCTGCCCTGCAGACTATCCATGCTTGTGTTGAGACTTATGGGCAACCTTTGGGCAGAGTGCAGGGAATCTTAGGAAAGAAGTGGGAAACAGTAAGATCTGGAGAGGACAGGAACCCCACAAAGACAGCAACAGAACAGAAATTCTGAGCACAGGGGTCTTTCCTGAGACTGATACTCCAACAAAGGACTATGCATGGAGATAACCTAAGACCCTTGCACAGATGTAGCCCATAGCAATTGAATATCCAAGTGGGTTTCATTTTATTAGGAACAGAGACTGTCTCTGACATGAACTGTTTGGCCTGCTCTTTAATTACCTCCCCCTGAGGGAGAAGCAGCATTACCAGGCCACACAAGAAGACAATGCAGCCACTCCTGGTGAGACCTAATTGACTAGTATCAGAAGGAAGGAAAAGAAGATCTTCCCTATCAGTAGACTTGGGGAGGGTCATGCATGCAGAGGGTGGAAGAAGGAAGCGATTGGGACTGGAGGAGGGAGGGAACCACAAGGGGGATACAAAGTAAATAAAGTGTAATTAATGAAGAATAAAGAAAAGTTTTAAAATGTCAAAAAAAAATTCTGAATGTGTTGCAAATCAAAATGACCATGAGTTTTCATCTAACATCCATCAGAATGGATAAGAACAAAAAATCAAGTGACAACACATGCTGGAGAGGATGTGGAGAAAGGGGTAAAGTCCTCCATTGTTGGTGGGAATGTAAATAATTACAACCACTTTGGGAATCAATCTGCTGCTTTCTCAGAAATTTAGAAACATTGCCACTTCAAGATCCATCTACAACACTCCCAGTAATATATATCAAAAATATGAGCAAGGACATTTGCTCAAATATGTTCAAAACAGCTTTATTCATAATAACGAGAATATGGAAATAACCCAGATGTCCCTAAACTTAGGAATGGATACAGAAATGGTGGTACATTTACACAATGGAATACTACTCAGCAATTAAAAACAGGGAAATCATGAAATTTTGCAGGGCTATGGTGGGAACTAGAAAAGATGATCCTGAATGAGGTGACCTAGAAGCAGAAGGACACACATGGTATATATTCACTATAGGCATATATTACTCATATAATATGGGATAAACATCTAAAATCTATAATTCTAAAGAATCTAAATGAGAAGGAGGACCCTAGGGAGTTTGCTCAATCCTCACTCAAAACAAATGAGATAGACATTGGGAGTAGGAGAAAACAGGGAATAGGACAGGAGCCTACCACAGAGGGCCTCTGAAGGATTCTAACTAGCAGGGTATCGAAGCAGATGCTGACACTATTTGCCAAACTTTGGGCAGATTTCAGGGAATCTTATGAAATAAAGAAGAAATAGAAAGACCTGGAAAGGATAGGAGCTCTACAAGGAGAGCAACAGAACCAAAATATCTGAGCCCATAGGTATTTGCCAAGTCTTATACTCCAACAAGGACCATGCATGCATGTTACCTAGACCTCTGGCACAGATGTTGCAAATGGCAGCTCAGCTTCCATGTGTGTTCCCAAGTAAGGGGAGTAGCAGGGGCTGTCTCTGATGTGAACTAAGTGTCTGGCTCTTTGATCACCTCACCCTAGAGGGAGTGCAACTGTACCAGACCACAGAGGAAAGCAATGCAGCCAGTCCTGATGACACCTGATAGGCTAGGGCCAGACGGAAGGGGAGGTGGACTTGGGAATTGGCATGAGAGGAGATAAGAGAGGTAGGGTGGAATTGAAGAGGACAAGGGAAGGGGTTACAACTGGGATATGAAGTGAATAAACTGTAATAATGAAAAGTAAATAAATAAAGTTATAAAAGAGAAAAATTATAGGAAAAATAAGAGAAAGGAAATTGAAAGAGAGAAAGGAGAAAAAGAGAGACAGAGTCAGAGCCAAAACAAAAGAACTGTGGATTGTCTTCAGTTCTTCTGCTGTTAACCAACAAACAAACAAAATCTAAAAAAACAAATGTGGTAGAATGAACATTGTTTTTTAAAATATCTTCAGTTTGAAGCATGAAGAAATTGAAAAAAGAATAGAGGGAAGCATCCAAGATGTTATTGCCTACTATGCATGGTATCTGAACAACAGCTCAGCAGTGAAAGCAGAATGAATGGCAGGCCATACTGTAGAAAACCCAAACCACAACATCTCTCTGTTTCTCAGATGAGATGAGAATCCACAGGGATACTTGAGAGTCCATCTTTAGTCTAATACTGAGAAAAATAATTGGGCTCCTGTCCAGCACTGACACAGCCCCAGGCTACATGCGAAGCCCACTGTCTGTAGATACCTTCAGATACCAGTAGTTGGTATCTCCAACTTTGGGCACTCACTCTCACTGGTACTGGGGGTGAGGTTACAAACCCAGGTGCCCACTCTCACAGTCCTGTGGACACCTTCTGGGTACCAGTGGCTCCTAGCTTTAAACCCTGGAGCACACTTTCACCATCCAGTGGAACACCTTCCTGGTCACAGTAGCTAGTGGTGCTCACTCTCATGGTCTTATGGAGTGGATACCTCCTGTATTTGGGAAGGAGCATGGCTCCATTCTGCTTGCTCAATGGGCCATCTTCCTGGCCTACCTGGGTCAGAAACATGGAACCCAGCACAGTCAGTGAACCCAGTGAATCTGAACTATATGTGAGAACCACATCATATTGTACATCTTGAGGAAGCCTATGGAGCATTGGTGCAGCCCTAGACTTGGAGATCTTTCTGCCTGAACCACAGCTACCTGGCATACCTGGATCACAGACAGTGAGCCAGTAGAGAGCATGAACTCAGCAGAGAGAACTCCCTTCCTTAGCCACATCTGAATTTCCAGCATGCATTCTCAAGACCTTGGAATCTCCCAGCTTCCTGTATATTAGTGCAGACTTCAGACACAGGTGCACATGGCAGTACAGGCTCCAAGAAAAAAAGAGTCAAGGTTACAGACATCCTGAAAACTAGAGGCTGGGGAAAGAATCTGATCAGCAAAAATCAGGACACTATGGATACACCAGAATCCCCCCAAACCAGTAGATATTCTAATGCAGAGGAAACATAGGAAAATTATCTTAATTCTGTGATTATGAAATTATTTGTGGATCATAAAGTCAAAATAAACAACAAAAAAAATAGAGGCCATCATGGACAGATATGAATCCACAATCAAACAGGTGAAGAAAATGAATAAAATCTTTCAAGACATGAAAACGGAATTAGAATCAATAAAGAAAACACAAACAGAGAAAAGCCTGGACTTGCTGAACTTAGAGAACAGATCAGGAACCACAAAAGTAAGCATCTTCAGCAGAATGCAGGAGACAGGAAAGAGACAGGGAAGAGACTATCAGGCACCAAAGATAGAATTGCAGAAATATATATGTCTCTAGAAGAAAACGTAAAAGTGGAAAAGTTCCTGATACAAAATGTTGAAGAAATCAAGGATACCATGAAAAGAAGAAACCTAAGAATAATAGGAATAGGTAAAAAAGAAAATTCCAGTTTCCAAAGTGCAGAAAATATTCTCAGTAATATCATAGTTGAAAATTTCCCCAACCTTAAGAAAGAGATGCCCTTTAACATACAAGATGCTTACAGAACACAAAATAGATTAGACCGGAAAAGGAATTCCTCCTGTCACATAATAATCAAATCACTAAATCTACAGAACAAAGAAACATATCAAGAGTGGCAAGGTAAGAAGGACAACTAACACATAAAGACAGACCAATCACAACCACACCAGAATTCTCAACAGAAATTACGAGATCCAGAAAGGCCTGGGTGGATATCATGAAAAAGCTAAGAGACCACAGATACCTACCCAGACTACTATGCCCAGCAAAATTTTAAATCAACACAGATGGAAAAACAAAATATTCCATGACATAAATAAATTTAAACAATATATACACAACAACCCAGCCCTACAGCTAAAAAGGAAAAGGAAAACCCAATCAAACAAAATCAACAAGAACAAAGGAAATAGAGGAGAAAAAAATACCTTCACAATAAAACAAACAAAAAAAACCACGCAAACAAACAAACAAACAAAAACCAGGCACACAAACACACAAGCCCCACCAATTCCACAATAAAAGGAACTAGACATCATTGGTCACTAATATCTAACAACACCAATGGACTTGATTCTCCAATAAAAAAAAAAAAAAAGAATAACAGGATGGTTGTGGAAACAGGAAACAACACTCTGCTGCATTCAGGAAACACAACTTTACAGCAAAAAAGGATGCTCCCTCAGAATAAAGGGAAGGAAAAGTGTTTCTTTAAGCAAGCAGATACAAGAAGCATGCTGAATTAGCCATCCTAATATCTAACAAAATAGACTTTCAACCAAAATTAACCAAAAGAGAGGGGGAGGAACACTTCACTCTCACTATAGGAAAAAAATCCATGAGGAGGATATCACAATAATGAACATTTATGTCCAAACACAAGCTCTTCTGCATTTATAAAATAAACATTATTAAAGCTTAAATCACACATCCATCCCAAGACCTTAATGATAGGAGGCTTCAATATTCAACTCTCACCAAGGGACAGAAGTCAGAAGCTAAGTTATCAAGTCAGAAGCTAAACAGAGAAATGATGTCACTTAAGAGATCCTAAATCAAATGGACCACATAGATGTCTACAGAACGTTTCACCCAAACTCAAAGAAGTATCTCTTTTTCTCAGCAGCTCGGGGAACCTTCTCCAAAACTGACCATATAGTAAGGCACAAAGCAAGCCTCAAAAAAAGATACAGAAGAAAAGTTAAAATACTCCCTTGTATCATATGAGACCACCATGTTATACCTCAACAATAATAGAAATAGCAAAAAGCCTACACATGCATAGAAACTGAGCAACTTTATATTCAACAGCAGCTGGGACAGGGAAGAAAGTTAAGGACTTCCTAGAATTCAACAAAAATGAAGACACAACTTACCTAAACTTATGGGACACAATCAAAGCAGTGCTGAGGAAAGTTCATAGCACTACGTTTCTTCGTAGAAAAATACAAGATTTCACATACAAGCAACTTATTGGCACATCTGAAAGCACTAGGGAAAAAAGCAGACATAACCAGGAGGAGTAGACAGCTGGAAATTATCAAACTAAGAAATCAATAAATTAGAAACAAAACAATTCAAAGAAACCAAGAGCTGTTTCTTTGAGAAAATCAACAAGACAGACAAACCCTTTGCAAAACTAACTAAAGGGAGGAGAGATACTATCCAAATCAACAAAATCAGAAATTAAATGGAGGTCATAACAACAGACACTGAGGAAATCCAAAGATTCATTATGTCCTACTTTAAAATACTATATGCCACAAAATTCTAAAATCTAAGTGAAATGGAAAATTTTCTTGGTAGCTTCCATTTAAAAAGCTGAATCAAGATCCAAAAACTAAATTAAATAGTCCACTTCCCCTATAGAAAAAGAAGAGGTCATCAAAAGTCTCACATCAACATAAAGCCCAGGGCCAGATGGTTTCACTGCAGGATTATACCAGACATTCAAAGAAGACCTAGTTCCAATACTCTTCGAACTATTTCACAAAACACAAACAGAAGGAACATTACCAAATTTATTCTATGAGGACACAATCAACTTGATACCTAAACAACACAAAGACCCAACAAAGAAAGAGAATTTCAGACCAATCTCTCATACGAACACTGACACAAAAATATTCAATAAAATACTCGCTAACCGAATCCAAGAACACATCAAAGATATCATCCCCTATGAACAAGGAGGCATCATTCCAGGCATGTAAGGGTCGTTCAACATAAGGAAATACATCAATCTACCAAACAAACAAACAAACAAAAAAAAACATAATCATCTCCTTAGATGCTGAAAAAGGCATTTGACAAAAATCTCACACCTGTTTATGTTTGAAATCTTGAGAAATCATGGACACAAGGCACATACCTAAACATAGAAAAGGCAATGCACAGCAAGCCTATAGCCAACATCAAATTAAATGGAGAATAACTTAAGTCAATTCCACTGAAATCAGGAGCAAGGCAATGCTGCCCACCCTCTCCATATTTCTTTGATACTGTACCAGAAGTCCTAGCAATAGCAATAAGACAACTAAAAGAGCTAAAGGTACAAAATAGAAAGGAAGAAGTCAAAGTATCACTATTTGCAGATAATATGACACTATACATGAGTGACCCCAAAAATTCTACCAGGGAACTCCTACAGCTGATAAAAAACTTTAGTAAAGTGGCTGGGTACAAAATTAACTCAAAATATCAGGAGCCCTCCTGTATACAAAAGACAAATGGATTGAGAAAGAAATTAGGGAAACAACACCCTTCACAATAGCCACAAATAACATAAAACACCTCGTTGTAACTCTAACAAAGAAGGTGAAAGAACTGTTAAAAAAAAAAACCTTCAAATCTTTGAAGAAAGAATTTGAAGAACATATCAGAAGATGGAAAGATCTACCATGCTCATTGATAAGACAGATTAGCAGAGTAAAAATAGCCATCCTACTAAAAGAAGTCTACAGGTTCAATGCAGTTTCATCAAAATACCAACATTATTCTTCACAGACTTTGAATGAAAAATTCTCAACTTTATATGGGGAAAAAGAAAAAAAAAAAACAACTGGATAGCTAAAACCATCCTGAACGGATACCTTCTGAAGGCATCTTCATCACCGACCTCAAGTTGTATTTTTGAGCAACCATAATAAAAAATGGCATGGTGCTAAAATAGAAACAACAGACTGGAGAATCAATGCAATCAAATAGAAGACCCAGAAATAATTCCATACAACTGTGTACACCTGATTTTTGACAAAGAATCCAAAATCATACATTGGGACAAAAGACAACACCTTCAACAAATAATGCTCTCCTAACTGGATATCTACATGTACAAAACTGAAAATAGATCCATATTTGTCACCCTGCACAAAGTAAGCTCCAAGTGGATCAAAGACCAAAACATAAAACTAGACACACTAAAACTGTTAGAAGAAAAATTTGTGAAGATCCTGGAACTCATTGGTACAGGAGGCAACTTCCTGAATAGAATGCCAACAGCACAGGCTCTAAGATAAACATTCAATAAATGGGATCTCATGAAATGGAAAAGCTACTGTTAAGCAAAGGACAGCCCTCACACTGGGAAAATATCTTCACCAACCCTATATCTGACAGAAGGCTAACATCTAGAATATATAAACAACTCAAGAAATTAAACACCAACAAATCAAATAATCAAAATAAAAATGAGGTACAGAACTAAACAGAGAATTCTCAAAGAAGGAATATCGAATGACAGAGAAGCACTTAGTACAATGCTCAACATCCTTAGTCATCAAGAAAATGCAGATCCAAATGGCTCTGAAATTCCATCTCAGAGCCATCATAATGGCTAAAATAAAAAACTTAAGCTACAACATATGCTGGAGAGGATGTGGAAAAAGGGTAACCCCCCCCCTCAATTGATTTAGGGAATGTAAACTTGTACAACCACCTTGAAAATCAATCTGGAGCTTTCTCAAAAAAATTTGAATAGTGCCAGCTATACTACATGTGGGTATATACCCAAAAGATGCTCAACCATACAAGGTCATTTGCTCAACTATGTTCATGACCTCTTTACTCATTATAGCCATAACCTGTCCCTCAACTGAAGAATGCTACATTTACACAGTGGGACATTACTCAGTTATTAAAAACAAGGACACAATGAAATTTGCAGGCAAATGGTGGGAACTAGAAAAGATCATCTTGAGTGAGGTAACCCAGATACAGAAAGACACAGGTGGTGTATATTCACTCATACATATATATTAGCCACATAGTATAGGATAAACATACTAAAATCTGTACACCTAAAGCAGCCAAGCAAGAAGGAGGACCCTTCTTGAGTCCTCAAGATGCTCAATCCTCATTCAGAAAGGCAAACAAGATAGACATTGGAAGAGGGTGAAAACAAGGAACAAGACAGGAGCCTTCCACAAAGGGCCTCTGAAAGACTGGACTGTAAGACCTGGGGTCTCACAGCTCAGGAGTTCAAGATCACTCCCTTCCCAGAAACTCCCACAGACCACAACTCAATGGAAAAGCAAGAGGTTTAAATTAACCATTGTGCAATGGGGTCACCCCTGCCTGTCAGCAAAGAGTGGCACCAGGCGACAAAGGCCTTAGGTTTTTTAAAAGAAAAAGTGTGGGAAATTTGAAGTTGCAGTTTTGGCAATTTAGGATTGGATGAGGAAGCTATAAATTAAGATAATTGGTTAGTCTTAGGTGCTCAAGCTTGGCCAAGTGTGGATGCAGTTGCAATTGAAGGTGGGTTTGGTTAGCCCATCCTTGAAGATCAGGGTTGTGGGCTTTTGGCTGGAGGTCAGAAGCTACTCAGAAGAAAGATTGAGGTCATCTGGTTTGGTTGCTAAGAAACACTATCTCAAAAACAAGGTTCTGGTCATTCTTTTTGCTGAGTGAAGGTCATTGATTGTTGCTTTTTGTCGTTGTTGTTGTTTGTTTGTTTGTTTTTTGCTTAACCTAGACCTAAAACTCAAAACTATAGGCTTTAAAAGACATATAGGTTACAAAGTTAGTTTGACCCTTTCAGTACCAAGCAGGATATTAAAGTGAATGCTGAGACACATAGCCAAACTTGGGCAGAGTGCAGGGAATCTTATGAATAAGAGGGAGATAGAAAGACATGGAGGAGACAGGAGCCTTACACAGAGTCCAACAAAACAACAAAAACCTGGGCCCAGTGGGGGACTGTAGAGATTGATGCATCAACCAAAGGCTATGCATAGGGAGGACCTAGAAGCCCTGCTCAGTCGTAGCCCATAGTTAGCTCAGTCTCCAAGCGAGTACCCTTACTTGGATAAGTAGAGAAGACAAAGTCTCTGTCATGAACTAGGTTGCCTGTTCCCTGAGCGCTTTTCCCTGCTTGGAAGACCTAGCTAGCCCACTGAGGAAGAGGATCCAGGCAGTCATGATGGGACCTAATATTCTAGGGTCAGACAGTAAAGGAGAAGGACTTCCCCTATCTGTGGACTAGGGAAGAGGGATAGCGAAGGAAGAGGAAGAGAGGGTGGGACCATAAGCAGAAGAGGGAAGGGGCTACATCTGGGATGTAAATAAATTGTAAATAATAATAGTAAGGATAAAAATATAAACAAGACATATCCACCTGTGCTTATTTCTGCATTTGGATCTGGAAGCATTTAGCTTACACTTAGGACACTGCATTACTAAAACTCCTTCTAGGCCTATATTTTCACCTCCACTAGATGTCAGCATTTTATAATTTTCTGGAAAAGGCTTAAAATTTACTTGTATTAATTACATTTGTTCTTTTTGTTTTGTGACAAAGAAAGAAAGGAAGGAAATATGAAAGAAACAGAAAGAAAGAGGGAAAAAAACAGAAAAAGAAAAAAAAAATACCTAACATAGGAAAAATAGAGGGTTAACAATACCTTTTCCTTCCACCTTCCCGATGGTGAGTGCTCTCTGTCACGAACAATTCCACATTTGGCTAAGGCTGAGGATTTGGCTTGCTTCCATGTATGTGGACCTATCTGCATTGCACACGTGGCACACCTGGGTTGGCTACCCAGAGGCTATTTAAGCTGTGGGCTGGCTTTCCCCAGGGTCAGATGATTGTTCAAGGTTCCTGAATAAACTGCATTGAAAAAAAAAAGAATAAAAAAAAACAATACCTTTTGAGGATTGTTTTGTTATTGCATAGGAATGGTTACACTATGGGAATGGAATTTTTAAACTTGATCTTTAAGCGAATACTTTTTCCATCTGCTGGGTTGAGGTAAGGGAAAAATAGCACCAAGAATCTGTGATCTGCCTGGATTGGTTCAGATGCTCTGGTAATTGTTTAGGTGTGCATAGCAATTAAACTAGCCCTGTTGACTACTCTCACACCCAGCAGAGCTCTTCCATCTAACATCTCTATGCTCCCCATAAATTAATCTCTCCATCTCCATCTCTCTCTCTCTCTCTCTCTCTCTCTCTCTCTCTCTCTCTCTCTCTCTTTCTCTCCCATTCTTTCTCTCATATCTTTTGTGAGTTATGGAGTATGTGACGCTGAGTTTGAAGGTGTCCATTGATGAGTGTTTTAGCTTCCAGGATCAGACAAGATAAGGCACATTCTGGGTGGTATGAACATGGACTTGATGAGTGTTTTTTTTTAAGTGTTTCTCAGCCATGTGTTTTTTTTTTCAATGCAGTTTATTCAGGAACCTTGAACAATCCTCGGACCCTGGGGATTGATGAGTGTTTTAAACTTCTCTTTATGACTCAGGTTTTGCCATTAAGCAGGAAATCATATGATGTTTACAATAATTCTGTAACTCATAAAAAAATAAGTAATTAATTTTCTGTAGCCTGTTTTCAGCCATTATTTCAATTATTACTTGCTATAGGAACAGAAATGTCATCCTATATGTTCTACATATATATACAGTCTGTGCTGTGTATATATATAACTGTGCATGTTTAGTATGTTCATGTATCAACTAGAAGATTGAAGTCCTTTTCTTCCAATATCACTTTTCTCACTTTTTGGTTGTGATTACAATAATAAACTCAAAACAGTTCTTCTAAAAACTGTGTAATGAACCACCAAAGTATATTACAACATTTTATAATCAATACTTGATCATTTAAAGGTGCTTAAAATCCATACAGGATAATCAGGTAACATTAAATCATTCTGAAAAGAAATCTTCACTGTCACCTGTAATATAGGAAAAAAAATCAAATCTTATGTACTTTTTATAAATTTACGGAAATTCTTAGAAAAAAAATGTGTCTATAGAAATAGTTGAAACTGTATGGCCATGGTAATTTAGAGAATATTAGCATTCATCTTCAGTAAAGCATTAAAGGCCAGACAAGAGCTCAGATGCATCCTTCTGCATTCGGATAGTTTCTTTCTTGCTGATGAAGAACACAGGTCTCTGTCATTCATGCACAAATGATAAAATTCCATGAATTTCTATTTGCAGACAGTCCAAAGCTTAAAATGTATATGCAATGGACAACTCATTCAACTTTCATATTGTGTTGTGATTTTGAGGAAATGTCTATTTCTTTACCTGAATGTTTACTTCAGTTACATCAAATGTGCTGTAAGAGAATTACACATTTACATTCTCAGTTTACAAATAAAGCCCTAAAAGGAAAATTTATGTCCTATTAACTTGTCTTCATTCCTTCATGTCTGCCCACCTCCCTTTGTCTGTCTCTGTTCCTCTCTCTCCCTCATCTCTCTCTCACACACACTATTTGGAGGTATTTTGTTGTTCTTCATTTACTTTAATATTTATCCTCTATTACATTTACTTGTTTAATCTTTACTTATGTTGTCCACGGTCTGCATGATGCATGCTGAACTACCATTACATTTTAGTGTGTCAATTTTCATTGTATCTATCAAGCTATGTATTTATTTGTTTATTAATCTATATGTAAATATACATACAATGATATATCATCTGTCAATAAGTACAAGTACCAATTAAATAACTATGCATATTACTGTCAATTAATTTTGTGCAAATATATATCAACAGGTTTGAAGACAAAGTACAGAAAAGAAAACAATAGTGTTCAAACACACTCACACCAGGCATCTATGATAGGCATCCTCAGTGAAAGGGGTTTTCCTAAATGGGATTGGATATCATAACTTGCAAGCCTGCTTCACCACCTTGCTGGCTGATGCTCACCAACTCTTTCTTCCCACTGTTTGCACATAGCTAGGAGCCCATCCACAGAGAAGCAAAACCTCAAGCCCATCTATGGCTTTTCACTGCTTTTCTGATATTGGGACATTGGATCCTTGCTGCAGCTTATCCATGACATTTTAAGTCCCCCCATTCTTTTCCTCTCTCTTTCTCCTTTTGTAACTGTCAGTGTTTCACTATTATTTTATTTCTTCCATATCTTTCACCTCTTCACTGTCTGTCTGTGGACCCTCCCAACTTCCTTTATAAATTAAGGCATATTCCTCTGTTTTTCTCATCAGGTTTTCTCACCTGATCACTGTGGCCACGAAACACAGGGCATCCCAAAAGTGTGGGTTGTCATAGGTCTGGTCTATTTTGGCCTCATTTTTTTTCTGCATCAATTCCCCCACCTCTTTTAAAAAACAGACATATTCACACATTTTATTTTATGGTTTTTGGTTTTACCTTTAATTTTATTACAGATATCGAGAAGATGAACATATTGAAACGTTATTCGGAACGGAATAGATGTTTGCATGCCAAAATTTGATCACATTTTGATGTGTTACTCCCCTATGCCTCTTTAATTACATGAATCCATAGGTTACTCTGTTAAATTATATGAACGCATGCTCATCATTCAAAAATATTGGAACGATATGTACAAATACAATGCAAATATCTCTGAATGGTTATCAAATTAAAATTTATCATTCTAAACATAATCATGCTTAAAAGACTGTGAATACAAAGAGGAAAATAAAAACATTAGTGTTCAAACACACACATCTGGCTCTTATCCTAAGCAGTCCCCCCCCCAGGCACTTGTGTACCTTGGCATGGGCAAAGCCCTAAGGGATGGAAAACTAACTCTGGGAAAAAGATCTGTCCAAGGACTACAGAGCTGGAAATGGGAAGTGAGGTCAATGATTGGTTTGGCACAGCCCTCCAGAAGAGGGGGTGAGAATTCCAGGAAATCCATCCTTACTTTACAATTCACGCAGGTGTGCATCAGGACGTGGCATGGGTGGGCTTATCTGCCAGTGAGTCCGTCGGGGAGGTGAAGGCCAAGGTGTGAGATGTTGGTGCTGGTCTTCCTTCCTGAAGCCTAGACCTTGAGCCTTCGCCAGAGTCCTTGGGTAATGGGAGTCTGGTGGGCCAATGGAAGACGGAGTGCTTGATCTGGGAAGATGGCTGCAGCCCAGGCTCTCACGGGTGGGTGGAATCTGCCAAAAAAGTATGGAGATCAGGCAGAGAGGCCTCCAAAGAGTGTCTCCAGAGCTCCAAGTGGGATGCCAGGTGCAAGCTCTGGAAAGCCTGACTTTTTTTGTGAGGGACAAGTGGGTGTGTACAGTCTCGGGGAGTCTCAAGGCATGCCTGAGCAGACAGTGTCCTTCTGGGGTTCATCTGCAAGAGAACTGGGTGCAATTATCCCGGAGAGCCTTGGCCATGAGGGGGGCAGTTCTCTTTTTAGCCTGGGTCGAGTTGCAGAGAGCTCGCTGGATTGGGCCGTGGCCAGAGGCCTCCAGGAGGAGGTCCGTTTCGGAGGAGGGCCCCAGCACCGGGGGTCCGGGCTCCTCTGGCTCGCCTCGGCTCCTGGTCTGGGTGAAGAAGGTGGCCATCTGGGTTTGTAGGCTTCCGGATGCGGGCTGTGAGGGCTTGCAGCCTCAGCTCTTGGTCTGCCTCCTCCATCTGCCACTGTGTCTTGGTCACAGTCTGGCTGTGGGTCTCAGGCTCGTCCCCTGCTTGCCCATGTTCAGCTCCTTGGGCTGCTTGGGCTGTGTTGGCTTTGAAGGCATCCTTGGCTTGGGAGATTCCCTGGAGAGCAGATTGTTCGGCTGCATCAGCTGCATGGGCTGCAGTGGCTTCCGTGGCTTGGCACTGAGCATCCCACGTGCCCTTGGGATCTTTTGCAAGGAGGAGACCTCCTGGCGATTCCTGCTGGTGAACGGGACTTCTGGGACCTGAGTAGAACAGTGTCTTGGAATCCAACTTGACTGGCCACAGCTGCACTTCCCCATCATTTTGGCCCTAAGAGGGACCCGGGACACCCAGGGGGTAGCGGGCTTGGTCAGAGTTGGGGCAAGCCCCCAAAGAGTCAGCGCGACCATCCTCCTGGGCCAGAGGAGGGCCACTGTCTTCACCTTTGGATCCTCTTGGCTGCTGGTCCCAGGCTTCCATGGCCTGTGTCACTTGCCTCTGGCCTCTGGCATGTGCTTCGCCTCTTGCTCGGGCTGGGCCTTCACCTGCTCAGCTGCAAGGCCTCTGTATGCTTGTCTTGGGCTTCGCTGGACGTGGATACTCGGTGCTCCTCTGCCAGAGATGTTCTTCCTTGCTCTGTCTTCATGCTCAGCACCAAGGCAGAGTCAGGGGAGTCCTGGTCTGAGCCAGACCAGGACAACAGCAGGGAACTCTCCCACAATCTGGCCTCCAGGTTCCTGGGTAGGGCACTAGGAGCTGCTGTTTCCTCAAGACTTTGATGGTCTGCCTGAAGCCTATCTCTGCCAGACGTTCAGACAGGATGGGTACGGAGGCGAGTTTCTTCAGGGCCTTGTAGAGCTTGCGTGGCTCTGTGTCCTTGCACAGGTGATCACACAGCTAATGCAGGGCACCCTGAGAACAGCCAGCCTCCATCCTGAGGACAGGACTGGGCCCCACCTAGCAAACAGCATGTCAGTCTGATCTTGTCCTCTTCCTCTGGCGGTGGCTACCTGTGTCTCTGCAGCAGATTCTGGGATAGGCTGCTGGCAGTCTTCCAGCCTGCAGCCTCACTTTGCCTCACTGCAGAGGGGCTCATCCCTCCCCTAGATATATATAGAGTTGCTGGACCACGCCTTGGGATCAAATCTGCCCAGTCAGCAGCTGAGGCTCCTGGATCTGAGTCAGCCCCTTCTGACTTCTGCTTCCCTGGGCCACGCCCCGTCCACAGCTCAGGAACCCTGTTCTCTGACCCCAGAGCCCACACTGGAGGACTCAAGGGGATTCACAGCCCTGCTTGGCTTTTAAGCAAGCTCTGCCAAATGGGGGCTTCGGTAAAGTCTTTGCTGGCTCTCTCGGTATAGCCGGTTCCCCAGTGGGGGACACCAGCTTCGGGTGCCTGCCAGACACTGCTCATGCTCACACAACAGCAGGGGGAAGGGAAAAAAAAGCTTAGTAACTGCTCTGAGCTCCGATTTTAGTCAGAGCATTGTGGGGGGAGTTTGGAGGGGACAGATTTCTTTCACCCTAGTGAGTGGAGCCTCCTTGGGTCAAGTGGATTTCTGCTTGGTGCCTGGATGTCCTGTCTTGCACACCTATCACACCACCTTTCTGCCCTGGCTCCTTCAGCCCAGGAGCTAGGCATTCGCAGGTGTTCACACTGGTGCAGATCCCAAAAGCCAGCCCAGAGCTTTTCATTTCCATTCTGATCCTGGGCAACTGGGTCTTGGTTTTCTGGGTTGCAAATGGATCCTTTTTTTTCTCTGGTTTATTTCCCACTACTCCCCCTCACACACACACATAAACACACTTGCACACACATGCATACTCACACAGAGGCTATCAGTTCTCTATGTCCATGCCCATGAATGACTCTCTCTTTCCAATCATATGTATATACACACAGATGATTATTCATGAACAGCTTGTTATACAGAGGAGAGAAATGAACACAATATTCATTAGTGCTGAAACGAACACACCTGGCACTTATCCTAAGTAGTCCTACCCCAGGAATTTCTGTAACTTGGCATGGACGAAGCCCTAAGGGATATAAAACTAACTCTGAAAAGATGATCTGTCCAAGCAGAGGAGAGCTGGAAATGGGAAGTGACGTCAATGATTGGTTCGGCACAACCCTCCAGAAGAGGGGTGAGAATTCCAGTAAATCCATCCTTCCTTTCCAGTTCAGACAGGTGTGCATCAGGAAGTAGCATGCATGGGCGGGTCTGCCAGTGAGTCCCTCAGGAAGGTGAAAGACATTTTGTGAGTTTTTGGTGCTGGTCTTTCTTCCTGAAGCCTAGACCTTGAGCCTTCGCCAGAGTCCTTGAGTAGTGGGAATCTGGTGGGCCAATGGAAGACACAGTGCTTGATCTGGGAAGATGGCTGGAGGAACGCGCCCAAAGAGTGTGGAGATCAGGCAGAGAGGCCTGCAGAGAGTGTCTCCAGAATGTTTGCCCATCAGGTAGTAGTGGGATCCCAAGTTAAAGTGCTGGAAAGCCATGCCTCCTCCATAGCTCATGAAGCCTGTTCTTGGAACCCAGAGCCCACTCTAGCTGACTCCATGGGGTTCACAGCCCTTCCTTGCCTCCAAATGTGCTCAGGTCAACTGTGTTTTTCTGCGTGGTCTTTTTGGTTACCCTGCTCACCACTGTGGTTCTCCAGCTTTGAGGTCATTAGAGGACCTTGTCTCTTCTTAGCCTGGATGATGGTTCTGTAGCCTTCCCAATAGTCAGGCAAGGATCCCTCTGGCATGTGCTGTGGGTAGAGGCTTCATGGAGGAAGTGCTTGTCAGAAAAGTCAACACCTCTCACCTGAGGTTCAGTCTCCTTTTCTGCATTGGTCTTTTTGCCTGGATTTGGAAAGTGACCAACTTGATTTGTCTGCATCCTTGCAGCTTCTTGGCTTGTGTGCTCTGTATGCAGGCTCTCAGGGTTTGCAGCCTCAGCTCTTGTGACTCCTTCATTTTCAAGTGTGTCTTGCTCTTAATCTGGCTCTGGGATAGTTTCCCAAGCTGGGACTTCTCTTCTGAGTGCCCAGGTTCAGGCTTCTCAACCATATATATATATATGTGATATACATTCATATATTTATATGTATATATAAATGTACCTTGATATATACATATATATTCTCAACCATATATATATGTGATATACATTCATATATTTAAATGTATATATAAATGTACCCATATATATATATATATATATATATATATATATATATATATATATCACAGGTTACTTGCACCTGTGTGATGCCTGCTGTGATATATATATATATATATATATATATATATATGTATATATATAATATTCTGTTTAAATTATCATAAATTATACATATATATATCCCTCTGTATGATGGCCACTGTATATGTGATCTCTGTTTGATATTCAATGTAGTCTTCCCTATCTAATGGAGACAATGTATGACCATGAGTTGATTTACACTATGAGATGGACTTGTCATGATATTCAACTTTGTGCTGTTCACTCTAATTTAATCCATGTGACGTTTGGGTGAGAACTCTGTTTAATTATCATTTTGTGAGGGCTACAATGTAATGGCCACTGTGAAATGGTCATAATTAATGGCTACTGTGTTGTGTTCACTGTGTGATGGTTACTCTGTGATGGTTACTGTGTTATGGCCACTTTTTGAGGGCCTCTGATTGACAGTAATGTGTTTTTTGACACTGTTGATGGTCACTGTATGCTGGCCACTTAATGATGGCCTGTGTGTGTTGGTCACTGAATTATAAATTCTGTGGGATCCCACTATGTGATGGTCAAAGTTTGATAGCCACTGTGATGGTCACCCTGTGATGGCCATTATCTGATGCTCACTGTTTGATATCCCACTATGTCATTTATATGGTGTGATGGTCACTGTGTAAATTTGACCTTGTGTTGGACAATGTGTGATTGACATTGAGTTTTGTTCACTCTGCAAAGATCAGTGCTTCATCACCAATACATGATTTTCACTACCATGGCCTGTGACTGACGGTTGTTTTGTAATGGCCATTCTGTGCTGGCTAATAATTGATGGTTAGCTGTATGATTTAATTGCATAATGGTCACTCTGTAATCACTGATATGTGATGAACATTTTGATTGATACTGTTTTATTGTCACTGTGTAATATTCATTATATGATGGCCACTGTGTGATAGTGATTATGTCATAAACATGGTGATGCCCAGAGTGTTAAAGACGGCATGTGATGGACACCGAGTGTTGGCCAATGTTAATGTACATGGTGATGGCCAACTCTCTGATGGTCACAGTGTGAGAGACACTGTGTGAAGGCCATGATGTGATGGTCACTGTGCTGGTCAACATATGCTTATCATTTTATACTCTCCACATTTTCATTATCATTGCAATATGAAAGTAGATTGATAGCTGTTGTTTTCTGGCTACAGCATAATGGTCACTCTGTAATGGCATCTCTGTGGTCATATCTGGGTGATGGATACTGTAAAATCCACTATGTTGTGACCAGCATGTGATGGCCACAAATGATGCCCAATTTGTGATAGTCATTGTGATGAACCGCTGTGAGTAATTCACTGAGTGATCATCATTTTGTGATGGACATAGTGTGATGGTCACTGTGTGATGGCCACCTTGGAGTGGAAAGTATGTAATGTTCTCTTTTTATCATCACTATGCGATGGCTTCCATATGGAGGTCACTAGTAATCAACATAATGTGTTGACCAAAGTTTTATATCCTCTGTGTGATGGTTGAGGATCATAACCCCTATAGGATGCCCAATGTGCTATAGACACAATGAGATAGCCAACTCTCTGATGGTCACTCTGCAATGGCCACACTGTGAACACTGTCTGATCCCCAGTATTCGATGTTTGCTTTTGGACTGTCACTCTTTAATTGAAATATATGGTGAACACTAAGTGAGCATCACTATTTGATAGCCACTCTAATGGACTCTCTTCTATGGATACAATGGGAAGTCCAGTGACTGATGGCCATTGTGTGATGTCCACTGTTTAAGGGCCAACTCTGTGATTTATTCTCCATGATGGGCATTGTTTGATGCTCTCTGTGTGATAGCCTTAATGATGCTCAATTTATTAAAGGTCCTATGTTAATGTCCAGCTGTGTAATGATCATACTGAGGGACACTATGTGATCGGAATTATGTGATGGCCACTCTGTGATTGCTAATACATGATGGTTACTTTTGATGACTAAAAATATGATGGTCACAGTTTGATGGTCACTATGTGCTGCCCCACTTTAGGTGATGTCTGCAGATGTCCTGCTCCAGCATTGTTGTCTAACCATGGACATTTGTGTGCAGTTTGTGAGAATGAAGACACTAACCACCAGTTCTCATTCAAGCAAGGGGCCTGTAACAGCTTCAGCCATCATTATTTATACAAGATATAAAGCATTGAATCAGTCCTTAAACCATATACACACAATCAACAAAACCAAACTTAGCAGGTTGTCATCATGTATTACAACATACTTCTTCATACAGAAGAAGGAAGAAGTCTGAAGTGAAGGATTTGGAAGGCATGGATGGAAGACAAGAAAGGGGGAAAGTGATGTACTATATTTTAATCAAAGATTATAAAAGTCAATTTAAATTTAGAAAGTTGGTCTAGAAATGTCTCAGCAGTTAACAGCCTGGGGTGCTGTCCAGAGGGCCCTGGTTTTATTTCCAGAACACATATGTGCTGTAAGATCATTTGCTGGAATCTTCCACCCTGCTCTTGCCTCTGTGGGTACTTCACAGAGACACATGCAGGCAAACACCCATATAACTAAAATAAAAATAAAGGGTAAAACACGAAGTAGAACGAATTTTCTACAGTGATGTCACACTCCTGACACAGCAGCCAGGGCTACTGAAAATGAACTCTGTCTGGTCTTGCATGGAAGCAGCTGTGACCTTCTTCTGAGCCAGCCTGCTCAGTGGCAAAAGCATCTTTGTTCTGAGGACACACTGGCTCATCACAGCCATGCATTGTTGAACAATGTCTATGGTGCTAATTAATAGGTGACTATTCCTAGATGATTTTTGTATTTGTGGTTTTGGTTCTTCCTATTTGTGAAAATTGTGACATTGATATCTCTACATTTCGATCATAAATCATGGTTAAGAAATAGCACTGGCTCAAAAGCAATCTACTGTCTCAGTGTCATTGACTTGTAAGGAATCTGTCTGTCTCCATTTTCAATACAGAAGATATGACCCCCGTATTTGTAAATATATGGTTACATTTATTGTATGAGCTGAGTTGCTGCTTTTAAGTCCATTTTCTGGAGCCATCCTTGCCCCAAATCTTGACCTTGACTTGTTTTTGAGAACACCCTGATTCCCCCTCATTACCCTTTAATCACATAGCGAAAAATTGGTGTTAATTTGAGATTTTACTGTATGACTTTACTGCCCCATTTTTTTCACTTTAGTAAACCTTTCTAAAAGTGAAATTTTTCACTTTTGTAACTATCTGTGATTTTACTCCTTAAAAGTGTCCCAGGAAATGAATCCATTGCTGCACTCTTAAACTGGAATTAGGAGCAGTCTTAGCCATCCTTTGGCTACAAACCAGTATAATCAAGCTTGCTTCAAATAATGTGCAAAATTGTGGTAGTGGCCTTATTCTTTCCTGAGGCGATTACTACTTGATCATCATTTAGATGTTACAGTACGAGACGAAAATGGCAGAGATATGTCTTTCTATCACCTTTATGCATGACTTTGAGTAAAATTTCCCCAAATACTAGCTTTTACATTGTGACCATGTTCAAATGTGGAACTGTTAACTTAGCATGTGTAGAAATAACTAGAACTCTACATGAAGGTACCCAGATTCTCAAAGTAAAATCACCACACTTTCGTTTTTTCAATTAATTTTTATTTCAATTAATATGAGTTATAGTTTATTAACTTTTTATCTCAGCTATACAATGCTCCCCCCACTTTCTTTTCTTTCTCTTTTTTTTTTTTTTTGAGAAAAAGCATTTCTTTGGGAATGTCTCTATGCTTTTCTTGCTTATTTCAGGTAGGAAATGTCTCAGCTGTTCTGACTTGGCTCTTGTGATAGCCAAGCTTAGTAGTAAAACAGCCTACATCTGGAATTAACTCACACAGTTGGATATACCTGTGAGTGGTTTTAATTCTTTTAAATTTATATTCATTTTGCCTTCTTGTTGTAGACTCAAGCTAACTGACACACTGTTTTAAAGGCCTAGGTCCAATTCATTCATAATCCTTGATTGATGCTTCAGTCTCAGCAGGCACCTCTTGGCCTTAGTTAGTTGGCAGTGTTGGTCTTCTTGTGGAGTTCCTGTCCTTTCCAGGTCTTTTTCTCTTTCCTCCCTCTTTTCCACAAATGTCCCTATGCATCACCCAATGTTTGGTTTTGAGACTGCATGTGTTTTGAGGTGCTGCTGGTTAACACCTCTCAGAGGACAATGCTGTCAGGTTCCTGTCTGCAAGTTTAGCAGAGTATCATTCATAGTGTCATGTGTTGGCACTCTCTGGTAGGTTGGGTCTTTGGTTGGGCTAGGCATTGGTTGGGCATTCCCTCAGTCTCTGCTCTCTCTGCTTATCTTCTTTGCTGCACATATTATAGGCAGGGTAAATTTTTGTTCAACGTTTTTGTGAGTGGGTTGGTGTTCCCTTCACTCTGCTAGGAGACTAGTCTAGTTAGTGGGTGTCCTCTTTAGTCCCTATTGCCTCTGCCATTAGGAGTCTCTGCTTGTGTACCCCTCATATCCTCCCAGGAGCCTACCCTGACTTAGGTTTCCAGCTTGTCACAGACACATCCCATGCTCAGATTTTCTTTTCTCTACAGGCCTTCTTTACTCTCGCCTTTGCTCTTTCCAGGTCTGACCTCCTCCTCTTTTCACTGCGACCCCTCTGCCACCTTGTTCTTGTCTTTAGCCTATAACCTCTGTCGATTGCAAATAAATTCCTGAGTGGAATTTATGCATCCCTTCTTGAATCTTCTGTGCTACTTACTGTCTTTGGTTCAGTGCCTTACAGTATGCTTATCATGTACTCTATGGCTAAAATCCACCTGTAAGTGATTACATACCATGTATGTATTTCCAGATCTGACATATCTCACTGAGAATGATCTTTTCGAGTTCTATCCATTTCCCTGCAAATGTCATGGTTTCTTTTTTTTTATAGCTGAGTTGTATTCCATTGTGTAAACTTACCAATTTCTTTATCCATTGTTTGGTGGAGGCACACCTGGGTTGTTTCCAGATTCTGGATATTACACATAAAGTTGCTGTGAACATAGTTGAGCAAGTATCCTTGTCTGGTGGATTGTCTTTCAGGTATATATCCAGGAGTGCTATAGATGGGTCTTGAGGTAAAGCTATTCCCAGTTTTCTGAGAAATTGCCAGATTGATTTCCAAAGTGGTTTTACAAGTTTACACTCCCACCAGCAATGGAGCAGTGTTCCCCTTTCTCCACACTCTTGCTAGTATGTGCTGTTGCTTGAGAATTTGATCTTAGCCATTCTGACAGGTGTGAGAGGGAATCTCAGGGTCATTTTGATTTGCATTTCCCTGTTGACCAAGAATGTTGAACATTTCATTAAGTGCTTTTCAGCCATGAGAATCCTCTGTTGAGAACTTTCTGTTTAGTTCTGTACCCCATTTTTTAAATAGGTTATTTCTTTATTGGTGTTTGATTTCTTGAGTTTATTATGTATTTTGGATATTAACCCTTTGTAGGATGTAGGATTGGTGAAAATCCATACCTAATCTACAGACTGTTGTTTCCTTTTATTGACAGTGTCCTTTGCCTCATAGAAGATTTCCAGTTTCAAGAAGTGCCAATTTTGAGTTATTGACCTTAGATTCTGTGCTGCTGATATTCTGATCAGGAAGTTGTCTCCTGTACCAATGAGTTCCGGGTGCTTCTCCACTTTCTCTTTTTATAGATTTATTGTATTTGGTGTTATATTGGGGTTTCAATCAACTTGAATTTGAGTTTTGTAGAGGGGCATAAATAAGAATCTATATTTGTTTTACCATATGAAGTTTAGAGTGTTCTTTCAAGGTCTATTAAAAATTGCACTGGTATTTTGATGGGGATTGCATTGAATTTGTCGATTGCTTTTGATAAGATGGCCAATTTTACTATATTAATCCCACCAGTCTACAAGCATGTGATATCATTCTATCTTCTAATATCTTTTTCAGTTTCATACTTCAGACACCTAAAGTTCTTGTCAGACAGGCCTTTCATTTGCTTGGTTAGAGTTACACCAAGATAACTTATATTATTTGTTACTATTGTGAAGGGAGTAGTTGCCCTAATTTCTTTCTCCATCAGTTTGTTGCTTTTGTATAGGATGGCTACTGTTTTTTTTTTTGATTTTTTTTTTTTATCCAGCCACTGTTTATCAGTTTTCAGTGTTGTTTGGTAGAATTTTTGGTGTCCCTTGCATACACTATCATGTCATCTTCAAATAGTGATAGGAGAGCTCTACATGAATTTGTCAAGACTCCCCATGCTTCCTTTTTTGAGTCAAACTGTTGCTTTAGAAATGATTCCAGGCTTTCCTTGCCTGTTTCATGAAAGAACTAAGTCTCAGCCCTTCTGTCTTGGCTGTTGTAATGGCAAAGTTTGCTAATTCAACTGACTCCATCTGGAAATAACTAACACCTTCACACGTAGGTACACTTGTTAGGGTAGTGTATTGTTTTCTTTCTTTCTTTCTTTCTTTCTTTCTTTCTTTGGATTCAGAACCCAATGTCTAGTGTACTAATAAGGGGCCTTGAGGCAAGAAGTCTTGGATCAGGCCCAGTCTCTAACAGATACTGTCTTGCTTAACCCATAATGTTAAAATTTGATTGAATGACCACACCACACAGCAAAATACCCCTCACCTTGAGGTATTCACCCTTCAATTATGCAACACATCATCTCCTCAGGGATGCTGTTTTGATCCCATGCAGACCACCTCCTTTTGCAGGCAGAAAATAAAGCCTACTTTTTCAAGTTTATGTCTCTGATGTGGGTTTTCTAGGCTTCCTCCTAGAAACCAACACCTACTGAGTACAAGAAGGCAGAAGGGCCAGCTATTGGAGTTCGGGTGCTAGTGCTACTGAAATGCAAGTCTCTGCAGATCTAGGAAAATACTGTGCCTGGGCCTGAAACCAGTGCCAGGAAACACTGTGCTATGTGCCTTTAGCAATCCTAAGGTAAGTGCTCTTGTTTCAGCCCTCACTAGCCAATCAGAATGTGTAGGTGAACTGCCAGTCAGACAAGACGGCAGGATTTCCTGGACAACATCCTCCAAGGCTGGATTCTGTAGCTGAGTAAGTGCTTGTGATCCTGAGCTTCTGCCTGGAGCTGCAAGGGCTCTGAGTATGAGCTTGGAAACCTCAACATGGTAAGTGAGGGACCACCATGTGGGGAGGAGTGGGCTGATGAGCCTTGGGAGCTTCTGCGGTGGACCCTCCTAGTGGCTCCATGTGAAGTAGTGGCCCAATGTGGTCTGAGCAACTATCAGGACCCACACGTTGTACTCTGAATAATTTCATTCTGTGCATTGCCTCTGTGTGTTGGCAACAGGGCTGTGTGTAGACATATCCTAGTACTCCACATTACAATGCTTGTGGTGTGACACACATGGCGGTTAGGTAGGCAGCAGCTGCAGCAGCAGGTGCCGCTGGGACTTGCAGGGGCATGTCCTGCCTGGTGTTGGGTGCTAACATCCTAGCTGGTGTTCCCCTCCAATAAGCAGCTGGCCTAGCCCAGGCAAACTGGAGAAGTTTGCAGTTGGCCACAGGAAGGAACACAGCAGGGGCACCCAGCTTTCTGCTCTTGGCATCTGGGGCTCCTATGAGACCCACCTGTGAGATGCTGTTGATTCCAAGCTCAGGTGATGGAGCATGGAGCTGAGGGCTGTGCAGTAGAGGCCCTAGCCAGGTGGTAGCCACAAGAACTTGAATTTGGCAGGACTGGGCAGGGGCGTTGATCCTCAATTGGCTGCAGCATTGGATCAGGCTGGCAAGCCATAGCCCTAGGAGGCTTCTTGTAACAGATACTTAAGTTTTGGTAACAGCAAGACCAAGAGCCAAGGCCCGACAACCCCAAGCAGAGGCACATGGGAGAGAAGCACAACTATCCTCCTCCCTAGGCCTTACAGCAGGGCTGATCCGCATCCTAGGCATCCTGAGGGTCCACTGGGGCCTGCTTCTCGGCATTGTCGGGATTTCTGCCCTAAGACAGCACAGTTGCAGCACGGGTATCCTATCCGTGCCTACCATGCTCAGATGAGGACCTGTACAATGGTGCTGGGCTCCTGACTGCACAAAATGTGCACCCTGTGCCATCTCAACTACTGCACTGGTGGCGTGGAGTCCTGTTAGGGACAGCATGCCTTCACTACTGCTGCTGCTGCTGCTGCAAGGATCAGGGCTGCAGACCATCCACATCAGCATCCTAGGCCCTGTGCTTGTGCTCATCCCACAATGCTCAGCACCTCTACTCTAGCAGCAACAAATGGAAGCCCACTACCCCAGAAGTGGTGCACTACATATCCTGGTAGTACTAGCTTATCAAAGTGGCCTGAGTTCAGGCCCTTGGGGTGGGGACTGAGAGGTGTGAGCTGTGTTGGCTATAACTGGAGCCCAGTGACCTGCTGTTAGCTGCAGGGGAGAGCTGAGTGGGCTAGAAAGACAAGATGACCATAGCTGATGACTACTCAGATCCCTTTGATGCCAAAAATGAGCTGAAGAGCTAATCAGGAAAGGGGCAAAGTACTGGCAACAGGGAGCCCTATGTAGCCCAAAGGATTCTGACAGAATTCAAGAGGTAAGAGAGTGTATGGTCCCAACACAAAGGCATCCAGTTGTATGACTCCACTTGTGAGCCCAAAGGCCAGAGCATGGACTCTGACTCAGAGCACTGTGTGAGTTTTACCTGCAGATGAGCCAGCTGCCCCATTATGATGATAGGATGGCTAATGAGTATCATCAGCCATGGGAAAGGAAGCAGGTCACCATCTCCACCCTGGCATCCCTGTTCAACAGCAATGAAAAGAGGAATTCATCCCCCTCACCCTCCAAGGACCTATGTTGTCATGTCTTTGCTCCTGGAGAAGGGGGTGAGATCCATTTGGACTTCATTTTGTGGAGGTAGAAATCTTTACTACTAAGCTGTGATGTGCAAGATTAGAATTGATGATGGAAAGGATTTACCAATGCTTAGGGATAGTCACACAAAGGGGAAATTACCTAAAGGAGGGTTGCTTCTACAACACTCCAAAATATGTGGTAGGCTAACCAGGCTTGTTAAAGATTAGGTCCTAGAAAATATGTTCATTCACTAAGACTGCCCCAACCATAGGAAAAGTAGACAACTGATTTACAACCCACCACTAGCAAATCCCCATGTTAAATGAGAAGGAGACTCAACAAGCTTCTCAAAGGGGCATTACAGGGTCACAACCAACATTAAGACCTGGTGTGCCCTAAAGGTCAATTTTTCTTCCTGAGAAAAGCATAGATCTGCCAGGTAGTCAAGAAGATCCCAGGTGACAACTATTTGAGAAAGACGAACACTGCTGTTCTTGATCAAGCTTGATCTTGAACTCGCTTGATCAAGCAAGGCTTTCCCTGAGTCCTTCATGTGTAGAAAAGAAACAGCTCTTTCTCACACTTAGGAACCTGCTTTTCAGATCCAGTAACACCCTGGGGCCTAGGCCTAGAGAACTATTTGTAGGGCCCTGAGTTACAGCGAAATTAACAGAGCTCCTTCTCCAAAACCAGGAATATGTTTGGGAGAGTTGGACATGCTCTGGTGCCAGGACATTTGGGGTGGGGTCACTTCTGTTACTGAGACCTCCAACTCTTCCCTCTACATGGGGCTGTTGTTTTCAATTCCAAGGCTGCAATGGGCTACATCAGGAATGTATTTGAAATACCCTGCGTGTTCCCCTTAAGCAGCACTCTTTAACTTCCTTGCGTGATTATGCCACTGTATGATTGTTTCTGCTGTCTTCATAGATGTCCACCATTTCCTTCAACTTTTACCTGGAAGTAGTGGACACAATGTTCTTTCTTTCTTCTTTCTTTCTTTCTTTCTTTCTTTCTTTCTTTCTTTCTTTCTTTCTTTTTTCTTTCTTTCTTTCACTTTATTCACTTTTATGCCCCTTAAGCTCCCTCCACCCCACCACAATCCCTCCCTTCCTCCTCCCTCTGCAAGGATGCCCCACCCCAAGTCCATTGATAGGGGAGGTCTTCTTTTTCTTCCTTCTGATTCTAGTCAATTAGGTCTCATCAGGAGTGGCTGAATTGTCTTCTGCGGCATTGTGATGCTGGTTCCCCTTCAGGGGGAGGGAATTAGAAAGCAGAAAATTCAGTTCATGTCAGAGACAGTCCCTGTTCCTATTACTATGGAACCAATTTGGACCCTGAACTGCCATGGAGTACATCTGTGCAGGGGTCTTAGGTTATCTCCATACATGGTCCTTGGTTGGAGTATCAGTCTCAGGAAAGACCCCTGTGCCTAGATTTTTTGATTGTGTTGGTCTCCTTGTGGAGTTCCTGTCCTCTCCATATCTTATTGTGTACCACTTCTTTTCCTAAGCTTACCTACACTCTGTCCAAAGGTTGGCCATAAGTCTCAACATCTGCTTTGATAGTCTGCAGGGCAGAACCTTTCAGAGGTCCTCTGTGTCAGGCTCCTGACTTATTCCCTCTTTTCTCCTTCTACTGATGTCCATTCTCTTTGCCTTTCTGGATAGGGCTTGAGCAATTTATCAAGAGTCCTCCCTCTTGATTAGTTTCTTTAGATATACAGATTCTAGTAGGTTTATTCTATATTATATGTCTATATGAGTGAGTATATACCGTGTGTGTGTGTGTGTGTGTCTTACTGTTTGGGGGATAGCTCACTCAGGATGATCTTTTCTAGATCTCACCATTTACCTGAAAATTTCATGATTTCCTTCTTTTTTATTGCATAGTAATATTCCATTGTTTAGATGTACCACAATTTCTGTATCCATTCCTCCACTGAGGGGGATCTGGGATGTTTCCAGCTTCTGTCTATTACAAATAAAGCTGCTACAAACATGGTTGAGCAAATGTTCTTATTGTGTACTTGATCCTCTTTGTGTATATACTGAGGAGTGGTATAGCTGGATCTTGAGGAAGTACTATTCCTAGTTTTCTGAGGAAGTGCAAGATTGCTTTCCAGAGTGGTTGTACAATTTTACATTCCCAAGAGCAGTGGAGGAGGGTTCCCCTTTCTCCACAACCTCTGCAGCATGTGTTGTTATTTGAGTTTTTCCTCTTAACCATGTTGATGGGTGTAAGGTGAAGTGTTAGTGTCCTTTTGATTTGCCTTTCTCTGATGGCTAATGAGGTTAAGCATTTCATTAAGTTTTTCTCTGCCATTCGATAATCCTCACTTGAGAATTCTGTGTTTAGCTCTGTACTCCATTTTTTAATTGGATTACTTGATTTGTTCCTGTTCAACATCTTCTTTTTTTTTAATTTCTTTTTTTTTCTTATCAGTTACATTTTATTAACTCTGTATCCCAGCAGTGTCCTGTTCCCTCATACCTTCCCAATCCCACCCTCCCTCTCTCATCTCCACCATGCCCCTTTCCATGTCCACTGATAGGGGGGACCTCCTCCACATTCATCCTATCCAGTTTTTTTTTTTCAGGTATCTTCAGGACTGGCTGCAAAGACCTCCTCTATGGCCTAACAGGGCTACTCCTCCTGAAAAGAACACCAACAGCACAGGCTCTAAGAGCAACAATCAATAAATGGGACCTCATGAAACTGAAAAGCTTCTGTAAAGCAAAAGACACTGTCATCAAAACAAAATGACTGCCTACAGATTGGGCAAGAATCTTCACCAACCCTTTATCTGACAGAGGGCTAATATCCAGCATATATAAAGAACTAAAGAAGCAAAAAAACAACAAACCAAATAATCCCATTAAAAAAATGGAGAATGGAGCTAAACAGAGAATTCTCGAAAGAGGAACATTGAATGGCAGAGAAACAGTTAAAGAAATGCTCAACCTCATTAGCCATTATGGAAATGCAAATCAAAACGACCCTGAGATTTTACCTTACACGCATCAGAATGGCCAAGATGAAAAACTCAAGTGATAAAACATTCTGAAGAGGTTGTGGAGAAAGGGGAACCCTCCTCCACTGCTGGTGGCAATGTAAACTGGTTCAACCACTTTGGAAGTCAATCTGGTGCTTTCTCAGACAATTAGGAGTAGTGCAACCTCAAGAACCAGCTCTACCACTCCTAGGTATATACCCAAAATTTACTCAAGTACACAACAAAGACATTTGTTCAACAATGTTTGTAGCAGCTTTATTTGTAATAGCCAGAACTTGGAAACAACCCAGATGTCCATCAATGGAGGAATGGATAGAGAAATTGTGGTATTTTTACATGATGGAATACTACTCAGCAATCAAAAAGGAGGAAATCCTGTTTAACTTCTTGAGGTACTTATATATACTGGAAATTAGTCTTCTGTCAGATAAAAAGATAGTGAAGATCCTTTCCCAATCTGTAGGCAGTCATTTTGTTCTGAGGACATTGTCCTTTGCTTTACAGAAGCTTTTCTGTTTCATGAGGTCCCAGTTATTGATAGTTGCTCTTAGAGCCTGTGCTGTTGGTATTCTGTTCAGGAAGTTGTCTTCTGTGCCAATGAGGTCATTTTTGTCAAAAATCAGGTATCCGTAAATGTGTGAGTTTATTTCAGGGTCTTCTATTCAATTCAATTGATCCACCAGTCTGTTTCTGTGCCTGTACCATGCAGGTTTTATTATTGCTCTATAGTACAGCTTGAGATCAGGGATGGAGATACCTCCTGAAAATCTTTTATTGTAGAGAATTATTTTAGCAATTCTGGGATTCCTGTTGTTCCAAATGAAGGTGAGAATTTTTATTTTAAGGATGTAAAGAATTGTGTCGGTAATTTGATCGGAATTGCATTGAATCTGTAGATTGCTTTTGGTAAAATGGCCATTTTTAATATATTAATCCTGCCAAGCCATGAGTATGGGAGATCTTTCCATCTTCTGATATCTTCTTCCAATTCTTTCTTCAGAGACTGAAAATATTTTTCATACAAGTCTTTGACTTGCTTGGTTAGTTTCAGACCAAGGTACTTTATGTCCTTTGTGGCTATTGTGAAGGGTGTTGTTTCTCTAATTTCTTTCTCAGACCTTTTGTCTTTTGTATACAGGAAGGCTACTGATTTTTTTGAGTTAATTTTATATCCAGCCACTTCGCTGAAGCTGTGAATCAGCTGTAGGAGTTCCCTAGTAGAATTTTTGGAGTCACTCAGGTGTACTATCATATCATCTTGTATTTCCTTGTTCTCTTTTAATTGTCTAAATGCTCTAGGAAGGATTTTACGAACAATGTTGAAGGGATATGGAGAGAGTGGGCAGTCTTGCCTTGTCCTGGATTTCAGTGGGATTGATTTAAGTTTCTCTCCATTGAGTTTATTGTTGGCTATAGGCTTGCTGTGTGTTGTCTTTACTATGTTCAGGTATGTGCCTTGTATCCCTGATCTCTCCAAGACTTTCAACATGAATGGATGTGGGATTTTGTCAAATGCCTTTTCAGCATCTAAAGAGACTACCATGCATTTTTTTCTTTCAGTTTATTTGGTGGATCACATTGATGGATTTCCATATATTGAATCACCCCTGCATGCCTGGGATGAAGCCTACTTGGTCATAGTCGATGATGTTTGATGTGTTCATGGATTCGGTTTGCAAGTATTTTGTTGAGTATTTTTGCATCAATGTTCATGAGGGAGATTGGCCTGAAATTCTCTTTCTTTGTTGGGTCTTCAAAAGGTTTAGGTACCAAGGTGACTGTGGCTTCATAGAATAAGTTTGGTAGTGTTCCTTTTGTTTCTATTTTGTGGAATAGTTTGAAGAGTATTGGTGTTTGCTCTTCTTTGAAGGTCTGGAACCATCTTGCCGTGGGCTTTTTTTTTTTTTTTTTTTTTTTTTTTTTTTGCATGGGGGACTTCTGTTGACATTTTCTATTTCCTTAGGGGAAGGGCTATTCAACTGATTTACCTGGTCTTGATTCAGCTTTGGCATGTGGAATTGGTCAAGAAAATTGCACATTTCATTTAGATTTTCAAATTTTGTGGCATATAGGCTTTTGAAGTAAGACATAACTATTGTTTGGATTTCTTTGGTGTCTGTGGTTATGTCCCCCTTTTCATTTCTGATTTTGTTGATTTGGATAGTGTCTCTCTGCCTTTTAGTTAGCTTGGTTAAGGGTTTGTATATCTTTTTTTATTTTCTCAAAGGTACAGCTCTTGGTTTCATTGATTCTTTGAATTGTATTATTTGTTTCTAATTTATTGATTTCAACCATGTGTTTGATAATTTCCAGCTGTCTACTCCTCTTTGGTGTGTCTGCTTCTTTCTATTCTAGGGCTTTTACGTGAGCCATTAAGTTGCTTGAATGAGATGATTTGAATTTCTTCTTAAAGGCACAGAGTGCTATGTACTTTCCTCTTGGCACTGCTTTCATTGTGTCCCATAAGTTTGAGTATGTTGTGCCTTCATTTTCATTGATTTCTAGGAAGTGTTTAATTTCTTTCTTTATTTCTTCTCTGACCCAACTGCCTGATCAAGCAAGGCTTTCCCTGAATCCTTCATATGTAGAGGAGGAACATAGCTCCTTCTCAAACTTAGGATCCTGCTTTTCTAGTAACAGCCTGGGGCCTAGGCCTTCGACACTTTTTGTAGGGCTCTGAGTTACAGTGAAATTAAGAGAGCTCCTTCTCCAAAACCAAGAATATGTTTGGGAGAATTGGTCATGCTCTGGTGCCAGGACATTTGGGGAGGGTTCACTTCTGTTCCTGAGACCTCCAACTCTTCTCTCCACATAGGGCTGTTGTTTTCAATTCCAAGGCTGCAGTGGGCTAGATCAGAAAGTTTTTGAAATACCCTGTGTGTTCCCCTTAAGCAGCACTGTTTAACTTCCTTGTGTGTTTATTCTACAGTATGCTTGTTTCTGCTGTCTTCATAAACATCCCCCATTTCCTTCTATTTTTACCTGGAAGTAGTGGAGACAATGTTCTTCTTAAGAAGCTTGCATGGCATGAGACCTCTCTACCCAAGCTTTTATCTTTTCTTCCTTGTATTTTACCAGTCTTTCTCATCCCCTGGTACATTCCCTTCTGGACCCCGTCACTGAAGAATGATGTGCTGTTTCAGGACACTCATGTACTTAAGAAATAATTTTGGATATATATTTTGTTTATTTATTTAAAGTTTTCATTCTCTATAATATCTCTACAGTCCTAATTTCTCTCTCTGATTTCACATTCTGCTTCTATGATATAGGAAATAACTCCAAGTTTTAAGTTCTGTTTGCAGATGCCCTCTCTCCATTATTCATTTGTATATACTTTTATGTAGTGCTGTTTAAGTGTTATTGAGGCATTCTGATATGTTTTTAATTAATTAATTAATTAGTTAATTTTCTTTACATCCCAAGCACAGATTTTCTTTCTTCTTCACCTCTTAGTCCTTCTCTCTCACCTTTCCCCAGTAATTCCTCCTCTCCTATTCTTCAGAAAAGGGAAGGCCTCCTAATGACAACAAGCAACCTTGGCATTTCAAGTTGCAGTTGCCTAGGCACAGCTTCTCCTATTGAGGCCAGTCAATGTGATCCAGTTAGGTAAAGAGATTCAAAGGCAGGCAACAGAGTCAGAGACAGTTCCTGCTCTAACTATTAGGAGTCTGACATGAAGACCTTGCTACACAACTGTTGCATGTGTGCAGCGGGTCTTGGTCCTTCCAAGGCATACTCTCTTTGAGCTTTTATTGGCCCAGGTTAGTTGATTCTATAGGTTTTCTTGCGGTGTCTTTGACCCCTCTGCCTCCTACAATTCTTCTTCCTTTTTTTCCATAGGAATTCCCAACTCCACCTAATGTTTGTCTGCATGTTTTTGCATCTGTTTCCATGAGTTAGGGGGTGAAGCCACTCTGATGACAGTTATGCTAGGTTCTTGTCTCTGTACAGCTTATAGGCAGGATGACATCTTGCCTGCTTAGAGGAGATAGCTTGTTTAGGCTCCATAGGTCCTATCACAAGGGAATCTTAGCCAGAGTCACCCTCATAGATTCCCGGAATTTTCCACTGTACTAGATTACTGCCTGTGCCAGTGCTACTCCTCCATCCACAATCCACTAACTCCAGTTTTCTTTTCAGCCATCCTCCACACACTTCTCTCCTATTCTCCTTTCAACCCCTTCTTCCACTGGATTCCCCATCCATATCCACCACAGATATCAGATGTCTCTTTTACTCTACCTTCTCAATGAGATTCAAGCTTCCTACCTTGAGTACTACTTGTTACTTAGCTTCAGTCCCAAGGACGAAAGGAGTTTCTCAGCTGCAGAGGTTCTGCAGGTGTTCGTGGAATTGAGAGAGTGGATAAGGCATTTTCCACAACTTGTGACATAGTTTTTGTGGCAGGAAGCAGACATTAAATTATTCTTCAATGTCATTTTGTGTGTGCACTTCACTGATTCTAGTTTTGCCAGAAACCAAAACGGAATATGAATGACTACAGAGCCAAGGCAGACCTTTCTGATCATATCCATTTGAGAGATAAATCTAGACCATGGGACTTCTTTGTTCAAAAGAAATATTAGTATCTGGTGGTTCAAAAACACTTACACTTGAGAGGTCACTTTGAGTTAATTTTGTGGGAGTTTTAAAGTTTGTCTATAATTTCTTTTTTTCCTTGTTCTTTATTCTTCCCTCTTACAATACATCTTGACTGATTCCTCCTTTTCTTCCTCTTTTTTCAACCCCCATCCCTTCTCTGCAATATTCATTGCTCCTCCATTTCCCTTGAGAAAAGAGCAAATCTTCAGTGATATTAGCTGAACAAGGCATACCAAAATTCTATAAGACTATGCATAAACCATCGTATCAAGGTTGGACAAAGCAACTCAGTTGGAGGAAAAAAATGTTGACATCCAAAAGAGTCAGAGATACCCTACTCCAACTCTTAGGAGTTCCACAAAAACCCCCAAATCAAACAACCACAGCATGTACACAGAAGACCAAGCTCAGACCCATGCAGGCTCCATGATGTTGCTTCAGTGTTGGTATAATGTTCTTTTAAAAAGTATATGCCTTACCCTTGTTAATTCAAATGCTGATTTCTCCACCCACAACTCTCTGGTTTCAATTTGGATATTGCATTGTGATACTCACTATAAGCATCCTGTCCCAGCTCTTGTGTAAACAGGACACAAATAAAGCAGCTGGATACAATGTTGTGTAATGGGAGGAGCCAGAGGACAGGAAAGAGGGGAGGAGCTAGAGAACGAGGAGGAGCTCGAGGAGAGGGGTGCTCTAGGAGAGCAGAGTGGGAGGAGAGCTTGGAGGACTTGGAGCATGAACCAGACCTAAGATTTCACAAAAAGCAAGTATAATGTGGGAAATCTAAATGTTAGGAAACTGAGGGCATGGAGGTTTAGGAGGGAGTAAATATTGCCCAGCATTGTGTTCTAGGTTAACTAAAAACCCAGTCTCTGTGTGGTGATTTGGTTTTACAGCTGCTGAGGATTAACAGCAGCAATACCAGAAGTTAAACCCATAGTAAATATTAATAACTTTATACAACAAATGGCGCCCAACTAATCTAAGAATCCACACCCTTTAAATCATACTTTATCATAATTTGGTGGGGGGAATAAGCTCCCAGTGATGTAAACCAAACTTAAAATCTAAAAACTCTCAGGTCAGTTACTGTCTCTTTAAGAGAGACTCTTAAACAGGCCTTGGAGCAAAAGGCAGCCTACTGTGGGCAGACCTGAGACTTCCCTAACAAAACTAGCTGCCACTACAGTCTAACAGGATGGAAGAAACAATAAAACAGATTTCTTGGAGCTTGGCTGATAATCTATTCTATGGTTTTAAGACTGAAATAAAGGAAAGTCTAGAAATTGTAACTATGCTTACATTCATAGTCCTCAATTTAACCTTAATCATTGCATTAGCCTTTTATGTCTTCTCGAAGGCAAAGGCTTTAGAAAAGATACTGGAACAGCACAAAGAACAACTAGAACAACATAAAGGAAAAAATGAAGACTGGAAACAGGACCAAAAACAAGAGATACAAAAACTTACAGAACGCAATCAACTACAGGAAGATAGGGCAGAGGTTTTAGAAAAGATACTGGAACAGCACAAAGAACAACTAGAACAATATAAAGAAAAAATTAAAAGTTGGAAGAGAAGCATAAAACAAGAGATTCAAGAGATTATTGAACAAAACAAACAACAGGGAGATAGGTATGAAATATGGGTGCAGACCTTAAGAGAAGAGTTTAGAATACTAAGTAAAGAAAATACTCAGGTAGAGGCAAAAGACAAAAATAAAGAAAGCCAACCAAAGGTGTTTAGAAAACCAACGTTGGCTTATCCAGTCACTATACAGCAGAAACCAGCAGATGATGATCATCCACTGAATTATCATGAAGCTGAATGGCGCCCTGTGGAAGTGCTAGATCTGAGGAAATTTAAGGAAAGTGTTACTAATTTTGGAATGCATTCACCATTTGTAAAACAAATGTTGACTTCCTGGTCAATCAAAAGTAGAGTAATCCCCAAGGATTGGGAGGATATGGCAAAGGCAATATTAGAACCTGGGCCATATTTACAGTGGCTATCATGGTGGAGAGAAGAGGCTAGAGAGATAGCACCCAAAAATAGAGCCAGAGGTGTTGGTGTTTCTAAGGAACAGCTGCTTGGTGATGGCCAGTATGCTGACACAGAGATACAAGCTGTATATAACGAAGAAACCTTAGCATTATGTCGCTTAGCAGCCTGAAATGCTTGGGACAAGGTTGAGGAATCAGGAAAAAGGCTTGAGCCATTCTCCCAGGTCATACAAGGTCCAAGTGAAACATTTACTAACTTTTCACAAAGATTGACTTCAGCTGTGGATAGAAGTATATCAGATCCACTAGCTAGAAAAGCACTAATAGAATCTTTAGCTTTTGAAAATGCTAATACTGAATGCAAAGAGGCAATAAGGCCATTAAGAGCAAGATCTGCTCCAATAGACGAATGGATTAGAAATATGATTGATATTAGACCTCATTCACCCAATTTGACCTTGGTAAGAGAAGCTACCTCAAAAGACCTTGGGAGATGTTGTAATTGTGATGGGCGAGATTACTACAGAAGAAATTACCAGGAAAACCAATATAATTCAAGAAGGGAGCCTATGCTTCCTAGAATATGCAGAAGATGTGGCAAGGGTCGTCACTGGCCTAGTGAATTAGAGCATTCATAGATAAATGGGGTAATCCTTTATCAAAAAACGCCCAAGGGGGCCTCTTGCAGGCCCCAGAACAGGACAGGGATACTCCTCCACAAGAAAATTAAACACCACTGCTCTGGGAATAAACATTAAAAACTTGGACAGTGAGGCCAAACCAGATTCTATAGATAAATCAAAAAACCAGGAGAACAAAAAACAAATATATTGGCAAACCTCTATAAATGATCAAAGGCCAAAGTTAAAGATAATTTTAAATAATATTGAAATTGAAGGCTTGGTAGATACTGGGGCTGATGTCACAATTCTTACTTGTAAATCCTGGCCTCCAAATTGGCCACTTCAGGAGGTGGATATTCAATTCCAAGGAGTTGGGAATTTATCTAAAGTGAAACAAAGTGTTAGGTGTTAAACGGCTTAAATGTATAGGACCAGGAGGTCAAATAGGAAAACTAAAACGATACGTGGCTGAGATAGCCATAAACTTATGGGGAAGAGATCTGTTACAACAATGGAAGACCCAGATTAACATCCCCCCAAGTTCTGAGACAAGCCAAAAAAGAGGTAATACTCCTGATAAAGAAGCTAAAATTATTAAAAAAATGTCATCAAAAACAGTTTCAGACTGTCCAGGCTGTCCATAAACAAAATACAGCAGAGGCCGTCTCTTCAACTGCCTGTTAGGAAGCCACTGCTAATAAAATTCCCACAGCCTTACCACTGAGGTGGTTGGCTAACCAACCTATATGGATTGAACAATGGTCTATGAGTAAAGAAAAATTACTGGCACTAGAACAGCTAGTCCTGGAACAGCTGGAGGCTCAACATATAGAGGAGTCCAACAGCCCTTGTAATTCTCCGGTATTTGTCATCAAAAAGAAATCTGACAAATGAAGGATGTTAACAGATCTAAGAGCAATTAACAAAATTATTCAGCCAATGGGATCGTTACAATCTGGAATCCCACTGCCTTCCTTGTTACCTAAAGAATGGCCTATTATAGTGATTGATTTAAAGGATTGCTTTTTCACAATTCCTTTACATGAACATGATAGGGAAAGGTTTGCTTTCTCAGTACCCACTTTGAATAGAAGATGTCCAATAAAGAGGTATCACTGGAGGATCTTACCACAGGGGATGTTAAACAGTCCTGCTTTGTGCCAATATTTTGTACAACAACCGTTGGAGGTAATTCGTAAGCAGTTTCCTCAATCCATAATTTACCACTATATGGATGATATTTTATTAGCTGATTCAGATATGAAAACCTTAGAAAATATTTTTGATAAAATAAATAGAACTTTGCCTTGTTGGGGATTACAGATTGCTCCCGAAAAAATACAAAGAGGAGATTCTATTAATTACCTAGGATATAAAATAGGTCTACAGAAAATTCGACCACAAAAAGTACAAATTAGAAAAAAACAGCTAAGAACTCTTAATGATTTTCAAAAATTGCTGGGAGATATTAACTGGCTACGGCCTACCCTTGCTTTAGCTACTCAAGAGATAAGTAACTTATTTCAAACCTTACAGGGTGATAAGGACTTAAATAGTCCAAGAACGTTACCAGCTGAAGCTGAAAAGGAATTGGCTCTGGTAGAAAGGAAATTACAAGATGCATGTATAGACCGTATTGATCCAAAGAGGGCCTGTATTTTGGTTATTTTGCCCTCCACTCATTCTCCCACAGGAATTCTTATGCAGAGGGAGGACTATATTTTAGAATGGATATTTTTGGCACACAAACAAAACACAAAACTAAAAACCTATATAGAAAAGGTTTCTGAATTGATCCTAAAAGGAAAAATGAGACTTCGTCAACTGGCTGGAATAGATCCAGCTGAAATTGTGGTGCCCTTTACCAATGCTGAGATTTTGTCATTATGGGCAGACAACGAATATTGGCAAAGAGCTTGGTGTGAATTTTTGGGAGAAATCAACAACAAATACCCAAAAAGCAAGCGACTTCAGTTTATAAAAAAAACAATTGGATTCTCCCTCATATAGTAAAAGGAACTCCAATTTCTGGAGCTCCCACATTTTATACAGATGCCAATAAATCAAAAAAGGCAGGTTATAAGTCAGAAAATCTGAGTAAAGTGGTGGAGAGTCCATATGATTCAGTTCAAAAATCAGAATGATATGCAATTCTCTTGGTGTTATCAGATTTTCAGGACTCTCTTAATATAGTCACTGACTCTCAATATGCAGAAAGAGTTGTTCTGCATATAGAAACTGCTGATCTAATTCAGGATAATTCAGACTTAACTTCACTCTTCCTTCAATTACAACCAGTAATCAGAAATAGAAATAATCAATTGTATATAACACATGTCAGATCTCATACAGGTTTACCAGGTCCTCTAGCACAAGGCAATGATGAAATTGATGAACTATTGATAGGAAGCGTGTTAGAGGCCTCAGAATTTCATAAAAAACACCATGTTAACAGCAAAGGTTTAAAAAGAGACTTTTCTATCACTTGGCAACAAGCCAAAGACATTGTGAGAAAATGCCCAGCTTGTTCTTTATATAGCCAAACTCCACTCCCTGCAGGAAGTAACCCTAAAGGTAACCAAAGAAATGAAATTTGGCACATGGACATGCTTTATTTTACAGAGTTTGGTAAATTGAAATATGTGCACCATACTATAGACACATATTCAGGGTTTCAGTGGGCAACAGCCTTAAGCTCTGAAAAGGCTGATTCAGTTATTACCCATTTATTAGAAGTGATGGCAATTATGGGCATACCTAAACAATTTAAGACTGATAATGCTACAGCGTATGTCTCTAATAAAATGGAAGGATTTTTTACATATTACAAGATGAAGCATGTCACAGGTATACCTCACAATCCTACTGGTCAAGCAGTTATTGAAAGATCCAATCGTACTTTAAGGGACATGCTTAACAAACAGAGAGGGGTATTAAAAACCCCCAGAGACAGATTACATAATGCTTTGTTGACCTTAAATTTCTTAAATGTTAATGAACAACAAACAACAGCTGCGGAGAGACACTGGGTTATAGAAAAAACTGCTGAATTATGTCAGCCTATATATTTCAAAGATACCCTAACTTCACAGTGGAGAGTGGGGAATGTGTTACGCTGGGGAAGAGGTTTTGCTTATGTTCATGCAGGAGAAGAGAAATTATGGGTTCCTTCAAAACTAATAAAAATCAGAAATGACAGTGGAAGACCACCGGAAGACCTTAGCCACTCAGAAGAGGAGAGAAATCAAGATCAAACAGAACAGGTAACATAAATTGATAATCCCTTTACCTGGAAATACCTCTGAAACTGACAGACATAAAAAATGTCTCCAGTCAGAACTCCATCAATACTTGGCCAGTAATTCTTGGCTATAATATCCTCAAAATGTATTATGCTAACCTTTTAATTTGCATAGATAAAATTGGCTTACATTTTAGTTTCATCCTGCACCTCTCATACATTTATAATTTTAGAACTCTATAATGCTTGTGAGAAATTATATGTTTGCAGAACAAAAGAACTAGACAACAGAGATGCTAGAGCAAACCTAACAGAATCATTCTTCAGCATGTTGAGAAACTGACACATCTGTTCCAGCATCTTGCACGTTCCAGCATTCTGCTTGTACCTGCCTCAACTTCTTCAACTGCCGTTTCACATCAAAGCCTGCTCCCAAAAGAACTTTGAAGAAAGCCACTAATTTTAACTGGTCCAGCATTGTGGACTGTTCCAAAAAAGACTTTTATTAAGCCTGAAATTTCTCAACATTCAAATGTTATTGGACCACAAATGTTATTACTTGCTTAATTAACCATTTTTATTTGGGCCCCCTATAGGATTTCTACATGTCCACAATGTCAGCTAGAAGAAACTCATGAGAATGGCGTCCAATTTCCTTTAAAGGGGGCTGGGTATGTTTTTGGTTGTTTGATATGGCTACAAAATTTTATTGTCATTGGGAGATGTTTATTATTAATGGTCTTATTCCAAGTGAAACAAGGAATATACAGGGATATTTTATAGAAATAGAAAAAGGGTAGATTATTGAATCTACTCAACTTAAGGTTTTATTTGTTATTCACAAATAAGGTTAATTTTAACTCTGGTATAGGATTTTGCATATTGATGCAAAAATAAGTATTTTTAATACATTGGTATAAGCTTTAGTATATTGATAAAAAGTCAAGGTTACTTCCAATATTTTTAAACTACTATTAAAAGTTGGTTAGGATATTAGGTATACAAGTTAATTGTTAGTTATTCAACTCAAAGTCATGTCAGACACTAGTTTAATTTGTCACAGGAGTATATCTTGTAGGTTTGACAGATAAATATGATTTTGTATACAAAGCGATTACATAAAGATAGGTAGTCTTCAAAAACTTCGGAGACCTACAGAATATGGCATTTAAAATGTTCTTATTATTTTAAAGATTCTTTGACAATGAGACAAGTCATTTCCTGGCAGCACCCCACCTACCTGAAAGAAGATAATGAGCATCAAAGAACCTCCATATGGAGATGGCTTCAAATGTGGCAAACAAGCCACTCGGGTAAAGAAAATACCCTCGCTTCACAACAGACAAATTCTGCCTAAAATGGGCAAGCTTAAATGCAGGACAAGTCAACTGCCAAACTCTGCCAAGACAGGGTAAGCAAGTCCTAAAAAGTTCCTGCTTCACGTATATGTCTGTCAAAATATTCTGAGCCAGAAGGCTGAAGATGATGCTCCAATGTTATAGAGAGTTATGGGTGACTAACTGTTCAGCAGCAAACTGTCTCTGTCAATTTTTTTATTTTTTGGAAGCTGCTAACATGCACTTCCTATTTACTCTCATAACTAATTTTATTCCGTCTCAAGTCTCTGATGGGGTTGAAGAACAAATAATTACAGTACCACATTTAAGCTTAAGTTGCTTAGAAATTAAGAAATCTTTATATATATTTAATACCAATAAGGATAAAAGTTAATTTAAGTATAGAATTTTAAACTTATCAAGATAGATAGGATAATCAGACACTTTCTCCTAAGATACCCTCTCCATGTGCTAACTACACATGGACTAGACATTGCATGTGTAGATCTTACCTAACAGTTTTCATAATTTCATAATTATTGTTGTATTGAAAGAAAAAGAGCCTTTATTGGACTTAAAGGGGAAATGTTGGTATAATGTTCTTTTAAAATGTATATGCCTTACCCTTGTTAATTCAAATGCTGATTTCCCCACCCACAACTCTCTGGTTTCAATTTGGATATTGCATTGTGATACTCACTATAAGCATCCTGTCCCAGCTCTTGTGTAAACAGGACACAAATAAAGCAGCTGGATACAATGTTGTGCAATGGGAGGAGCCAGAGGACAGGAAAGAGGGGAGGAGCTAGAGAACGAGGAGGAGCTCGAGGAGAGGGATGCACTAGGAGAGCAGAGCGGGAGGAGAGCTCGGAGGACTTGGAGCATGAACCAGACCTAAGATTTCACAAAAAGCAAGTAAAATGTGGGAAATCTAAATGTTAGGAAACTGAGGGCATGGAGGTTTAGGAGGGAGTAAATATTGCCCATCATTGTGTTCTAGGTTAACTAAAAACCCAGTCTCTGTGTGGTGATTTGGTTTTACAGCTGCTGAGGATTAACAGCAGCAATACCAGAAGTTAAACCCATCATAAATATTAATAACTTTATACAACACTTCAGTCTGTGTCTTTTGGAGTATTTCATTGCCCTCCTTATGAATTCTCCTTAGTTGACTTATTAGGCCATGTTCTCGTGGTGTCCTTGAACTTTTTGGCTCCAACAATCCTCCGTCCTCCTCCTCTTTCTCCCGGCTCCCTGAGTTAACCCTAATGTTTGGATGTAGATTACTGTATTTGCTCCCTTCACTATGGGGGCTCCCCCTCTGATCACTATTGAACTAGGCAGCATCTATGAATATAGCAGAATATTGTAAGCTATCATTTCATTGACTTTTTTATTTTATTATTATTTTTTTTATCAGTTACATTTTATTAACTCTGTATCCCAGCCGTGTCCTGATCCCTCATTCCCTCCCAGTCCCTCCCTCCCTCTCTCATCTCCACCGTGCCCCTTTCCAAGTCCACTGATAGGGGGGACCTCCTCCCCATTCATCTGATCCTGTTTTATTAGGTATCTTCAGGACTGGCTGCAAAGCCCTCCTCTGTGGCCTAACAGGACTGCTCCTCCCTTCGGGGGTGGGGAGACCAAAGAGCCAGTCATTGAGTTCCTGTTAGAAATAGTCCTTGTTCCCCTCACTTTGGGAAACCAATTGGTTACTGAGCTACCACAGGCTACATCTGAGTGGAGGTTCTAGGTTATATCCATACATGGTCCTTGGTTGAATGTCAGTCTCAGAAAAGACCCTGTGCCCAGATATATTTGGTCCTTGTGGAGCTCCTATCCTTTCCCCATCAGACTAACTCCCCTTCTTTCTTGTGATTCCCTGTACTCTGCCAAAGGTTTGGTCATGAGTCTTTTCTTTGAAAACATTGCTAGTTAGAGTCTTTCAGATGCGCTCAGTAGACTCCTGTCATACATTCAATGCACATCCCATCTGTCTTTCTAAATGAGGATTGATCATCTTACCCCATGTCTGCTCAATTGATTATCTTTTTTAGGTGTATAGATTTCATTATGTTTATCATATCTTATAGGTCTAGATGAGTGAGTATATCCCATGTTTGTCTTTCTCCTTCTGGGATATTTCACTCAGAATGATCTTTTCTAGATCCCACCATTTGCCTGCAAATTTCATGATTTCCTCCTTTTTGATTGCTGAGCAGTATTCCATTGTGTAAAAATACCACAATTTCTGTACCCATTCCTCCGTTGATGGACATTTGGGTTGTTTCCAGGTTCTGGCTATTACAAATAAAGCTGCTATAAACATGGTTGAGCAAGCATCCCTTTTGTGTACTTGAATGAATTTGGGTATATACCTAGCAGTGGTATAGCTGGGTCTTGAGGAAGCACTATTCCTAATTGTCTTAGAAAGTGCCAGATAGCTTTCCAGAGTGGTTGTAACAGTTTACATTCCCACCAGCAGTGGAGGAGGGTTCCCCTTTCTCCACAACCACTCCAGCATGTGTTATCGCTTGAGTTTTTCATCTTGGCCATTCTGATGGGTGTAAGGTGATATCTCAGGGTTGTTTTGATTTGCAGTTCCCTGATGACTAATGAGGATGAGCATTTCTTTAAGTGTTTTTCTGCCATTCGATATTCCTCTGTCGAGAATTCTCTATTTAGCTCTGTTCCCCATTTTTTAAGTGGATTACTTGGTTTGCTGCTTTTCAGCTTCTTTAGTTCTTTGTATATACTGGATATTAGTCCTCTGTCAGATACAGGGTTAGTGAAGATTTTTGCCCAATCTGTAGGCAGTCATTTTGTTTTGATGACGGTATCCTTTGCTTTACAGAAACTTTTCAGTTTCATAAGGTCCCATTTATTGATTGTTGCTCTTAGAGCCTGTGCTGTTGGTGTTCTGTTCAGGAAGTTGTCTCCTGTGCCAATGAGTTCTAGGCTGTTCCCCACTTTTATTTCCACTTGATTTCGGTATCTTGTTTTATGTTGAGGTCTTTGATCCACTTTAACTTTGGTTTTCTGCAGGGTGATAAATATGGATCTATTTTCATTTTTCTGCATGTAGACATCCAGTTGGTCCAGCACCATTTGTTGAAGATGCTGTCTTTTTTCCATTGAATGGATTTGGCTTCTTTGTCAAATATCGAGTATTCATATGTATGTGGATTGATTTCTGGGTCTTCTATGTGGTTCCATTGATCCTCCTTTCTGTTTCTACGCCAATACCATGCAGTTTTTATTACTATTGCCCTGTAGTACAGCTTGAGATCAGGGATGGAGATACCTCCAGATGATCTGTTGTTGTACAGGATCGTTTTGGAGATTCTGGGTTTTTTATTTCTCCATATGAAGCTGAGAATCTTTTTTTCAAGGTCTGTAAAGAATTGAGTTGGTATTTTGATGGGAATTGCATTGAATCTGTAGACTGCTTTTGGCAGTATGGCCATTTTCACAATGTTAATCCTACCAATCCATGAGCACGGGAGATCTTTCCATCTTCTGATATCTTCTTCAATTTCTTTCTTCAGAGACTTGAAGATTTTCTCAAACAGGTCTTTCACTTGTTTGGTTACAGTCACACCAAGGTACTTTATGTTATTAGTGGCTATTGTGAAGGGTGTTGTTTCCCTAATTTCTTCCTCAGCCTTTTTGTTTTTGGTATATAGGAGGGCTTCTGATTTTTTTGAGTTGATTTTGTATCCTGCCACGTTGCTGAAGGTGTTTATCAGCTGAAGGAGTTCTCTCATTGAATTATTGGGGTCGCTCATGTATACTATCCTATCATCTGCAAATAGTGACACTTTGCCCTCTTCCTTTCTGATTTGTATCCCCTTGATCTCCTTTAGTTGTCTTATTGCTCTGGCTAGGATTTCAAGTACTATGTTGAAGAGATATGGGGAAAATGGACAGCCTTTTCTTGTCCCCGATTTCAGTGGGATTGATTTAATTTTCTCTCCATTGAGTTTGATGTTGACTAGAGGCTTGCTGTATATTGCCTTTACTATGTTTAGGTATGTGCCTTGTATCGCTGATCTCTCCAAGACTTTAAACATGAATGGGTGTTGGAGTTTTTCAAATGCTTTTTCGACATCAAAGGAGATGATTATGTGTTTTTTTCTCCTTCAGTTTGTTTATGTAGTGGATTACATTGATGGATTTCCGTATGTTGAACCACCCTTGCATGCCTGGGATGAAGCCTACTATGTCATGGTGGATGATATCTTTGATATGTTCTTGATTCGGTTTGCAAGTATTTTATTGAGTATTTTTGCGTCAATGTTCATTATAGAGATAGGCCCGGAGTTCTCTTTTTTGTTGGGTCTTTGTGTGGTTTAGGTATTAAGGTGACTGTGCCTTCATAGAATGAGTTTGGTAGTGTTCCTTCTGTTTCTATTTTGTGGAATAGCTTGAGGAGAATTGGAGTTAGCACTTCTTTGAAGGTCTTGTAGAATTCTGCGCTGAAGCCATCTGGTCCAGGGCTTTTTTTGGAGGGGAGACTGTTAATGACTGCTTCGATTTCCTTGGGAGATATAGGGCTATTCCGTCTTTCTACCTGATCTTGATTTAGTTTTGGTAGATGGAATCTTTCAAGAAAATTATCCATTTCATTTAGATTCTCAAATTTTGTGGCATATAGGCTTTTGTAGTATGACCTAATAATTGTTTGGATTTCCTCAATGTCTGTGGTTATTTCCCCATTTTCATTTCTGATTTTGCTGATCTGGATAGTTTCTCTCTGCTTTTTAGTTAGTTTGGCTAAGGGTTTGTCTATCTTGTTGATTTTCTCAAAGAACCAGCTTTTTGTTTCATTGATTCTTTGGATAGTTTTATTTGTTTCTAGTTGATTGATTTCATCCCTTAGTTTGATTATTTCCAGCCTTCTGCTCCTCTTGGGTGTATCTGCTTCTTTTTTTTTTTTTTTTTCTAGGGTTTTCAGTTGGGCCATTAAGTTGTTTGTATGTGATGTTACGAATTTCTTCTTGCAGGCACTTAGTGCTAAAAATTTTCCTCTGAGCACTGCTTTCAATGTGTCCCATAAATTTGGGTATGTTGTGCCTTCCTTTTCATTAAATTCTAGGAAGTCTTTAATTTCTTTCTTTATTTCTTCCTTAACCCGGCTGTCATTGCGTAGTAAGTTGTTCAGTTTCCATGTGCGTGTCGGCTTTTTGTTGTTTCTCTTGTTGTTGATGTCTAGCTTTAGTCCATGGTGGTCAGATAGTATACAAGGGATTATTACAATCCTTTTGTATCTGTTGAGGTTGTGACCCACTATATGGTCTATTTTGGAAAAGGTTCCATGCGGTGTTGAAAAGAAGGTGTACTCTTTTGAGTTTGGGTGAAACGATCTGTAGACGTCTATTAGGTCCATTTGATTTAGGGATTCTGTGAGTGCTTTTATTTCCCTATTTGGTGTCTGTCTAGTTGATCTGTCCCTTGGTGAGAGTGGAGTGTTGCAGTCTCCCACTATTAAGGTATTAGGATCAATGTATGATTTAAGCTTTAATAATGTTTCATTTATGAATGTCGGTGCTCTTGTATTTGGGGCATAGATATTCAAGATTGTGATGTCCTCTTGGTGGATTTTTCCTTTGATGAGAATATAGTGGCCCTCCTTATCTTTTTTGATTAACTTGGGTTGAAAGTCTATTTTATTAGATATTAGGATGGCTACTCCAGCTTGTTTTCTGGAATCGTTTGCTTGAAAAGCAGTTTTCCAGCCCTTTACTCTGAGGTAGTGTTTGTCTTTGTTGCATAGGTGTGTTTCTTGGATGCAACAGAATGTTGTATCCTGTTTCCTTAACCATTCTGTTAGCCTGTGTCTTTTTATTGGTGAGTTGAGTCCACTGATATTGATAGATAATAGTGACCAATGCATGTTAGTTCCTTTTGTAAAGGAGTCCGTGATCTAACCCTGTTTCATTGCTTGTTTTCTTTTCATTTTTGTTGGGATATTATCTGTATGCCCTGTTTTCTTGGGTGAATTTGTTTTCATTGGATTGGAGTTTTCTTTCTAGTATCTTCTGTAGGGATGGTTTGCTGTGTAGATATTGTGTAAATTTAGTTTTGTCATGGAATATTTTGTTTTCTCCATTTATGTTGATTGAAAGCTTTGCAGGGTATAGTACTCTGGGTTGACATTTGTGATCTCTTAGAGTCTCCATGATACTTGCCCAGGCCCTTCTGGCTTTCATAGTTTCTGATGAGAAGTCTGGTGTGATTCTGATAGGTCTACCTTCATATGTTACTTGGCTTTTTTCCCTTGCTGCTTTTAATATCTTTTCTTTGTTCTGTAGATTTAGTGTTTTGACTATGATGTGACGTGATGTGTTTCTTTTCTGGTCTAGTCTATTTGGAGTTCTGTAGGTGTCTTGTATATTTATAGACATCTATTTCTTTAAGTTGGGAAAATTTTCGTCTATGATTTTCTTGAAAATATTTTCTGGACCTTGGAGTCTGGAGTCTTCTTTTTCATGAATTCCTAATATTCTTAGATTTTGTCTTTTCATAGCATCCTTGATTTCTTGGATATTTTGTGATTGGAACTTTTCTGATTTTACTTTTTCTTTAAGAGAAGTATCCATTTCTGCTAGTGTGTCTTCACCTCCAGAGATTCTCTCTTCCATCTCTTGTATTCTGTTGGTGATGCTTACTTTTGTGGTTCCTGATCTTTTCTCCAAGTTCTCCAGCTGAAGGGTTTTCTCATTTTGTGTTTTCTTTATTGATTGTAATTCTGTTTTCATGCCTTGCACCATTTCTTTCATGTGTTTGAATTTGGATTCCTGTCTCTCTACAATGGCCTCTATTTCTTTTTTCATTTCCTTCTTATATGCCACTAATTTTTCCTCTACTTGTGTATCTATTTGTTTGGCTATGTTTGCCTGTGTTTCTTTAAGGATATTGTCTATTTCTTCTTTCTTTGCCTCCAATTGACTGGCCATCTCTTTGAAAGACTTGTTCATTTCCTCCTTATGAGCCTCAAATAATTGGGCAAGCATCGCTTTAAAATCATTTTCCTGTGCTTCTGCCGAATTGGAGTATCCATCAATTTGGGGGTTTGCTGGTGAAGTCATGATGTCCTGATTTATGTTGAAAGTGTTCTTTGCCTACCCCTGGCCATTGGCTTATCTGAAACCTTCCCTGTTTGTTTTTGGATTCTGCAGATCAGACTGGTGCTGTCTCTCTGGTGTCTGGAGAGTTCTTCAGGAAGCTGAGCACTCTCAGCGTGTGCTGAGGACTAGCTGTACCTGTGGGAGGAAAGTACACAGGCACAAACGGGGCAAATGCAAGCGTGTGTGCACGCGCGTGTGTGTGTGTCTGTGTGTGTAAGTGTGCGTGGAAATGTTTCTCGAGGGAAGAGTGATGGCTAATGTTGAACCCTTGAGTGTGTGGGAGGGGCTCTGCACTGTATATGTCGCAGGTGCTAAAGATGATAGCGGCGCAATTTCTGGCATTAACTGCCTAAACTCCTCAATCAGGCCCACAGGGCAGGAACTTCAATGTCCCTAGTGCCCCTCTGTTTCCCAAAGTGGGTATGTGGGTGGGAGGGGGTTCGATGCCTGGCTTCTGATTTAGAAGGACCCAGGATCTGGGGAACTGCAGATTCTCAAGGGTGCACTCACTTACAGGCAGGTCTCTTGGCATAGATCCTGGTATCCTGGGCTCTCTGCTCTCTGGTTTGGCCCTGCTTCTTTGATGTGTTCCGCCAGTTCTGTGCTGCTGTCACTGCCAGGTTCTGAGGTCTTGCTGCAGCTGGAGATTTCAGGGTGGTCACTTCAGCAGGGATGGGGTAATCACGCTCTCTGTTCTCTGGTTTGGCCCTGGTTAGTCTTAAACTGGAGGGTTGTGGCGCCCCTCCAGTTCAGTGCTGCTCCACTGCCAAGTCCTGCTGTAACTGGAGACTGGGTCGCTAGTCCCAATGCTTTCTGGGAAGTCCTGGGGTCTCTTCACTGTGCTCTCCAAGACTGGGAGGCCCAGCGCCTGGTGTGTCCAGGTTGTATGATGTTTCTGCCTGGTTTTGGTGAGTATATAGTGTATTCTCTGTCACTGTGGGATTGGGCGGGCAGTACCGTCAGTGATGGCGATCCTGCAGAGCTAGTATGGTGTCTAGCAGATTCGCGCCCTGGGAGGATGGTGCAGCCGCTGCATGAATCTGGGACTCCGGGACACCTCATTGACTTTTTTTAAAAAATCAGTATTACATAGTTTAACACTAGATCTTTGAGGCATCTACCTTTGGGTTCCTGGTCATCCAGGAAGTTTCAGGCATGGGCACTCTCTTATGGCTTGGTCCTCAAGTTAGGCCAGTCATTGGTTACCCATAACCACAAACTCTGCCACCACTGCTGCAGCACATCTTACAGAGAATAGGTTGTGGCTAGAAGGTTTTGTGGCTGAGTTAGTGTCCCAGTCCCACAAGTGGGAACTTAACCTGTTTACCTGTTTATGTTCAGGTTCTATATACTCTATTACTAGGAGGGTTTTTTAGGTTCACCCTCATAGGTTCCCAGAAGATCCCATTGCACCAGGATTCTATGTTACCGCCTAAATGTTCAGAGACTCAAGTTGTCTCTCATTATACTCTCTCCCTCTGCCTCTTTCTCACTTTCTGTTTCTATCCCCACCATGCGCCCCATTACCTGTCTACCCTCAATATTTATTTTATTTCCACTTTCCAAAGATATCCATGCTATCCAACCTAGAACGCTTCCTTTTACTCAGCTTCTCTTATTGTGTGGATTGCAGTGTGATTATCCTACACTTGACAGCTAATATCTTCTTCTAAATACATATCATGTTTGTCTTTCTGTGTATGGGTTACCACATTCAGGATAATTTTTTTCCTAGTTTAATTCATTTGTGTGTGAATTTCATGGTCCTTATTTTATTCCACTAATTTATTTGTTCATTGTACATCACAATTGCAGGTCTACTACCTCTTCCCCATTCCAACCCTCCCATCCACTTTCACTATCCCCCTCCCCCTTCTTACTCAGAGAATGGAGTCTCCCTGCACAGCATACCAATCTGCATTGGCACATCAAGTCTCATCAGGACTAAGTGCCTCCTCTTCCCTTGAGGCAAGACAAGGCCCTGCTAGGGGAAAAGGATTCAAAGGCAGGCAACAGAGCCCAATTTAGAGATGCCCCACCTCTAGTTGCTAGAGAACCCACAGAAAGATCAAGCAGCCCATCAACTTTATATAATTCATAACTCGGGAAGATTTTTTTCAGTTCCATACATTTTCCTGCCTATTTCATGATCCTATTTTTTTTCTAAAACCTGAGTAATACTCCATTTTTAAAATATACCACATTTTCTTTATCCGTTCTTCCATTGAGGAATATCTAGGATATTTCCAGATTCTGGCTATTATGAATTAAAGCCATTATGAATATGGTTGAGCAAGTGTCCCTGTGGTAAGATGGAGTGTCTTTTGGCTATATGCCCAATAGTGGTATAGCTGTATCTTGAGGTCTCAATTACCAAAATTTCTAAGGAACCACCAAATTGATTTACATAGTGGTTGTAAAGTTTGCTTTCCCAACAAAAATGAATAGGTGTTTGCCTTTTTCTACATCTTTGCCTGTCACTTGTTTTGTTGATCTTGGCTGTTCTGACAGGTGCAAGATGGAATTTCAACTAGTTTTGATTGGCATTTCCCTGAAGGCTAAGGATGTTTCTTGTCCATTTAGATTTCTCTTCTGAGAATTCCCTGTTTATTTCTTTGCCCCATTTTTAATTGGATTGTTTAGTTACTGGTTGTCTAATTTATTGAGTTCTTTTTTAAAATTTGTATATTAGCCCTTCATTGCATGCACATTTGATGAAAATCTTTTGTAGGCTGCCATGTTTTCTAATTGATGGTGTCCTTTGCATTTCAGTATTCAAGGTACCATTTATTAATTGTTGATCTTAGTGCCTGCCTGATCAGTATTCTGTTTAAGAAATTGTCTCCTGTGTCAATGTGTTCAAGGCTGTTCCTTATTTGCTCTTCTGTCAGGTTCAATGTGTCTGTTTATATGTTGAGATTTTGTTCCACTTGGACATAAGTTTGTGCAAATATTGATCTCTTTGAATTCTTCTACATATATATATATATATATATATATATATATATATATATCCAGTTATATCAGCAAAATTTCTTGAAGATGCTTTCTTTTCTCATTGTTTCTTTTTAGCTTCATAATAAAAAAGCAACTGTCCTTAGGTGTGTGGATTTATGTGTGGGTCGATGATTTAATTTTATTTAATTGACATGTCTGTTTTTATGCAAATGCCATGAGATTTTTATGACTATGACTTTGTAGTGCAATTTGAAATCAGGGAGGGCAATAACTCCATAAATTCTAATATTGCTCAGGAATGCATTTAGCTATCCTGTTTTTGTTTTGTTTTGTTTTGTTTTGTTTTGTTTTTTGCTTTTCCATATGAAATTAAGTATTGACTTTCCAAGTTTTGAAAAGAATTGTGTTGAAGTTTTGATAGGAACTATGTTGAATCTATAGATTGCTTTTAGAAGGATGGCCATTTTTACTATGTTAATCCTATCCATTCATGAGCATGAGAGATCTTTCTGTCTTCTGATATTTCTTTAAATTTCATTTGCTAAAGATAAAGAAAAGTTCTGTAACATTTTTGTCATAGAAGTATTTTGCTTGCTTAGTTAGAGTTACCCCAAGATATTTTATATTATTTGTGGCTATTGTGAACAACTGTGTTGTTTTCCTGATATATTCCTCAGCCTATTTTTCATTTGTTTATAGGAGAGCTACTGGTTTTTGTTTTGTTTGTTTTTAGGTAATTTTGTACCCAGCCATTTTGCAGAAGGTATTTATCAACTGTAGGAGTTCCCTGACAGAATTTTTGGAATCTCTCATATATATTATCATATCTTTTGCAATTATTGACATTTTGACTACTATTTTTCCAATTTGTATTTCTTTGATCTCTTGCAGTTTTCTTACTGTCCAAGCTAGAACTACAAGTACAATATTAAATAGATATGGACAGAGGAGACAAACTTGTCTTGTTCCTGATTTTAGAGGAATTGCTTTGAGTTTCTCACCATTTAATTTGCTGTTGGCTATAGGCTTGCTGTAAATTTCCCTAATTATGTTTGTGTATACTCTGTGTATTTCTACTCTCCACAAGACTTTTATCATGAAGGGGCATTGGACTTTCTCAAAGCCTTTTTCAGCATATAATGATTTGATAATGTACTTTTTTCTTTCAATATATTTACATGGTAGATTGCACTGACAGATTTTATATTTTGTACCACCCCTGAATTTCTGGGATGAAGCCTACTTGAATACGGTGAATAATCTTTTTTGATGTGTTTGTAAAATTGATTTGAAATTATTTTATTGAGTATATTTTATGTATATTTATAAGGGAAGTTTTTTTATAATCCTCTGTCTTTATGTAATCTTTATGTAATCTTCGTGTAATCTTTGTGGTTTGAATATCAGGGTGACTCTGGCCTCATAAAAGAATTTGGAAATATACATTTGTAATATTTTGGAATAATTTGAGAAGTGTTGGTATTGGCTCTTCTTTGAATGTCTAATAAAATTCTGCACTAAAACCATGTGAATGTGCAAGTCTCTGGGTTTGGAAATTTTTGTGTTGAAATGTTTGTAGTTTATCCTCAGTTAAAAACAAACTCATGAAGGGACACATCATCTTGCCAGCTGAAAACTGACACATGAGAGAGCCAGTGATGTTTTGCTAGAAGCTGTCCTGTGCAAGGGGCATGGCATGTTCAGGTTGTAAAACAGCTTTGTGTGGGCTATGATAAACAGAAGCCCACAGACAGGGAGACATGCATTTGTATTGCTACTCATTGCTGGTCTTCATTTTTCTAAACTTTTCAAAGAGAAACACTGCAGAGCAGACAACTTCTTGTAGCAATCCAGCTGAGTCTTGCAGCTTTTGCTGACTCTGTTTTTTTTGGGAGTCTTGTTTTCTTTGCTGAATTGTGCCAATTCATGTTGTTGTTGGGTGTTGTCTATTGGATAGGAATGCTGGTATCTGGAAAGCATAGAGTGTATTTGCCCCAAGGAAATACTGCTAAAAAAGGTCCACAAAATCCTTTATTCTAAGAACTTTCTTTCTCCCCTTCCTATGATCAGTGGGATAGAAGGTAGGTAGAAGAATTTAAAAACCCTAAATAAACTAGGGTTTTGGAAAATCAAAGGGTACAGATTTTAATGACTGCCTCTGTTACAGATTATAGATCTATTTAAATTTTGTGTGTGTGCATGTGTGTGTGTGTCTGATTGAGACGTAGCTTTGGTAAATGGCATCTATTGGGAAATCTATCCATTTCTTTTATTTTTTTCAATTTTATGGTATACAATTTTTTAAAGTATGATCTGATTATTTTATGGATTTCTTCAGTGTCTGTTATGTCTTTTCATTTTTGATTTTGTTAATTTGTATATTCTCCCTTTGTCTTTTAGTTAGTTTGGATAAGGGTTTGTCCATCTTCTTGATTTTTTTTCAAAGAGCCAGGTTCTTGTTACCTTGATTTTCTTAAAAATAATGTTCTCGGGCGGAGCCAAGATGGCGACTAGCACACACAGTTTCTGAGCAGTGGGATACCTGATCTTCTGAGTTGGAGAATGGAAGGACCCCCAACCCAGGAAAACCACAGCGAGGCTTTCTGAACACCAGAGAACATCGCAGGAGGTGAAAACTTTGGCCTCCGGTCACCCGGAGACTTGCTTGGGGAGGGAGAGAAAAGATCCTTTGTTCTTGCTGCACTCCCTTCCCCCAGACCTCCTTCCTCCTGGGCACAGCGGCACAGCGGACTCATCTTTCTCAGCGCAGACCTAACTGCCTGGGGTATACAACCGCTGAGACGGAGCCCCAACCACTTTAGCGGCAGACAAAAGCCAGCAGTACGTACCCCGGAGTCCCAGATTCGCGCAGCGGCTGCACCATCCTCCCAGGGCGCGAATCTGCTAGACACCATACTAGCTCCGCAGGATCGCCATCACTGACGGTACAACCCGCCCAATCCCACAGTGACAGAGAATACGCTATATACTCACCGAAACCAGGCAGAAACGTCATACAACCTGGACACACCAGGCACTGGGCCTCCCAAGCTTGGAGAGCACAACGAAGAGATCCCAGGACTTCCCAGAAAGCATTGGGACTAGCAAGCCAGTCTCCAGTTACAGCAGGACGTGGCAGCGGAGCAGTACTGAACTGGCGGGGCACCACAGCCCTCCAGTTTAAGACTAACCAGGGCCAAACCAGAGAACAGAGAGCCTGATTACCCCATCCCTGCTGAAGTGACCACCCTGAAATCTCCAGCTGCAGCAAGACCTCAGAACCTGGCAGTGACAGCAGCACAGAACTGGCGGAACACATCAAAGAAGCAGGGCCAAACCAGAGAGCAGAGAGCCCCGGATACCACCATCTCGGCCAAGAGACCTGCCTGTAAGTGAGTGCACCCTTGAGAATCTGCAGTTCCCCACATCCTGGGTCCTTCTAAATCAGAAGCCAGGCATCGAACCCCCCTCCCACCCACATACCCACTTTGGGAAACAGAGTGGCACTAGGGACATTGAAGGTCCTGCCCTGTGGGCCTGATTGAGGAGCTAAGACAGTTAATACCAGAAATTGCGCTGCGATCATCATTAGCGCCTGCGACATATACAGTACAGAGCCCCTCCCACACACTCAAGGGTTCAACATTAGCCATCACTCTGTCCCTCGAGAAACTCATCCACGCACACTTACACACACAGACACACACGTGCGCGCGCGCACACACACGCTTGCATTTGCCCCGTTTGCGCCTGTGTACTTTCCTCCCACAGGTACAGCTAGTCCTCAGCACATGCTGAGAGTGCTCAGCTTCCTGAAGAACTCTCCAGACACCAGAGAGAGACAGCACCAGTCTGATCTGCAGAATCCAAAAACAAACAGGGAAGGTTTCAGATAAGCCAATGGCCAGAGGTAGGCGAAAGAACACTTCCAACATAAATCAGGACATCATGACTTCACCAGCAAACCCCCAAATCGATGGATACACCAATTCAGCAGAAGCACAGGAAAATGATTTTAAAGCCATGCTTGCCCAATTATTTGAGGCTCATAAGGAGGAAATGAACAAGTCTTTCAAAGAGATGGCCAGTCAATTGGAGGCAAAGAAAGAAGAAATAGACAATATCCTTAAAGAAACACAGGCAAACATAGCCAAACAAATAGATACACAAGTAGAGGAAAAATTAGTGGCATATAAGAAGGAAATGAAAAAAGAAATAGAGGCCATCGTAGAGAGACAGGAATCTAAATTCAAACACATGAAAGAAATGGTGCAAGGCATGAAAACAGAATTAGAATCAATAAAGAAAACACAAAATGAGAAAACCCTTGAGCTGGAGAACTTGGAGAAAAGATCAGGAACCACAAAAGTAAGCATCACCAACAGAATACAAGAGATGGAAGAGAGAATCTCTGGAGCTGAAGACATACTTGCAGAAATGGATACTTCTCTCAAAGAAAAAGTAAAATCAGAAAAGTTCCAATCACAAAATATCTAAGAAATCAAGGATGCTATGAAAAGACAAAATCTAAGAATAATAGGAATTCACGAAAAAGAAGACTCCAGACTCCAAGGTCCAGAAAATATTTTCAAGAAAATCATAGAAGAAAATTTTCCCAACTTAAAGAAAGAGATGTCCATAAATATACAAGAGGCCTACAGAACTCCAAATAGACTAGACCAGAAAAGAAACACATCACGTCACATCATAGTCAAAACACTAAATCTACAGAACAAAGAAAAGATATTAAAAGCAGCAAGGGAAAAAGGCCAAGTAACATATGAAGGTAGACCTATCAGAATCACGCCGGACTTCTCATCAGAAACTATGAAAGCCAGAAGGGCCTGGGCAAGTATCATGGAGACTCTAAGAGATCACAAATGTCAACCCAGACTACTATACCCTGCAAAGCTTTCAATCAACATAGATGGAGAAAACAAAATATTCCATGACAAAACTAAATTTATACAATATCTACACAGCAAACCATCCCTACAGAAGATACTAGAAAGAAAACTCCAATCCAATGAAAACAAATTCACCCAAGAAAACAGGGCATACAGATAATGTCCCAACAAAAATGAAAAGAAAACAAGCAATGAATCAGGGTTAGATCATCGACTCCATTACAAAAGGAATTAACATGCATTGGTCACTATTATCTATCAATATCAATGGACTCAACTCACCAATAAAAAGACACAGGCTAACAGAATGGTTAAGGAAACAGGATCCAACATTCTGTTGCATCCAAGAAACACACCTATGCAACAAAGACAAACACTACCTCAGAGTAAAGGGCTGGAAAACTGTTTTTCAAGCAAACGGTTCCAGAAAACAAGCTGGAGTAGCCATCCTAATATCTAATAAAATAGACTTTCAACCCAAGTTAATCAAAAAAGATAAGGAGGGCCACTATATTCTCATCAAAGGAAAAATCCACCAAGAGGACATCACAATCTTGAATATCTATGCCCCAAATACAAGAGCACCGACATTCGTAAATGAAACATTATTAAAGCTTAAATCATACATTGATCCTAATACCTTAATAGTGGGAGACTTCAACACTCCACTCTCACCAAGGGACAGATCAACTAGACAGACACCAAATAGGGAAATAAAAGCACTCACAGAATCCCTAAATCAAATGGACCTAATAGACGTCTACAGATCATTTCACCCAAACTCAAAAGAGTACACCTTCTTTTCAGCACCCCATGGAACCTTTTCCAAAATAGACCATATAGTGGGTCACAACCTCAACAGATACAAAAGGATTGAAATAATCCCTTGTATACTATCTGACCACCATGGACTAAAGCTCGACCTCAACAACAACAGAAACAACAAAAAGCCGACACGCACATGGAAACTAAACAACTTACTACTCAATGACAGCTGGGTTAAGGAAGAAATAAAGAAAGAAATTAAAGACTTCCTAGAATTCAATGAAAAGGAAGGCACAACATACCCAAATTTATGGGACACACTGAAAGCAGTGCTCAGAGGAAAATTTATAGCACTAAGTGCCTGCAAGAAGAAATTCGTAACATCACATACAAACAACTTAATGGCCCAACTGAAAACCCTAGAACAAAAAGAAGCAGATACACCCAAAAGGAGCAGACGGCTGGAAATAATCAAACTAAGGGCTGAAATCAATCAACTAGAAACAAATAAAACTATCCAAAGAATCAATGAAACAAAAAGCTGGTTCTTTGAGAAAATCAACAAGATAGACAAACCCTTAGCCAAACTAACTAAAAAGCAGAGAGAAACTATCCAGATCAGCAAAATCAGAAATGAAAATGGGGAAATAACCACAGACATTGAGGAAATCCAAACAATTATTAGGTCATACTACAAAAGCCTATATGCCACAAAATTTGAGAATCTAAATGAAATGGATAATTTTCTTGAAAGATTCCATCTACCAAAACTAAATCAAGATCAGGTAGAAAGACGGAATAGCCCTATATCTCCCAAGGAAATCGAAGCAGTCATTAACAGTCTCCCCTCCAAAAAAAGCCCTGGACCAGATGGCTTCAGCGCAGAATTCTACAAGACCTTCAAAGAAGTGCTAACTCCAATTCTCCTCAAGCTATTCCACAAAATAGAAACAGAAGGAACACTACCAAACTCATTCTATGAAGCCACAGTCACCTTAATACCTAAACCACACAAAGACCCAACGAAAAAAGAGAACTTTAGGCCTATCTCTCTTATAAACATTGACGCAAAAATACTCAATAAAATACTTGCAAACCGAATCCAAGAACACATCAAAGATATCATCCACCATGACCAAGTAGGCTTCATCCCAGGCATGCAAGGGTGGTTCAACATACGAAAATCCATCAATGTAATCCACTACATAAACAAACTGAAGGAGAAAAACCACATGATCATCTCCTTAGACGCCGAAAAAGCATTTGACAAAGTCCAACACCCATTCATGTTTAAAGTCTTGGAGAGATCAGGGATACAAGGCACATACCTAAACATAGTAAAGGCAGTATATAGCAAGCCTATAGCTAACATCAAACTCAATGGAGAGAAACTTAAATCAATCCCACTGAAATCAGGGACAAGACAAGGCTGTCCATTGTCCCCATATCTCTTCAACATAGTACTTGAAGTCCTAGCCAGAGCAATAAGACAACTAAAGGAGATCAAGGGGATACAAATCGGAAAGGAAGAGGTCAAAGTGTCACTATTTGCAGATGATATGATAGTATACATGAGCGACCCCAAAAAATCAACCAGAGAACTCCTTCAGCTGATAAACACCTTCAGCAAAGTGGCAGGATACAAAATCAACTCAAAAAAATCAGAAGCCCTCCTATATATCAAAGACAAAAAGGCTGAGAAAGAAATTAGGGAAACAACACCCTTCACAATAGCCACTAATAACATAAAGTACCTTGGTGTGACCCTAACCAAGCAAGTGAAAGACCTGTTTGAGAAAAACTTCAAGTCTCTGAAGAAAGAAATCGAAGAAGATATCAGAAGATGGAAAGATCTCCCGTGCTCATGGATTGGTAGGATTAACATTGTGAAAATGGCCATACTGCCAAAAGCAGTCTACAGATTCAATGCAATTCCCATCAAAATACCAACTCAATTCTTTACAGACCTTGAAAAAAAGATTCTCAGCTTCATATGGAGAAACAAAAAACCCAGAATCTCCAAAACGATCCTGTACAACAACAGATCATCTGGAGGTATCTCCATTCCTGATCTCAAACTGTGCTACAGGGCAACAGTAATAAAAACTGCATGGTACTGGCATAGAAACAGAAAGGAGGATCAATGGAACCGCATAGAAGACCCAGAAATAAATCCACACACCTATGAATACTCGATATTCGACAAAGAAGCCAATTCCATTCAATGGAAAAAAGACAGCATTTTCAACAAATGGTGCTGGACCAACTGGATGTCTACATGCAGAAAAATGAAAATAGATCCATATTTATCACCCTGCACAAAACTAAAGTCAAAGTGGATGAAGGACCTCAACATAAATTCCGATACCCTAAATCAATTGGAAAAAAAAGTGGGGAACAGCCTAGAACTCATTGGCACAGGAGACAACTTCCTGAACAGAACACCAACAGCACAGGCTCTAAGAGCAACAATCAATAAATGGGACCTCATGAAACTGAAAAGTTTCTGTAAAGCAAAGGATACCGTCATCAAAACAAAACGACTGCCTACAGATTGGGAAAGAATCTTCACTAACCCTTTATCTGACAGAGGACTAATATCCAGTATATACAAAGAACTAAAGAAGCTGAAAAGCAGCAATCCAAGTAATCCACTTAAAAAATGGGGAACAGAGCTAAACAGAGAACTCTCGACAGAGGAATATCGAATGGCAGAAAAACACTTAAAGAAATGCTCATCCTCATTAGCCATCAGGGAAATGCAAATCAAAACGACCCTGAGATATCACCTTACACCCATCAGAATGGCCAAGATGAAAAACTCAAGCGATAACACATGCTGGAGAGGTTATGGAGAAAGGGGAACCCTGCTCCACTGCTGGTGGGAATGTAAACTGGTACAACCACTCTGGAAAGCTATCTGGCGCTTTCTAAGACAAATAGGAATAGTCCTTCCTCCAGACCCAGCTATACCACTGCTAGGTATATACCCAAAGTTTGTTCAAGTACACAAAAAGGACACTTGCTCAACCATGTTTATAGCAGCTCTATTTGTAATAGCCAGAACCTGGAAACAACCCAGATGTCCATCTCCGGTGGAATGGGTACAGAAATTGTGGTATTTTTATACAATGGAATACTACTCAACAATCAAAAAGGAGGAAATCATGAAATTTGCAGGCAAATGGTGGGATCTAGAAAAGATCATTCTGAGTGAAATATCCCAGAAGGAAAAAGACAAACATGGGATATACTCACTTATATAGACCTATAAGATATGATAAACATAATGAAATCTATACACCTAAAAAAGATAATCAATTGAGCGGACATGGGGTAAGATGATCAATCCTCATTTAGAAAGACAGATGGGATTTGCATTGAACGTATGACAGGAGTCTACTGAGCGCATCTGAAAGACTCTTACTAGCAGTGTTTTCAAAGCAAAGACTCATGACCAAACCTTTGGCAGAGTACAGGGAATCATAAGAAAGAAGGGGAGTTAGTCTGATGGGGAAAGGATAGGAGCTCCACAAGGACCAAATATATCTGGGCACAGGATCTTTTCTGAGACTGACATTCAACCAAGGACCATGTATGGATATAACCTAGAACCTCCACTCAGATGTAGCCTGTGGTAGCTCAGTAACCAATTGGTTTCCCAAAGTGAGGGGAACAGGGACTATTTCTAACAGGAACTCGATGACTGGCTCTTTGATCTCCCCACCCCCGAAGGGAGGAGCAGTCCTGTTAGGCCACAGAGGAGGGCTTTGCAGCCAGTCCTGAAGATACCTGATAAAACAGGATCAGATGAATGGGGAGGAGGTCCCCCCCATCAGTGGACTTGGAAAGGGTCATGGTGGAGATGAGGGAGGGAGGGAGGGAGGGAGGGACTGGGAGGGAATGAGGGATCGGGACACGGCTGGGATACAGAGTTAATAAAATGTAACTGATAAAAAAAATAAAATAAAATGGGGAAAAAATAAAAAATAAATAATAATAATGTTCTCTTTTTCCTATTCCTTTGGGTATGCTTGCTTCTTTAGTTCTATACTTTTCAGATGAGCTGTTTTTTTTTTTTTTTTTTACGTAGTCACTTAATGATATTAAGTTTCTTTTTTGTACTACTTTCATTGGGTCCTATATGTAGGGTATGTCGTGCAGTCATTTTTATATTCTAGGAAATCTTTAATTTCTTTCTTTATTTCAATGTTGACCCAATATTCATTAAGAAGTGAGTGGTTCAGTTCCCATGAGTTTGTAGGCCTTTTGTTGTTTTGTTGTTGTTGAAATCTAGCTTTAATATGTGGTGACTAATTGGATACTGGAGGATAGTTCAATTTTCCTTTATCCGTGGAAACTTCTTAAGCAAATGCATATGTGGTTAGTTTTGAATGAAGTTCCACAAGGTACTGAGAAGAAGGTATATTCTTTGGTGTTTGGGTGCAATGTTCTATGGAACTCCATTTGGTTTTTAATATATGTTAGCTCGAGTGTTGGTTGGTGAAGTTAGGGTGATAAAGTCTTCCACTACCAGTATGTAAGGATACATGTATGGTTTAAGGGTAAGTCATAATTTTGTTTTTGTTTTTGTTTTCAGATATGGGTATCCTTGCATTTGCAGCATAGATGTTCAGAACTGAGATACCTGCTTGCTGTATTTTTCCTTTGATGAATATGAAATGTATTTTCCAATTCCTTTTGGTTAATTTTGGTTTAAAGAGTATTGTGTTAGATATTAGTAAAGTTACACCAACTTAATTCTCAGGTCCACTTGGTTGGAAAATCTTTTTTCCAATCCCTTTTTGATATTGACGTGTGTTTCTTGTATGCACCAGAAGGATGGATCCTGTTTTCACATGCATTCTGATAGTCTGAAGTTTTTATTAGGGAATCGATGCCTTTTATATTGAGAGATATCTGTGACCAATGGTTGTTAATATCTGTAGTTTTGTTGTTGCTGGTAGTAGTTGAGGTGTGTGTGTGTGTGTGTGTGTGTGCATGTGTTTGTGTGTTTTTTTTTTATTTACGTTTTGCTGGTGTGAGATTATTTATTTCCTGTCTTTTTGTATGTATAGTTAACCTCCTTTGTTTAGAGTTTTTCTTCTGACACTTTCTGTAGGGCTGGATTTGTAGATAGATGTTGTTCTAATTGTGGAAGCTCTTATTTTCTCCATCTCTAGTGATTGAAAGTTTTGCTGGGTTTAGTAATCTTGGCCGGTATCTGTGGACTCTTTATTCTTTAGTACATCTTGCCCAAGGCTTTCTGCCTGTTACTGTTTCAGTTGAGAAGTTAGGTGTAATTTTCATAGGCCTATCTCCAGATGTTAGTTTTTTTTTTTTCTCTTGCATGTTTTAATGTTCTTTCTACATTTTGATTATTAGGTTGTGAGGAGACTTTGCTTTCTGGTTCAATCTAATTGGTGATCTGTATATCTTCTTGTATATTTATATATTTCTTTTTTTAGTTATGAAAATTTTCTTCTATGATTTTGTTAAAATCATTTCAGTGCCAATGAGCTTCTATTCTTCTCCTTTCTGTATTCCTATTATTCTTAGATATAGTCTTTGCATGATATCTAAGATTTTCTGGATTTTTTGTCATTGGAATTTTTTAGATTTAACATTTTCTTAGACCAACACATGTATTTGTTCGATAGTTTCTTCAGTGCCTTATAAGTACTGCCAATTGAACTCACCTGCTTTAGAAGTCCAAAAAGTACGTTTGATTCTCAAGACATATCTTTGGTTCTCTTATGTTTTTTTTTTCATGATCTACATATACATTGCTTTATTTTCATCTATCCATTTCAAACTGGTTAAACATGCATTCTCTTTTAGTAGTATCTTATGAATAGTTTAAACTGTGAGTATTCATATTTCTGGGAGATAAAAGCAGAGCTAGAGTGAATGCATAACTTTTTTAATGACTTCAGTGAGACCTTCAAATTTTTTAATTTTTTCTCTAACATTTTCATTTATTTAGTTGGTTGATTGGTTAATTTTTGTTTGTTCCTTAGTTTGTTTGTTTATTTGGTGGGGATGAGTAGGGACAAGGTCTTAACATACACCTCAGGTTGTCCTTGAACTCATTCCATAGCTTAGGCCTTCCTCCAACTCAATGAGATACATCTGCCTCTAACTCCTGAGTGCTAGGGATAAAGGCATGTGCCCAAATAACCTGCTTGCCCATGTTTTTTGTTTGTTTTGCTTTTTTGTAGTTAGTAATTGTTCATACAACTTCTCTGATGTGTACTCATTATGATTGATCTGTTGGTTTGTTTTTCTTTTTCTATGTCTATATGTCTGTTAAGAGGAACTTCCCTTGCAAAGCTCTATCCTATTCAAAGAGCACAGAAATGACAGGAATGAACCACCTCTTCTATTTCATGTCATAGAATAAGTATGGAAATCACCTGAATCATTTAAACTTAGTTGTAAAAGATGTATATATTCACAATATTGTCTGAATTATGCTTTCTGTTGGACACATCTTTGGGATATTTTAGGATGTAATGACCTATAATGATGTGCACATAAACTTCACTCTGGAAGACTGTGCTTTGCTGAATCCTTCCAGAAGAGTGTCCATGTAAATATCATGCTAGAGACCTACAGGAATCTCACTGCTATAGGTAAGACTTTGATTTTCTTCTACTTTTTAAATATGGGGGAAAGGTTTTCTTGATTATCAATGCTCTTCTATAATTTTGATTGTGAAAAAAGCAGAATGTGGTAAATAAAACAGGCATAGTTCTAAGGATCACTGAGGATAGTAACTTAAATTTTATGTAATTATCAGTCGTGTTCATTTTCTGGTAATTTATTTTAGGTTACAAATGGAAAGACTAAGATATTGAAGAACACTGTCAAAATTCTAAAATACATGGAAGGTGAGTTTCATGTGCAAGATGACATAAATGTGCTTATAAAGATATTTTAATGTGTTCTGGAAATTTTAAGGAAAAGCAACAGTGTAAAGGAGCACGGCTTTAAGTACATTGATGAGTAGTAAATATTTCATATACCTCAGGGTCAAGTAGCTGATTCATGTTTGCAAGGAACAAGACAAGGAATCAATGATTTAAGAGCTATCAACATTGTAATCATCACAACATAAGATCTACTCTGTAGAACTGCCAATTCATTTAGTTTGATGCTACTCAGATATTGCAGTAGACCTACACAAAAATTACATGTACAAAACCTTCTAGTGCTCAATTAGTTTATGCTGAGTCCCATGTTACTCATGTACTTGTAGTGGCTTATGAAAGTTTACTGAGATGGGCAGTTTATGAGATGCAAAAATGTTTTTGTGGAGAAACCTTAATCTTTATATTATATGTCTGTAATGAGTAATAAGTTAAACTGTATTAATCCAATGTGGATAGCACTTATTTGTTATTCTTGCTTTAATATGTATATCACAGGTCACATTAGATACAAGCAACATGAACATTAGGGATATGGAGAAAGGCAAGATTCCACTCTCTCTCCCAGAACAATTAGAAGATATGACATTGTCACCACTCTGAAAGATTTTGTAAATGTATAAAATTAATCGTGTTTCAGACTTTATTGGGAATACATTAACAAGCTCACACTGCAGTAAAACCCTGTTATTAAATTATGAAAATTCTTCCATTTGTGTTGTTCCAAATACAAATATAGTCTGAGTCGTATTATAGGAAAACATTATGAATGCAATCACTGTGGTAAAGCTGTGAGTTCTTCCAGTTCTCTTCAAAGATGTGAAAATACCTGCTTGGAAAATGGATGCTGTATATGTGAACCACATACAAAACGCTCTACTCTTCACAAATTTATTTTCAGACACACAAAAGACACCTAATAAGTAGGTACTTCATAAATGAAACAATGTAACAAAATCTTAAGGTCTGTTTCTTTTCTACAATTAGACAAAACTGTGAAATTACACAGTTAGACAGATTCATCAGTCTAAGCAATGTGGTAAAAGTTTACACATTCTATTTATCTTTCCAGGCACGAAATAATTCATTCTGGAAAGAAACCCTATGAATGTAGTCAATGTGGTAAAGCCTTCTTTAGTAATGGTAAACTTCAGAGTCATGAAATAATTCATTCTGGAGAGAAACCCTATGAATGCAGTCAATGTGGCAAAGCCTTGGCACATCGCTCTCATCTTCAAAGACATGAAAGAGTTCATATGGGAGAGAGATCCTATGAATGTAAACAATGTGGTAAAGCATTCAGCATTAATAGTAATCTTCAATGTCATGAAAGAATTCATACTGGAGAGAAACCCTATGAATGTAGTCAGTGTGGTAAAGCCTTTGCATGTCACAGCTATCTCCAAATTCATGAGAGAATTCATACTGGAGAGAAACCCTATGAATGTAGTCGATACGGTAAAGCCTTTGCACATCATACAAGTCTTCAAACTCATAAAAGAATTCATACCAGAGAGCAATCCTTGAAATGTTATCAATGTGGTAAAGCCTTTGTATGTCACACCTTTCTTCAAAAACATAAAAGAATCCATTTGGAGAGAAACCCTATGAATGTAACCAATGCGATAAAAACTTTGCACTTCACAGCCATCTTCAAAGTCATGAAAGAATTCAGACTGGAGAAAAATCCTATGAATATAGTCAATACGGTAAAGCTTTTTATACATCAGAATACTCTTCCAAATTGTGAAAAAAAATCAAACTGGAGTGCAACCCTATGAATGTAATCAATGTAGTAAAGCCTTTCCATGTTATATAAAATAATGCATACTGAAGGGAATCTATGACTACAAAATATTTAGTAAGATTGTTAGCCAACACACTTGTTTTAGTTACTTGGGATTATTTATTCTGTATTTAAAAGAATCTGACCATTGTCAGTAATCTGTTCAAGCCTATGTCCATTTTTACTTCATGTGTACCTACAAACTCATGTGGATAAAACATTGTAAATTTACATGATGAGGTAGTTCATTCTGATTTCACATTTCTTTTATTTTTATATGCAATAACTCACCCAGGATGTATATTAATGCCTTTTCCATTGATGTGATAAAATATAATATCTAGGGCACCTTATCAAAGAGTTTAATTTCTTTTATGGTTCCAGAAGGACATGGAATCACCATCAAACAGGCGTCAGCTAAAGCAGCTAAAGCAGTTCAAAGCTCACATCTTCAGGCCAGACAACTAGTCACTAGAAGTGGGGTCAGGATTTAAACTCAAAGCCCATCCCCTAGTGACATATTTCTCAATCAAAGTGGCAGTTACTAAATATTCACAAATTATATCACAAGCTGAAAAGGGTTGATTCTCCGATTTCAAGCCTTCCTGCCTGCTTTTTGTTATGTGAACCAGTTCATGGGAAGAAAAACCCTGTTGGTGAGCCACAAGGACACAGGCAGATAAGGTGAATGAATCTAGAATTTATTCCTCCTGTAATGGAGGAAAAGCAATTTGCAGGCTGACTTGTCTGACAGAAGCAGAAATCTGCTTCCCTGCTACCTACGAAACCCTTAGTTAAGAGTCCTGAGTGTAGTGCTGATTCCAGAAGACATTGAGTTTGGCAGAGGTTGTTGAGGCTGAACTCGAAGTCTGGGGGGAATTGAGAATTTACAAAGAACTATGGAATATGGAGACAATTTTGAGTATACAAAACGTAAGACAAGAGGACAATTGCTGGAGTGTGTGCCAAAGGAATAGCAAACAGCTCTAGAATGCATGGAATGCAATCAACCAGTTAGCAGAGCCATGATGGGTTTGTCTCAGTTTGTGGCAGAGCTCAGAAGTACAAGGAAGTACAATTTCTAGGTCTTTCATGCTGTTATGGAACCATAGCTCTGCTTATTACCCTTGTAGCCTTATAATCCTCCTAATATACGAATCATATGAAAACTCTAATGGAAATTCCAGCCCCTGACTATGCAGCGTATCTGGCACTTAAAATTAAGAATGTTTGATCTCTTTTAGGCAAGGTTGTTGGAGACGTTAATGATTTAATTTTAACTACCACCTTTGAGGAGAACCTTCAGATGCAGATTGTTAGCAATGGCCATTAACTTTACAATGAGTTTGGAAAAATAGATTTATTTAGCAAGGTTAGGAAAAGATGCTTTTGCCAGTGGATATGATGTAGAAAATTTTAGGAAAAAACAGAGTGTTTAGCAAGGTTAAGTAAAGATATTTTTGTTAATGGCTGTGATGTAAATTATCTTAGAGAACATTCTGAAGTTCAGGAAAGTACACCTTAATAGTAAGGCCAGGGACTTTTAAAGGTTGGTGAGTGAGAACAATAGCCCAAGATAGCACTGGCTGAGGTGACATTCTCAACAAAACAATTGACTTCCTTATACTTGCTTTTGCTCTCAGCTTCCTGATAGTGAATTAAAACAAAATTATTAATGTGTAGATGTACACCTTAAAGATTTAAAGTAGAGATGGCTGGTTGGTTTTTATTATATAAAAGTTTAGATTTGTGATTCTTTTAAGACTTTTGTGAGAGATTACTTTGTAAGTTAATTCTTTCTTTGTAACTGTAAATTGCAGCCTGCTAGTAGAGAAAAGTAGCTAAGAAATTACCTTGTTTGCTCACCTTGTTAATTTATAACAAGTTGTTTAGTTACAAATGTATATGGATTCTTGAAAATAACTTGTTTTGCTTTTTGGTTTTTCACCCAGAATATGTAAAACCTTGATCATGTGAAGGTATTGGGGAATATATTTTTCTTACATATACTCATTGTAATTCACTTAAAGAAAAATAACATGTAATCAAATTGTAATTTTTATTTTGTTTAAAAGAATTTTCTTGGGTGTATAAACTGGGAGAAAGAAAAGCTAGAAAAGCTTGTTGAAACCTACCTGCTGGAGTCTGTCTTACTTCATCAGGTGTAAATGTGTGTGTGTGTGTGTGTATGTGTGTGTGGTCTTTTCTCTCCTTCCTTTTCTTTTTAAGACGATGCTTTGCCACTTTCAGTGGAGCACCAATGCTAGAGCCAATAGCCATCTCCGATGCTTACACGGTAGATGTAAGACCATGCTACGAAGCTACCAGCACTGGCCTGGCCTACACCAGTAATCTAATTCTGCCCCCTCAGTTTGCCACTGTCAGTGGAAGCCATGGTTGGTAACCATCAGTTGCAGCCTGAAAAATTAGCATCAGAAAAAGCCTGCTGGATTACCAACCAGGCAGCAACTGGGGATCTACACTCTGACTTAGTTTACCCCTTTGGTTTTGAAGCAGGACTTTGACAGAGAAACACAATGTGCAGTTTGTATCTTAGGACAAATTGGCTGATACTGTCTGCTCTATTATAAGCTTCCTTATGAGGTTCTAGGTATTACTCTAAGGTCCTATGGAAAAATAGTATGTGTTCAATCTTTTCAAACACTTCATCCTCTTCCTTATGCCTCCCAGAACCATCTGCTCAAAGGTGGCATTGTACACAATGGGCCGATTCCATGAACACCAAACATTGCTGAAGAGAATGACCCGGTAGATTTACATAAACACTAATCTGGTGGAGGCACTTCCTCAAAGGGGGCTCTCTCTTTCCACATGCTTGTAGCTTAAGTTAAGGAAAACAAACAAACAAACAAACAACAAAAAAAAAACCTAACCAACTAACCAGTACAGGACAGAACACAGTTCAGGCACACAAATAAGGTTACTTAAACTTTGCATTTTTGTAATAATGCTTTACATTAAGCAAATGTTACTCAATATATACTGAAATGTTTTATACTATATTAGTGTTCTTAGTGTAATGACAATAACTGAGTTATTTTTTTTTCTTTTTATAATACTGTAGGTTATGTAGGGGGATAAATTTGTACGGTTGTAAAAACATTTGTGTTAAATTTTCTTTCCACAGTGAAATTTACTAGAGATGCAAGCATCCCATCCATATCCATACACAAGGGATGTAGAGCTACTCAGTAATATGAATGTGCTATTATTTTATTAAGCCTTATCGGAAACAGCGTAAATAAATAAATAAGTGAATTAGAATGTTGGCTGCCACAAGGAGTGGCAATAGCACATTATCATTTTACAAATTTTGAACTGAATTCATATATTGGAAGTACAGGAACAATGAGGTCTGTTAGTTTAGACAAGCAAACTTGAGATACTCAATGTTTATGATAGGAGGTGACCTGTAGAGGCTGCTCCAAATGAAGTAGCAGGAGTTTGCACAAAGCATCTGGGGACACCATGACAAGTTGTGGATTAGAAGCTTTTTGAGCATATAGTAGAGTCCACAGAATCCTCAGGAATACTCACAGGGAATCTTCTTCCTGTAAGTACATCTACTTATCTACTTTCTTTGTCTTTTAAATTGCTTTGTGTTTGATTTTGCATTTTTTTTTTTTAGATTTTCATGAAAACTTCCTTTATACTTTGCCAAAATCTCCATTTGACCATAATAAACTAAAGTGAATGTGCTTTCCTATTCTAGAAAATATTCCGGACACTATACGAACAAGAAACAATTATGGCCACCGAATTAGAATGTTATCTTAATTATCAAATCATGTTGGTATTAGATTTGTTTTCTAAAATGCAAGGCAAATGTTTCAAGGTTGACTAGTATAGATTCTTTGTCCCACTAGCATGACCTTTCCATTTACAAATGCTCCAAGGAAAGTGATCAAATGGAATGATGAAATCAATGCCTAATGATGAAATGCTGACATTGGCTAATTTTTTTTCCTGAGTGACATATAACACATAGAGGGATTATATTACCATTCTTAGTGTTCATCGATGGCACCCATGGAGAGACTAACATTGTTATGAGGTCCTATCTAAACACAATGACAGATACTTTTCAATTTTAATGTAACTCCCCTATGAAATGCATCAACTAATTTATTTTAGATATCCTGATTCATAACATTCTTTCTTTTGTTACTGCAGTTTAAAGGAAAAAGTTAAAAAAAAAACTTCTTGGGACTATTATATGGAACATGAAGTTTGGGTTATCATAGTATCTTACAAGACTATGGTAGACTATGGTCACATATATTAGGTCCTGTAACTGTTATGTTTTCAATGTAAAAAAAAAAATCCTCCTGAAAATTTCTGTTGAATATTGGATCCCAAGGTGGTGATGCTATTTTTCAGTTTGTAGTACCTCTAGGAAATGGAGTCTCCTTGGAGGAAATGAATTACTGTGGAGTATGTGAGGTTTTACACCTGTGGAAATTTCTATTTGCTTGTGAACCTGGCATTAGACCCAGTTCTGGAGGTATACTCCCAACACTGTCCTCATGTCTTTCCCAACATAAGGAAGTATTTCTGTTGGAGTTATAAGCTAAAATATAATTTAATTCCTTACATCACTTGTAGTCAGATATTTTTTTTGAGGAAGCAGGTGTGCAGTAGAACTGGCCTGAAAGACATTCTGTGTGTTACAAGTGACAGAGCCGCAGGAATGGGAACACCTTTGTTTCTTTCTTTGTGGAATGGCAATATTTAGTCTGTGGCATTGTATGTTGGAAGCATAACATTCTCACTTAAGTGTATGGTAGGGTTTGTGCAGATGAAAAGTATTAAAGAAATGTGTGGTGGTTTGAAAGAGAATGACTCCCTTAGATTCAATTGTTTGAATACTTCTTTCCAATTCGGTGGAAGCATTGGAGGTATGGCTGTCTTTAAGGATCTGTGTAACATGAGTAGGCTCTGAGGTTTCCAAAGACTGCACTATCCCAAGTGTACTCTCTCCTTCCTGCTTAGCTTTGGATTTGAACCATCAGTTATTCTTGCTGCCATACCTTTAGTCCCTCATCAGAAATTTCAACTCTCTAGAACATAAGTCCAATTTAATGCTTCCTTTTTAAGTTGCCTTGATTGTGGTGGTTTCCTCACAGTAACTGAGATACCCAAAACAGAATTGTCTTGTCGAAGTTGAGAAGGTGAAATGGTTCCTCTTTCAACTACAGAAACTGTGTAAGAATTTGTTCTGATATTATCTCTACAACAGATACCATAAATCTGTGCCCTTGAGGGTAGAAGCAAACCTGAGATTCACAAGTCTAGATGGCCATGAGAAAGCAACCTTGTTGAGAATGCTCTTCATTAGTTCCACTAGTACTGACATCATATTGCTTGGAAACTTCCCCTTCTATGGATGACTGCCATTCTAGGATTCATGAGCCAAAGATAAATAATTATATATCAGTATTCATCTTAAAATATTTAATATATATTAAATATTATAGTTTACATAGTTCATCAGTGCAGCTCTACCTGCTGCCTGTATATCTGGATGTAGAACTCTCAGCTTTTATTAACCACATCTCTGACTCTGTGCCACCATGGTCTCCACCATGAAAACAATGGACTAAACATCTGAAACTGTAAGCAAGCCCCAATTAAATGCTTTCTTGTACAAGAGATCAATGGTCACAGTATCTCTTCACATCAATAGAAGACTGACTAAGACTTCAGAAGTTGGTGACAGGAACTGGGGTATTGCTGTGACAGGTCTGAATATGCTTTGGTTTTGAGGAATATAGAACATGTTGGAACACAGGACTAGATAAAGATTGGACATTTTATGAGGGCCTTAATGGCCCATCCTAGTTTGCACATGGCAGTCAGTAGGGCTGAGGGTGATGTGAACCATGAGGGTCAGTTTCAGGGGTAACAATATTAATATGTGGCCTAGAGTCCCTTGTTATAATACTCTGGCAAAAGATGTGGCTGATTTTTGCCATTGTCTAAAAACTCAGCCTGAGGCTAAACTAAAGACCCAAGGGCAAGAATTTGATTAATAGAATTAGCAGAGGACATTTCAAAGCAACCTAGTATTGAGTGTGCTGCAGCATTGTTAATGGCCAGTCTTATGCAGATCTATAATGAAAAAGGTTGAGCAAGGAAAAGTACAAAGTATACAGTTCCAGGAAAAAGAGGACCCAAGGTAACGTAATAGAACTAAGTTCTTCATTAAAGGACATAAACAGATGAAATAACATTCTATAATGTTAAATGGAATAAAGGGAGTGGTGATGTTAGCTCAAACTCCAAGTTTTATGAATACATAGCCTGGGGATGATGAAATGCTGACATTGCCACAGTAGTCATCTCGCTGCATTAATATTTCTCTACAGCATGCCAAAGCAATCAGCAAACTTTTAATAACTAACTTAGAAGAGTTTGGGGCCCCTGGTGGGCTAAACTTCTAATATTTCTTGCAAATATTCCCTTGACCCGGTTCTCCAAATTCATAATCTGTTAATCTCTGTTACATTTTTTAATCTAGATATGAGTCATGTATGACAGCACTCAAGTTAAATTCCCAATTTTAGAGATGGATTTCTATAAGTCAGGCTGCCTGGGTTATGGAATGCATGGTATAATTTACCATATGCTTTCTTAGACTAAGTACCTATAGGACATAGGATATAGGACACAGAAAAAACATAATATAATGGAGCAAGAAATGATATTAGCATGTTATTTTTTCTATAGTATGTTTATATCATAGCAACTAGAGATGAAGGCAAGAGCATGGGTTTGGAGGGCCTGTTGCAGCACACACTAGTAGGCAGTGAACTGGACCAAAGGAGTCCCAAGTATCTGAAAGAAAAAGAGGTTAGGAGAGTCCATGAGGAGGGTGGGGCTGGGACAGCACATGAGGACTCAGCACTGCCTGAGGCTACAGCCTCCAGCTGTCATGGCTACAGGGGCAACAGAGTGTCTGAAACCCACCAACCTATTATTTTGATTCCTGTTGGATGTTTGCTTCCCAAGACTGGCTCTGTGCTGATGCAAATTACCATGAGCCTTCCTAGTCAAAACATGTTAAGTTTCAGCATCCTTTGATTGTTATCTATCACTGGAGGCACATGACTAAGAAAATTCTTTAGTAACCTGTGAAAGTCAGAAAGTTTATCACAGAAAGCAAACCACCAAAAATAAAATACAGCATATATACACCCTGGAAATCTGGTGTCACCTTCTTAGTGGAAATGGGGTAACATCCTGATGGCTCAGTCACACCAGAAAGTTTATAGCTGTTCCCATTTTGGTTTATGTAAAAGTGGTTACATCACCCACATTGGGCTTGGCACTCCCTCATCATTCACTAATTAATAAAGTGCACTGCATGCTTGCGTAAAGCTACATGTTATGGAAGCCTTTTATTAAGAGTCCTTCCTCTCAGATGACTTCAGCTTATGTGAAGTTGACATAAAACTATTCAACACAATCACTGACTCAATGTTTTCTCAAAAATGTCAGCTCCTTATTTTTTAATTCTGCCTTTCTGTTTCTCAGGACATGGGCAGAATACAGACAGATTACAGGCAGAATACAGACATTAGAGAAACGACCTTTCTTGGTTTTTGTTTTTCTCCTGTGAGGAGACACCATTGCAAAGCAACACTTACAAGAAAGCTTTTTATTGGAGGCTTGCTTATACTTTCAGAGGATACTTCATTATCCTCATGGGAAAAAACAATGGCAGTAGGCAAGCAAGGAGCTGTTGCAGGATATTTGATTCCATTGTGAACCCTTATATTGTAAAGTATAAACCCCTGTTTCTAATTGTGGTATGGTTCAAACTTTAATCCTAGGGCTTTCTTTCTTCTGTAAATACTAACCCATGGAGCAGCTCACACCCCTCATCCAAGAGCCTTCTGTAAACAGGATTAAATACAGTTAGCCCTAGACCAAGAGTCAGACCAAGTAACCAGCTGATGCTGTGTCTCGACATTTTGTTTTTAGCTGTCGGCTTTGGGCTTTGCCATCTGAGATGTAAGCTGAAGGTCAGCTAGTTGCTTTCTCTTTCCTCACTGAGCCAGCAAGTTCTCAAGCCAGCATCTAGCTCATGAGTTTGTATTGGTAAAATCGAACATCTGGGATTTTCTGATCATTAAATCAACATGGAGCTGAAAAGGTACATCTAGATCTGCAAGCAGCATGCAGAAAAAGAAACTCTGATCCTGGCATGTGATTTTGAAGTTTCAAAACACGTTCACTGAAAGAGCTCCTCCAACACAGCATTTCTACTGATATTTCCAAATCTGTTCCACTAACTGAAAATTGAGTGTTCAAATATATGAGCAGATCTGGGCCATTCCAACCACATGGTCTCTAGTCTAATTGTTAATGTGCTCTTTTCCCCACTGAATCTTCCTCACTGTGACCACTATCTTCTTAAGCTCAACACTTTCATTTTCCAGTTTCTCCTTAAATGGCTCATTGCATGCATACTACAGTTCACAACACATGAGAAGAAACAGAAGCCATGGAACAAAACACTTCTCCAAGTAAGACAAACTCAGAAATAAGGCCTGAATCAATAATTACCTGGAACATTTATACAAAAGAAAAAAAAAAGCAATGCGAGAATACAGTCTATAAAGAGATCCATGATGGCTGATGGTGTCACCAACCATGCAGAGATCTGAACAGCAGCTCAGGAGTGAGAGCACAGTGACCAGCAGGGAATACTGTGGCCCTCAAAACCTTTACATCTGTTCTTTGCAGGTGAGAGAAGAACCCACAGGGAAACTCAAGGGTCCACCTTCAGGCCACCCTGCTATTCCCTGGAATAGTTCCCAGGCTTCTGCCTGGCACAGCCAAAGTGATAGGCTTCCTGCCATAGCTCACTGTCTGGTACTGGTGGTTTGCAGCTCTTACTTCAGGTGCTTACTCTCACTGACCATGCAGTACATATCTTCCTTCCAGTACCTGGGTGAGGCTCCAGAGCAGAACACACACTCTCACTGTCCCATAAATACCTTCTGGGTATTCTGGTTTATGGCTCAAAACTCAGGTGCCTACTCTCAGTGTCCTTAAAGGGGATACCTTACAGTACCAGGGACACCCAGCTCCAAACTCAGGGACCACTCTCACCATTCTGAGCACCTGGCTCCAACCATGGGCCTTCTGACACTTGGGACCCACAGAAGAAACTAAGACACTGCTCCAAGACACACTCAGTCTTCCTATGGAGACCAGCAGAACCTCTGAGCTCACAGGTTCTCTAGAAAGGCTACATACAGCAAGCACATTGTCTAAGCACAGTGACTGGGCTCACTAACTTAAGAGAAATAAAGGCAGTAGTAGAGTAGCTGACTCCAGGTCTTCCCTGTGAGAGGAGGATCCTTGAGTACCTGAGGAGTCCACATGTTCCCCAGGATCAAACATCTGATGATTCTGACTGGAAATTCCTGGAGAGCCACCCACCAGTCTCAGGTTATTTCCACCAAACTGAGAAGGGCTCCTGCAGGAATATCCAGTTTCTTGTCCAGGATTATTTCCACATCCCTGAGCACTTCAGTAGGCAACAGGATCTAATGTCCAATGCCAGAGTCAGCCAGTTGGCTGAAGGTCAGTATAAAAACACAATCAACAAAAGCCAAAGCAATATGGCCTCCCCAGAACCCAGTGGTCCAAAGGGAAGTAACCATGAATGCCCAAATACAAATGAAACAGAAGAAAATAACCTTAAATCTATGCTTATGAAGATGATAACAAAGGGAACAAGTAAAATCCATAAAGAAATACAGGAAGATAGAGAAAAAAGTCTGAAACCTTTAGAGATAGAAATAAATTAATCACTGAAAGATCAGCAGGAGAATTCAAAGAGATGAAGAATATTGGACAGATCATCTAATAAAAAAAACAGGAAAATACAAACAAACAGGTGTAGGAAATTAACAATACTGTGCAAAAGCTGAAGATGGAAATGGCAACATTAAAGAAAGCACAAATTTAAGAAATCCTAGAGAGGGAGAACTTAGGGAAGAAAGCAGGAATTACAGAGGTAAGCATTAACAACAAAATACAAAAGATGGAGGAAAGAACCTCAGGTGTAGAAGACACAATGAAAGAAATTGATGCTCCCAAAGTGAGGGGAACAGGGACTATTTCTAACAGGAACTCAATGACTGGCTCTTTGGTCTCCCCACCGCCGAAGGGAGGAGCAGTCCTGTTAGGCCACAGAGGAGGGCTTTGCAGCCAGTCCTGAAGATACCTGGTAAAACAGGATCAGATGAATGGGGAGGAGGTCCCCCCTATCAGTGGACTTGGAAAGGGGCATGGTGGAGATGAGGGAGGGAGGGAGGGACTGGGAGGGAATGAGGGATCGGGACACAGCTGGGATACAGAGTTAATAAAATGTAACTGATAAAAAAAATAAAAAATAAAAAAAAAATCTAAAAAGAAAAAGAAATTGATGCATCATCCAAACCAAAAATGTTAAATCCTAAGAAATCTGTGACAGAAAACATCAAAGAAATCAAGGACACTGTGAAAAGGAAAAACCTAAGAATATTATAAATAGAAGAAAGAAAAGATTCCCAGGTCCAAGGACCATAAAATATTTCCAACAAATTATAAAAGAAAAATTTCCCAAAGTTAAGAAAGAGATGCTTACAAGGATACAAGAGAACTACAATAAATTAGGCCAGAAGAGAAAATCATCTGGCCGCATAACAGCTAAATCACTAAATGAACAGAAGAGAAAATGAAAATTGAATGCTGAAAGGGAAAAGGGCCCAGAAAAAAATTTAAAAAAGGCAAACTTATCAGAATCACGAGTGACTTCTCTATAGAGCTCATAAATGAAAGAAGTGTCTGGGCAGATATCTTGAACACCACCCCCCAGAAAAAAAAATAAATAAAGGATACTGGTCCATACTACTATACCTAGCAAAACTTTCAACATATACGGAGAAAACATACATGGAGAAAAGAAGATATTACAGAACAGAACAAAATTTAAATAATATCTATGCAAATACCCAGTCGTACACATGATACTAAAAGGAAAACCACCACTCAAGGTTAACCATACCCTCCCCCCACCAAAAAAAAACAAAAAAAACGGACATAAATAACTTCACTATAGCAAAACCAAAAGTAGAAAAGGACACAAACACACTATTGCAACCAACACCAAACTGAAAGGAACTTACAGTCACTGGTCATTAATACCTCAAAATATCAATGAAGTCAACTCTCCAATAAAAAGACACAGACTAAAAGAATGGATGAGTGACCAAGCTTTCTGCTGCATATAAGAAACACAACTCAAACACATCTCAACCAAAGACAGATATTACCTGAGAGTAAATGTTCCCCAAACAAATGGACAACAAGAAGCAAGCTGCAGTAGCCATTCTAATATCTAATAAAATACTTTCAACCAAAATAAATCAAAATGAATGAAGAAAGACACTTCATGCTCAAAAGAGAAAAATTGTGCCAAGAAAAAATTCAATTTTGAACATCTATGCCCCAAATTCAAATGCAGCCACATTTGTAAAAGAAACATTAATAAAATTTAAACCACATATTAATCCCCATACATTAATAGTGGATGACTTCAACATCCCACTCTCATCAAAGGACAGGTCAAGGAAACAGAAACTAAACAGAGAATTAATAACACTAACAAATGTCATGAAACAAATGGATGTAACAGACATCTACAGAACTTTTCTCGCAAACACAAAAGAATATCACTTCTTCTCAGCACTGCATAAAACCTTCTCCAAAATAGATCACACGGTTGGTCACAAAGCAAGCTTCAACACATACAAAAAGACCAACATAATCAACATATACAAAAAGACTGAAATAATCCCTTGTACCTTTCAGACCACCATAGACTAAGCTGACTCTCAACAACAACAGAAATAGAAAAAAGTCGACATAAGCATAGAAACTGAACAACTCTCCACTCAATGACAGCTGGGTCAGGGAAGAAAGAAGAAAGAAATTAAAGACTTTCTACAAATCAATGAAAATGAAGGAACAGCATATCCACACTTATGGAAAACAATGAAATCAGTGATAAAAAGAAAGTTCATAGCATGAAGTACATTCATAAAGAAATTAGAGACATCTCATACAAGCAACTTGATGTCACACCAGAAAAAAATGGAAGCAGGTGAACCCAAGAAGAGCAGACAGCTGGAAATAATCAAATTCAGGACTGAAATCAATAAATTAGAACAAAGAAAACAATTCAAAGAATCAATGAAACCAAGAGCTGAATCTTTGGAAATTCAACAAGATAGAGAAATCCTTAGCAAAACTAATGAAAAGGCAGAGAAACACTATCCAAATCAACAAAATAAGAAAAGAAAAGGAGGACATAATGACAGACACTGAGGAAATTCAAAGAAACATTAGGTCTTAATTCAAAAGGATGTATACCACATAATTTAGAAATCTAAATGAGATGGGCAATTTTCTTGATAGATTCCACTTACAAAATTAGAATTAAGATCAGATAAACAAGTTTAATAGTCTTGTGTCCCCTAAAGAAATAGAAACAGTCTTCAAAACTCTCCTATTCAAAAAATGTCCAGCACCAGATAGTTTCAGTGCAAAATTCTACCAGACACTCAAGGAAGAGCTAATACCAACACTGTTCAAACCATTCTACAAAATAGAATAATTTTCCTAATGAACACTGATGCAAAAAATGCTGAATACTTACAAACCAAATACAATAAAACACATCAAAGGTATACATCATGACCAAGTGTGCTTCATACCAGGCATGCACTGTGGTTCAATATATGTAAATCTGTCTGTGTAATAGAGCATATAAACAAATGGAAGGACAAAAAACACATAATCATCACCTTAGATGCTGAAAAAACATTAGACAAAATCCAATACCCATTCATGTTTAAAATTTTGGAGAAATCAGGGCTACAAGGCACATACCTAAACATAGAAAAAGCAATATACAACAAGGTATAGCCAACATCAAGCTAAACGGAGAGAAACTTAAATCAATTCCACTGAAATAAAACAGGCAAGACTGTTCACTCTTGCCCTATCTCTTGAAAATATTACTTGAAGTCCTAGCTAGAGCAATTAGAAATATAAAGGAAATCAAGGGGATAGAAATCCGAAAAGAAGTCAAAGTATCACTATTCAGAGATGATATGATAGTATACATAAGTAACCCCAAAAATTCTACAAGAGAATCCCTACAGCTGATAAACACCTTCAGCAAAGTGGCTGGATAAAAAATTAACTCAGAAAACTCCGAAGCCCTCCTGTATACAAAAGATAAAAGGGGAAAGAAGGAAATTAGGCAAACAGAACCTTCACAACAGAAAAAACAAAAACAAAACAAAACAAAAAACCATAATGTATTTTGGTATAATTCTAACAAAGCAAGTGAAAGACTTGTATGAAAAAAAAAATTCAAGTCTCTCAAGAAAGAAATCGAATAAGATATCAGAAGATAGAAAGATCTCCCATGCCCATGGATCAATAGGATTAACATAGTGAAAATGGCCATTCTAGCCAAAAGAATATAGATTCAATGCAATTCCCATGAAAATACCAACAGACTTCTTTAAAGATTTTGAAAAAAAAAAAAAAAACAATTCTCAATTTCATGTGGAAAAAAATAGCTAAAACAATCCTGTACAATCAAAGATCCTCTAGAAGTATCTCCATCCCTGATCTCAAGTGGTACTACAGAACAACAGTAATAAAAATGGCATGGTACTCTCATAGAAACAGAATAGAGGATTAGTGTAATTAATGGGAAATCCAGAAATAAACCCAGACACCTACAGATATTTAATTTTTGACAAAGAAGCCAAAACCAAACAGTGTAAAAAAAGACAGTATCTTCATCAAATGGTAGTGGCCTAGTTTGATGTCTCCATATAGAAAAATGCAAAAAGACCCATATGTATCACTCTGAGAAAAACTGTAGTTCAAGTGGGTCAAAGACCTCAACATAAAACCAGACACAATGAACCTGTTAGAAGAGAAAGGAATGAAGAGCCTTGAACTCATTGGCCCAAGAGACAAGATCCTGAATAGAACACCAAAAACACAGGCTCTAATATCAACAATCAATAAATGGTATCTCATGAACTGAAAAGCTTCTGTAAAGCAAAGGACACTGTCATCAGAACAAAATGACAGCCTACAGACTGAAAACAGATCTTCACCAACCCTACATTTGACAGAAGGCTAATATGCAAAATTTATATAGACTCAAGAAATTAAACACCAAACTGGGATACAGAGCTAAACAGAGTATTCTCAACAGAGGAATACTAAATGTCAGGGAATGACTTAAAAAGGGCTCACTGTCCTTAGTCCTCTGGGAAATGCAAATGCAAATGACTCTGAGATTCTATTAGAATGGCTAATAACAATAACTCAAGTGACAACACATCCTAGCAAGGATGCAGGGAAAGTGAAACCCTCCTCCGTTGCTGGTGGAAATGTAAACATGTACAACCACTTTGGAAATCAAGATGGCGCTGTCTCAGATAATTCGGAATAACTACCTCAAGATCCAGCTATATTACTTCTGGGCATGTACCCAAAAGATGCTCCACCATACATAAAGGACATTTGCTCAACTATATTCACAGCAGCTTTATTCATAATATTCAGAATCTGGAATCAACCTATATTTTTCTCAAGCAAAGAATGGATACAGGAATTCTTATACAATTACACAACAGAATACTATGCAGCTAATAAAAACAAGGAAGTCATGAAACTTGCAGGCAAATGGATGGGACTAGAAAAGATCATCCTGAGTGAGGTAGCCAGAACTAGAAAGATATGCATGGCACATACTCACTTATAAGCAAATATTAGCCAGTTAATATAGGATAATCATACTAAAATCCAAAGACTTAAAGAAAGTAAAGAACAAGGAGGACCCTAGGGAGGATTATGAATTCCCATTAAGAAGGGCAAACAGGATAGACACCGGAAGTATGAAGGAGAGAACAGGACAAGAGTCTAGCACAGATGTTCTCTGAAAGTCTCCACCCAGCAGAAGATGGAAGCAGAAGCTGAGAATTACAGCCAAACTCTGGGCAGAGCACAGGGAGTCTTAAGGGAGAATGGGGAAATGGAAGGGGGTCAGAAGCTCTACAAGGAGACCAAAAAAGTTAAAAATCTTGATCCAAGGAGCCCTGCCAAGACAGATGGGCCAACCAAGTCCCATACATGGAGAAGAATTAGATCTCCTACCAGGAAGCAGCCCATAGGCACTCAGTCTCCATGAGGGTTCCCAATAAGTGGAGCAGGTGTTATCTTTGATATAAACTTTGTTGCCTGCTCTTTGATCACTCCCTTCTGGCAATGTGGCCTTACCAGGACACAGAAGAAGAGGATCCAGGCAGTTCTGATGAGACTTGATAGACTAGGGTCAGATGGTAGTGGAGGAGGACTTCCATTTTCAGTGGATTAAGGAAAGATGTAAGGTGGAAAAGAAGGTGAAGATGGGAATGGGAATTGATGTGGGAGGGGGCTACAATTGGGATGTAACGTGAATAAATTATTAAAAATACAAATAAATAAATAAACAAATAAACAGGTAGCTAGCTAGCTAGATAAATAAATAAATAAATAAATAAATAAATAAATAAATAAATAAATAAATAAGAATACGATCTATAACAGCCAGGTCGATATATTCCACTGGCTATCCTACTACAGCAAGCCCTGAATAGTCCAACAAAGCAGAAGTACATAACATATAAAATCTGTCAATGTATTCTACCATATAAACAAACTGAAAGGAGAAAAAAAAATAACATTATGAGATCATTAGATGCTGAAAATGGCTTTAACAAAATCCAACACCCCGTAATGAGAAAGCATTTGTGGAGAGTAGGAATATACAAGACATACATAAATATAATAAGGGAAATTCACAGCAAGCCTACAGCCAACAACAAATTAAATGGTGAAAAACTCAAGGCAATTCCACTAAAATCAGGAAGAAGACAAGCTTCTTTCCTCTGCCCATATCTATCCAACAGAATACTTTAAATTCTTTCTAGTGAGGGCAATGAAAAAGATCATGGAAATACAAACTAGAAAAGAAGTAATTAAAGTATTGTTAATTGCAGATGATACCATAGTATCCATGAGAGATCCCAAGAATTCTACCAGGGAACTCCTACACCTGATAAATACCTTTCACAAAACAGCTGGATACAAAGTTGCTTGAAACAAACAAAACCAAATAGAGAAAAAGAAATCAAACAAACAGACAAAAAAACAGTAACTCTCCTATATACAAATGACAAACAAGCTGAGGAAGATATGAAAAACCACACAGTTCACAATAGCCACAATTAATATAAAATATCTTGGGGTAATTCTAACCAAGAAACTGAAATTCTTGTAAAGCAAGAATGTTAAAGAAGTTTTTTTTAGGGTCTTTCTAGACTGTTTAGAGAATTAAAGTGAAGAAGATACCAGAAGATAGAAAGATTTCACTCATGGATAGAATTAATATAGTAAAATGGCCACCTACCAAAAGCAACCTACGGATTTAACACAATTCTCAAATTTCCACACAATTATAATCAAATCAAAGACCCATATATAAATCCACACACCTATGCCCATTTGATTTTTGATAAAGAAGGTAAAAAGACACAACAGAAAAAAGAATGCTTCTTTAAGAAATGCTATGGATTCCATGCACTCTGCCCAACAGTTGGCCATGAGTCTCAGTGTCTGCTTTGATAGTCTGCAGGGCAGAGCTTTTCAGAGGCCCTCTGCAGCAGGTTTCTAGGTTGTTTCCTGTTTTCTTCTTCCGATGTCCATCCTTTTTGCCTTTTGGGATGTGGATTGACCATTTTAGTCAGGATCCTCTCTCTTGATTAGTTTCTTTAGATGTATAGAATTTAGTAGGTTTATCCTATGTTATAAGTCTATATGAGTGAATATATACCTTGTATGTCTTTCTGCTTCTTGGACGGCTCACTCAGGATGATCCTTTCCAGGTCCCAACAATTGCCTGCAAATTTCATGATTTCCTTATTTTTCATTGCAGAGTAATACTCCATTGTGTAGATATACCACAATTTCTGCATCCATTCTTAAGTTGAGGGTCATTTGGGCTGTTTCCAGCTTCTGGCTATTACAAATAAAGCTTCTACAAACATGGTTGAGCAAATGTCCTTATTGTGTACTTGAGCCTCTTTTCAATATATGCCTAGAAGTGGTATGGCTGCATCTTGACGATATGCTATTTCTAGTTGTCTATTAAAGGGCCAGATTGATTTCCAGAGTGGTTGTGCTAGGCTGAAAAGAAATTTAGGTATATAGTTAACAGAATATGACAGTAACAATAGTGTTCCACAGATCTTTGCCAATTCATGAAGAAAAAAAAATGATCCAACTGGAAAAAATTATGATTCTCTTATCCCAAGAAAAGGTCTTTGAACATAACTATTACTATTATCTTTCTGATATTATACTGCAAATGAAACTCATTCACCAATTCTCTGAAGGCAATTCCTCAAATAAATCTTTTTTTTTTTAATTTTTCATCAATTACACTTTATTCATTCTGCATCCGCCCATAAGCCCCTCCATCCTCCACTCCCAATCCCACCCTCCCTCCTCCCTCTGCATGCATGCCACTCCCCAAGTCCAATGATATGGGAGGTTCTCCTCTCCTTTCTGAACTTAGTCTATCAGTGCACATCAAAAGTGGCTGCATTGTCCTCTACTGTGGCCTGGAAGGCTGCTCCCCCCCTCAGGGGGAGGTGATCAAAGAGCAGGCCAATCAGATTATGTCAGAGGCAGTCCCTCTTCACATTACTATGTAACCCAATTGGACTCTGAACTGCCCTGGGCTACATCTGTGCAGGGGTTCTGGGTTATCTCCATGAATAGTCCTTGGTTGGAGTATGAGTCTCTGGGAAGTTCCCTGTGTTCAAATTTTCTTGTTCTGTTGCTGTCCTTGTGGAGACCCTGTCCTCTCCAGCTCTTACTATTTCCCAGTTCTTACATAAAATTCCATTCAATCTGCCCAACAGTTGCCCATCAGGCTCAGCATCTGCTTTGATAGTCTTTACGGCACAGGCTTTCAGAGGCCCTCTGTGGTAGGTTCCTAGGTTGTTTCCTGTTTTCTTCTTCTTCTGATGTCCATCCTCTTTGCCTTTCCGGATGGGGATTGGACATTTTAGTTAGGGTCCTCTCTCTTGCTTAGTTTCTTTAGAGGCACAGGTTTTGGTGGGTTTGTCCTATGTTGTATGTCTATATGAGTGAGTATATACCATGTGTGTCTTTTTGCTTCTGGGACAACTCACTCAGGATGATCCTTTCCAGATCCCACCATTTACCTGCAAATTTCATGATTTCCTTATTTTTCATTGCTCAGTAATATTCCATTGTGTAGATGTACCACAATTTCTGCATCCATTCTTCAGTTGAGGGGCATCTGGGTTGTTTCCAGCTTCTGGCTATTACAAAGAAAGCTGCTACAAACATGGTTGAGCAAATGTCCTTTTTGTGTATTTGAGCCTCATTTGGATATATACCCAGGAGTGGTATGGCTGGATCTTGGGGAAGCGCTATTCCTAGTTGTCTGAGAAGGCGCCAGAGTGATAACCCCAGAAAATAAATCTTTTTTATAGGCCATATAAACAGAAATGAACTGGTTTGTAACGTTTCCATTTGTTTTCCTACAGAATAAAGTCATTACAATCATCCTATGAAAAAATAATATTAAAGATTTAATTGCCTGTGCATATTAAATATGTTTAAATTTAGGAAAATAAACATTTTGAAGTTGAAGAAAAAAAAAAAGAAATGCTATGGATATATGAATGCAGAAGAATGCAAACACACCAATGTTTACAATCCTGCTCCAAACTTATGTTCAAGTGGGTCAAAGATCTCAACATAGAACTCTGAACCTTACAGAAGAGAAAAACAGGGAACACTCTTGAACACACTGACATAGGAGACAACTTCCTAAGCAGAATATGATTCATGCAGGCACTAATAACAACAGTTAATAAATGGGACCTCAGCATAGTGAAATATAACGAACATCATCAAAAGACAAAATATCAGCCTACAACAAAGAAAAAGATTTTCATGAAATCCCCATCCTATAGAGTGTTAACATTCAAAATTAAAAAAAGCCAAACAAACAAAAAAAAATTAACAAATTAATCATCCACAAACTAAACAATCCAACATTTAAAAAATGAGGCACAGAAATACATAATTCTCAGTATGTGAATCTCAAATGGCCAGGAAACACTTAAAGAAATGTGGAATATCCTTAGCCAACAGGGAAATGCACATCAAAACTAGTTTGAAATTCTGTCTCGCAAATGTCAGAATAAAAAAAATCAACAAAATAAGTGACAGGAAATTTGCTCTTGTTGGGAGCATAAATTTTACAGCCACAATGTAAATCAATTTGCTGGTTCCTCAGAAAGTTGGGAATGGAGAACTCAACTGCCAGCTATACCACTATTGGGCATATGCCCAAAAGACACTCCATCTTATCACAAGGACACTTGCTCAACCATATTCATAACATCTTTGTTCATAATGGCCAGAATCTGGAAACAACCAGGATGTCACTCAGTGGAAGAACAGATAAATAAAATGTATATTTTAAGATGGAGTATTACTCAGGTGTTAGAAAAAAATTCTGAAATTCTCAGGCAAATGTATGTAACTGAAAAAATCTTCCTGATTGTTGTAACCCAGACCCAGAAAAGCAAACATTGTATGTACTCTCTTGCAAGAAGACATTAGCTGTTAAGTGTAGGATAATCACACTACAATCCACAAAACCAGAGAAGGTAAGTAAAAAGAAGGGTTTTAGGTGGGATAGCAAGATCTCCCTGGAAATTGAAAATAAAATAAATTTGGGGGGAGTAGACAGGTGGCAGGGTACAGAGAATGGAAAGGAATAGGGTGAACCAAATAGAGGAGGGAGAGGCAGAGAGAGAGAATATGACCAGAAACAACTTGAGTTGCTGAGCATTTAGAGGATGATATGGAATCCTGGTGCAGGGGAAATTTCTGGGAACCTATCAGGGTGACTCTAACAAAGTCTCCTAGCAACAGAGGATATGGAACCTGAACAGACTATCTTCTGTAAACAGGCTATGCTCCCAGTGGTGGTACTGGGACACCAACTCAGCCACAAAGCCTTCTACCTTCAACCTGTCCTCTGCAAGATGTTCTGCAGCAGTGGTGACTCATAGCTTGTGGGTATGAAAAACCCACAAGCTGGCCTAAATCCACAAAAACTGGCCTAGCTTGAGGCCCAAACCATGAGAGAGAGAGCCCATGCCTCACACTTCCTGTATCACCAGGAACCTAAAGGTGGATACCTCAAAGACCTAGGGTTGAACCACATAAGACTAACATTAATAAAAAAGTCAATGAAATAGTATCTTATGATATCCTGCTGTATTCATAGATGCTGCCTAGCCCAATAGTTATCAGAGGGGGATGCCCCAGAAGTGAAAGGAGCAGACACAGTCATCCACCCAAACATTAGACTAACTCAGGAACCCGGGGAAAAGTGGAGAAGGGAGGATTGTTGAAGCCAGAAAGTTCAAGGACACCATAAAAACGTGGACCACTGAGTCAGCTAAGGAGGGCTCATAAGGGCTCACACAGACTGAAGCAACAATCACGGAACCTGCATGGGTCTGAGCTTGGCCCTGTGTGTACATGCTGTGGTTGTTTGATTTGAGTGTTTTTGTGGAACTCCTAAGAGTTGGGGTGGTAGTATCTCTGACTCTTGGCTGCTCATGGAACTCTTTTCCTCCAACTTTGGTGCTTTGTCCAGCCTTGATATGATGGTTTATGCATACTCTTATAGCATCTTGTTATGCTTTGTTCAGCTGATATCACTGGAGGTGTGCTCTTTTCTGAAGGGAAATAGAGGAGCAATGGACATGATTGAGAAGATTGGGGGTTTAAAAAAAGAGGAGGAAGGGGACCATTCAGTCAGGATATGTAAGAAAAGAATAAAGAAAAAAATTATAGACAAACTCCACAACTACCACAAAATTAACTCAAAGTGACTCCTAAATTGTTGGGTTTGACCCAACACCTACTGATATTTCCTATAGTGAGAGAGAGTGACCATGCTCTAGAGCTCTCTCTCAAATGGATAAGATCAAAAGCTCTGCCATAGATTGGTAGCCCCACATGTCCCCTTGTGGATTCATGCAAACCCAGACCCACTGAAACTCACAGACAAAATGACATTAAATATTTTAATGTCTATTTTTTGCCACAAAATCTATGTCACAAGATGTGGAATTTGCCTTAGCCACCCAACCCCATGAACACCTGGGAAACCTCTGCAGCTCAGAAACTCCTTTTGTCCTTGGAAATGAATTTCTCTGAATCACAGAAACATAAAAGGATTTTTATTTTATATTTTATTTTATTTTATTTTATTTTATCTGTGATTTGGTTGTTGAGACAAGGTTTCTGCATGCAACTTGAGCTATCCTAGAACTGACTGTGTAGACCAGAGTGGTCTTGAACTCCGAGCTCCTGCTGCCTCTGCCTCTTGAGTGTTGAAATGAAATGCATATGTCAGCAACACCTAGCTTTTCAAATATTTTAAATTCTTGTGTATATGAAGAATTGTGTATGTGTGCATTTGTGTGTGTGTGTGTGTGTATATATATACCCAGTGAAGTAAGAGTAGATCATAAGGTCCCCTGGAGGTGTGGTTGCAGGTAGTTGTGAGCCACATGCTATATATCCTGGGATATTAACTCTGGTCTTATCCATAAGTGCTCTTAACCACTTAGCCATCTCTCTAGCCATAGTATTCTAACCAAGCATTGCTGTATTGTTGAAGGGTAACCCCTGTCACCTATTTACTACCAGTTTCTAAACCCTTCACAGAACTTGTAACACAAACCTAAAAGCAGAATGAAAAATTCAGAACTTCTATAAAAAAGACCTTCAATTTTATAATGTCTTCTTCCTATAATACACCAAAAGCAA